>NC_030389.2:31318237-31923831 GCF_001625215.2 Daucus carota subsp. sativus
CTTCTAAAAAGATTCGTAAAATGTTATATGATTTATGATGGAGTAAATCAAAACAAATCAAACAAACCCAGTATATTTAGAGCACGGTCTGGGGAGGGTAAAATGTACGCAGACCATGCTCCTACTCGTTTAGAGTAAGGAGACTGTTTCCGTGAGACCTTGGTTTAGTGCAAGACAAAGTTTTGTGTGATATATAAGTAGATAGTACCTTAGCCCATGATTTCTAACACATGGGACTCACCTCTATCGGCAATGCATCTGTCCATGAATAATCCGAGCCGACAACCGTTGCATCAAAGCATAACACCAAATCACCCAAAACCTCTTTGCCGCTAATTCATATATCAATAAATGATATCAGCCTTGTCCTAAAAGCATAACATCAGAACACTCAAAACCCCTGTAAGCTACTAGACCGAGTCTCAACTACTCTAATACGCCGTCACCATTAATCACTCTTATCTAATGTCATATCTCCCGTGAGATTTAGGGCTCCCTAGTCCAAACTCAATTGATCAGACCACGTCCGACTTCTTTTTCTCTTGCCCCGAACCGATATGCGTTCAACCCAACTGTCTTACCTTTACCCATCATGCCTAAGGCTGCGCGTCCACAGTTTTATCTTGACTGGCACCAGCATCATCGTCAGGAACATGAACAATCTCTTGGTTAAATATAATCTTCCTTCCAGGGACTGCATTAAATAACTCAGAAAAATAACTACCCCATCTCGTTGTAATATCCCCAGCATGAAGTAAAACACGATCATCCTCATCTTTAATATATCAAACTGAACAAATATCATCTTGACGTCTCTTGGTACGTGTCTTTGCAAGTTTATAATGGAGTATCTTTTTCAAATAAATGACAGCTAATATTGATTTTCTTTTGTTTGAAGCTATTCTTTAGTTTAATTTGTAAGAAGGGAATGAACAAAAGTGCAAAGATTTATATCCATAGACGCATAGTTCGAAACTTCGAATTGTTTAACATAGCCAAGGATTTACTAAATTTTTCGAAAAACAAATGCATGATTGGAGAGTATTTTTGTTGCATAGTCTTTATATTTTTGTTTACAATATCATTTATCTAATTTTAGTTAAGAGTTTTAAAATTTTGGAGATGCACTACTAAATACAAACTATATCTATACTATAATGAACATAATTTAATTTATGATATAATTATTGTATTTGAGTTTGATTTTCTTATAATTTGATCATCCCTTTAACATAGCTCATGTATTTTTATGTGTTTGATGATGAAATCTATACCGTACTTGTTTAGAATTTGTTACCTGATCCAAACTCATATTCATTTTGAAACGCGTCGTGTACTGTTCGTATATAGGTAATAAAAATATATTAACAAAATTTAATCAAGATATATTTATAAATTTTACACACACACATATGTGTGTGTCTAGAAGAAAGTTCTATGGAGACTATATTTTTTGGAGATTTGAGAGACTTAATCACAACCATCCATTTCTTACACAACCAAGGGCTGCATATATTTGTCGTGCACACTCGTTTTCTCTCCCTATCCTATCCAACACTTCTAAATCGGTGAAGAACCAGTACTTTTAAATCCTGTATAACATAAAATAATAATTCCATAATATTGGTGTTTAATCACCGAAATCCTAACAAATAAAAATAATAATTGCATACAAAACATATATGTAGTTGGACATTGCTATGATTGGCACTGAACTCATTGTCATTGTCCTGCAACGAATTGAATTTATTGCAAGACAAAATAACACTTAAATATATCACAAATATACAGGACAAATTATTAATATTACATTACTAGAAACGCTGGACAAGAATAGTGTAATTATAAAGATAGTAATTAAAACTAAAACAAGATATGGAGGATAAGAATATTAATAATACATTACTAGAAATGCAAGATAAGAATAGTGTAAATTATTAATATTACATTACTAGAGATGCAGGACAAGAAATGCAAGACAAAGAATATTTAATCACGTTCATTAATTGCCAGATTATTTAAACGGTAGATCTTGTTGTCTCTAAGGACTTCAAAATTTTTGGTCTTCATTGAGCCCACCTCTATATATATATATATGTATATTTGGGCTACTTAAAAATCCACTTTCTTTAGCGTCCCCGGAGTCCTATCTACTACCATTGGATCGATCTAGAAATGAATCATGCGGCTATTAAAAGAAATTAAATTATTTTATTAAAAAAAAGTAAAAAACATCCGTTATTTCTCATACTACTAGTTCTATTATCTCGCACATTAACAACGTCAGTTATCATTTGAAATAAAAACACATAATTCGTGAAATTTTGTTTTTTAAGTCGAAGATAGAGTCAAAGATTTATCTTGTTCTGCATAGAAGGGAGTGGTGACATTGGGCTTCTACGGTTACCGAGGAAATTGGGAGAATCCACCATCGAGAGCTTGATCAGATTTAATGAGAGTGAAGGTAAATCACATGATTTTGTTTTGCATAATTTCTTGCAATTCATGACATAAGTTTTTGGTGTACTTTATCTTGCGTGTAAATTGTATCTCATCTTGCATGTTTTGTATATATTAAGTGGGGATTGTTGTCACACCAAATTGTACTTGAGAATGTATGACTGATTGGCTAAAGAGTGTGTTTTTATCAATGATTTTGAATGCACCGTGTGGTTTCGTTGTTTCATGGATATGGGTATTATAAGACATCCATTAAATAGTTGGTCATAAAACATTAAAAAAAGTAAAATTTGTGATGATAAGACACTGATAAGACACATCCTTCTATTTACTTCTGCAGATGGTAGAATTAAGAACTATACTTGAAGTGTTCATTAAAACACTTGTCACAAGTAGTTTCCTTATAACTGGAGGAACAATGTATATTTATTTGAGAGCAGCTGTGTGGAAGCATGTCAAAGGACGGGATGCTTGGAGCATTTCTCTGGTAAGCGGGGAAGGTTTGGTTCGCTGAGGAAGCATGCCAAAGGTTTATTTGAGGTCATGGCATTTTTAATCCATTTATCGATGTGTTTAGGGTTCTTTTTTAAAGATTTGATACTGAACTTTTATCAGCTGGAACGCTCCTGATGAAACCTATTGTCACCCATGTAAATACAAAGCTCTTATTGCTGTCCGACTGTTGTCTTGCTCTTCCACTCTGATTAAATTCATACGAGAAAGGCCTTTGAATTGTAGAAATGTGTACTTTCTTAGGTTCATTTTCAGTTATGATATATACCCTGCTGCTATTTCTTTCAAGAATTGCCAATGAAAACATAAATTGTAGTATTGTTTATACCGAAAGTGTACTCGAAACCTGATTGATATCTATCTACAAACAGTAGTTAAACCCGTTGCAGAGGTCTAAACATATATAAGACAGTAAGACACCCAGTACAATGGATGATCCATAGATAAATTAAGATGCATATCTAATTGTCATATCATGGAGTATAAAATACGTTTGGCCGCACAATATTCATCGACTTCATTAGTATAATATTGTATGTTCCGTACATAAGTCTGCTGGGTCAAAGCTCTCGTACTAATGGTATTGGTTTTGGCTTGAGACTTGGGTTGACACCAACTTGTAGTTTTGGGGAGCCTCCTACATCACACAACTTACAGCCCCACAATCCATCAATCCCAGTATGAATCTTCGATTCTGATGCCACTTGTTGAACCGCGCACTACCAATAAAGTTCACATTAGTATAATATTGTCCGCTCTGACCGTGATCAAGTCTGCACGGATTTGTTTTGGACTTCTCCACCCAAAAGGCCTCATACTTAAGACTGTCAAAAAGACTCGAAAAATTCGATATCCGTCCGAAAAATTTGCATTTGTACGGCATAAAAAAGGATATTATCCGTTTTCGAAATAACGCGAATATTATCCAAATCCAAATTCGTGATATTCGAATCACCTAAATACATATATGATATTATATCTATATATGATATGTAAATTATATAATGTATAACTATATATAATTAAAATTTAGTCTATTAGTTTGTAGTGTGTGTATAAGCATTAAATAATATATTTATACAAATTTTATATAATTGTACAAATACTTTTTATATATATATATATATATATATAAATATCATATGAGCTTGGTCGAAAACAAATTATCCTAAAATCATTGTCAATACGGTAAGGCCATAAAAAATCCAACATCGGTCCGAAATATCCGCATTTATATTCGAGAAAAAAGCGGATATTATCCGAATGCGAAGTAAAACAAATATTATCCATATTTGAATTCGACAATTGTGGATCGGTATCCGAATTATCCGTTTGGCAGGTTACTCATACTGAAGGAGTTGTTTTTGGCTACTTATATTTAATATTTAAGATAAATTTTTTTACCTTTGCGACGTAGAATTTGGGTTGATACCCACTCTAAATCAAAATACTTATAAAATATACGCATAAGATATCCTCCAACAAACAATATGCAAACGACTCAAGGACTGATGAGATCCATTCGAGCACATGAACAATATTATAGCTTAATGTTCAGCAAAAGGATCTACTTCCTGCCTAAATGTTGTCCCTAAAATGCTTAGCACACTGCACATACGATTAGATTATGGTTCTTGCAGAAGAGAGTAAGAAAGCATGAATTATTAAACAAAAGGTAAACAACTTGCTACTCTGAGCGTTTCCTAAAATGATTTCAGAAAATACAAACATGTTTTTTACTGCTAACTCTATGAACTTTCAGCAACAGGAAATTTTCAGAAAATGCAAACATGTTTTTTACTGCTAAGTCTAAGAACTTTCAACAACAGGAAATTTTAGACAAAAACATGGGATACAAACGGAACCATAAATCTGAGATCCTGTAAGATCACAAGTCTTTTTGTCTTGTAAAAACTGTCTGATATAACATACAGGTTTACCTTGATCTTAAAACTGGCATGAAGTGCCAAGTCTTTGATTCTGCTTCTGTGCAAGGGTCACAGATTTCCGCTGAGAGAATGTCGGGTACAAAAGCTCTTGGAACTTGTCTAGAAAAAGCGCCCATTTTTCATCGTTCATGTCTGAGAATTCCACAAAGGTAACACTGGAAGCAAGTTGCTCACCTGCAGTCTTGTGTCCAGAAGATTTCAGGTACTTTGGCTTCTCATATAACGCGGTGTTCTCCAGTGACATGGATAGCTTGGAAACATTAGGCATCTTTGCAGCCATTCTCTCGCCTTGCCTTTTCCCTTTAATTTCCTCTTCTTCCTCCTCCTCGATGCTATCTCCGAATCCAGATTGAAGGGGAGGTTGAATCATGCATGAATTTGTTGAAGAGTCTTGGCTTAGTTCTTTACAATCCATATCAAATTGAAACACATCATTCTCTTCTGCATCATCCTTGGGGGATAAGGCTTCCATCTCAGAAATCAGTCTTTTGGCCTTTAAGCACACGAACTCGAGCTCACTAGGCTCCTCGACACCAGTGTGGAATTCCCTGGTCATCATCTCCCCAATCTCAGAGAGACAGAGTCCAAAGGTAGAAGCTTTCTTAAGAAAGGTTGTACAGAGAATGAGAACCCGAAGACAAGCCTCCCGAATCATGGGAAGTTGTCTGCGGAGCATCTCAGAATCCTTATATGGATCCAGCTTCTCTATATACTCCAGTTCTTCTTTTGAGAAGGGAATTGAAGCCTGGGGCCAGTGGATCCATTCAAAGTATGGATCCTCTAAATTCTCTGGCAGACAGAGGCCATGATCGATTGGAAATATTTCCACTTCACCAAATCTTCCAAAAGCTTTCAGTTCCCTCACCAGAATGTTTCCTCCATGTCTGTCTGTATTTAAAATCCTTATATCTAGTATCCCGATACGATGAACAGAAGCAACAGGGAAATTGGATGTCCCATGATCACTGGCATCAAAGTCATGGGGAATAAATTGCTGACAGGATGCAATCTTGCTCACAATCTTTTTGCTTTTCAATATTTTTGCATCAACACTATTAGTATTGAAAATTGAGTGACTGATCTTGACCAATGCAGTGGGTGGTACATTGGCAAAGTGGTCATAATCAAGAATGTAAGCAGCCACTTCTCTAAATCCTGTTTCTCCAACCCTTACAGAATGCTTTAATCCTGGCTGTCCAAGCGCTTTTCCAACAAGGCCTTTTGGGTTATTAGGTGCAAAAGGCTCTTCATCTGTTGGCTTTACTATGGCTACATTTACACCGTTGTTGTTTCTGAAATAGTAGGCACCCCCAAGCCCACCACTAACAGGAAGTGGATCAACTCCAATCTTCATTCCTTCAATAATCTCCTCAACAAGCTGTTTTATTTTGGCAAGACTTTTACACTGACATAAGATCTCAATTGGACCACTCTGATCTCCCTGTTGAAAATCTTTTCCAGTGGGCGAGAGACAAGGAGATGACGAACTTCTGTGCATCCGTGAAAGAAGAAGAGGAGAATGGTTTTGAATGGCACTCAAGTCGTTCTTGAGTACCTTATCACCAAATATTAATGAGCTTCCCTCAACTGGAACATTAAGACAAATCTGCAACCTCCTCTTCACAGTATGAGCATTGTCATCACGATCCAAATCCATTGCCAATACACAGCCAGTGTCGGTCTGCACAAAAATACGCCTCCTTCCAGCAGGTTTGCATTTCTTCCTATTTTCTTCTACGGATACTCCATCAGCTAAGCTGCTAAAAACTGCCATTGACATTTGTATTTGATCTTTCGGCGGTGAACTTTGATGGCAATGGAAGAGGCCTTCTTCCTCTTTGAAGAGGGTGCTGACCTCCAAAGCAGATTGCAAAGGAAGCAGATAGTATGATCTACGATATGAATACAGAACTCCATCATCAGTTCATACAGAAACACATCACTACATTAGTAGATCAAAATATACCAAAACTGAAACACAACTGAATCAACTGAGGGCTGCAGTCTATATGTAAAAAAGAATTAATCAACATTGATCATCATAGGTGAAAGCCTTTTTACCGTCTAGCACAAATATACCAGACTTTAAGGCCGCGTTCACTTGGTAGGAACAGGATGATAAGAGAACTGAAGAAATTTGTACTCTAGCTATTTGGGTGAGGTTGAACTAGAAATCTAACTCACATGTTTTGAAGGGAATGCTCCATGTAATCTTCACTATTTTCTCCCACAATCTTCATCATTGAAAACCTAGACTCATTCATGCTCAGTCACTATTGTATCATACATTCTTCTTTCTCGTCTAAATTTGTTTACGATTTTTCACTTCATTCTCCCCCGGTCCAATTCCATTCAACCGAATGCATGCAATCTAAAGGTTTGGCCCTAAATACCACACGATACGCATTTGGAAGCTGCGTATCACTCCAAAAAGAAACATGCACGAATCTTTTGATAATTTATCTAGCGATCTGTATAAAATGTGTATCTCATAACACGCATTTAAAAGATGCGTATCTCTAAAATATGCACATTATATATGCTTATTTCATGTGACTAGTGGTATTTCGAGCCATGCTATCCAAAATTGTGGTAGATCGTGCCATCCTTTTCAAAATTGTGGTGTACTATTTGGTTAATGTGACTAGTAGTCGTTTGTAATCCAAGGATAATCTCTATAGTCACCCTGATATATTAATTAGTCAATGATATTTGTCAGTCAATTGATCTTCTCACCAGGTATTTCTTACACTTTCATTAAAGTCGAGTGTCGTCATTTTTAGGAAAAAGGAAAGACCTATATTTTATTATATTCATTAGAGGATACTTTCAGCCAATAGAGTCAATATAGGTCAGCTAATAATCTCCCACACACGTATATGTGATGTTTACATTTTTCATTAAAGTCAAACATTGTCGTTTTTTGATATAATGAAGACCTATATTTGTTGCTCATTAGAGGATACTTAGACCAATAAACTAAATATTTGTCGGCCGGTAATCTTCGAAACATATATTTCTTATATTGTTTTTCATTTCTCACATATTTCTTATCTCATTAAAGTCATATGTTGTCGTTTTTCAAAAAAAAAGAAGATAGACCTAGGTTTATAGATTGCGGCGCCAAGGGAAACTGCTTAAGATCACGTGTAAATAACATAAAACACATATCAGACTCATAATGACAAATCAAAAAATAGCGGCGCCAAGGAAAATTGCTTAAGATCACGTGTAAATAATGGAAAACACATATCAGACTTATATATAATGACAAATCAGAGAATAAAGCTTGAGCTGGAGGAGAGATAGCCAGGCTAAAAAATTATATCTTCCAAATTCAGGAGCTTTCAACTAAAATTCATCCATAAAACTAATTCACATATCTTCATTTGTACTGAATCTTAAAAAATCTATTCATCAGACCAGAAATTGACATGTTCACGAACAAAACCCCCAAAAATGACCCTAGAACATAACATAACTATATATCTATAATGTACACCACTAGAAAGCACATAACTTTTTACATACAAAAAAAATTTAACATACAAGTGCAATGAGAACATGATCAAAATGATTCTAACACATATCTCTAAGTCACACACACACAAAAACACATAATAAGTAAAATCAATACATTGATACTCAATCCAGCTCTAAAATACAAATCAGCACAAAATAATCAAACCAGACTCAAAAAAATTCATATAACTCACCAGAAGCGGAGTAGATCTTGAAAATAAAAAAGATGAACTTTGTGAATGGTAAGAACACGAAATAACACAGCCAAGCCAATGGAATGGAGCAAAAAACAAAGAAAAAGAGGGGGTGTAAGTAAGTAGTCACGGAACCCACACAGCTCATTGGGATTTTC
The DNA here is from genome assembly GCF_001625215.2 of Daucus carota subsp. sativus. Lineage (NCBI taxonomy): Eukaryota > Viridiplantae > Streptophyta > Magnoliopsida > Apiales > Apiaceae > Daucus > Daucus carota. The sequence goes on from NC_030389.2 coordinate 31,327,034, forward strand.
TGTAACTATATTTGTACATATGTTTTAATACCTGTACATGAGTTTACATATGCATTTTATAAGTGGACACATGATCGGGTGTCACATGAGGCTCGTGGCGCCGCATTGTGCATCATAATTTTTGTTTTATATTTTTTAAAATAAGTTAAATATTTTGTTAAAGAAAATAATATCTTACAAGTAAGAACGTTTATATCAACTCAAACGGTTGTTAAAATAATATAAAATATCAATGTTGTATAATTTCTTGATCTATAAATTATTCATGCATGTATTTTAATAGTTCGACCAATATTTTAATAATAATATGATATTATTATATATAAAATATAATCTTGATGTGATAAGAGAATTTGAAATGTTACGGATCTTTTTGAAAGTTCGACAAATATATTTATATGAAGTGTTTTTTACGATCCCTGCAGCTTCGATGATCATAGCTAAAGTGAGTGATATATTGAATGCGATTGAGGCTAAAATTATAGACAATAAAAATGTTTAATCGAAATTAATATTTTTCTATATAATATTTATAATTTTCAATAAGATTTTTAACTACAAATTTGTGTGAATGGAGATATTCTTTAACATCTTTTTTATATTCGAGATTTTACGAGATTTTGGTATGAAAATTCAGATTGTTGTAATGGATATTCTCTCTCATCTATTAAAATATTGAATATGAATGTATATCATGTGGGCTAAGAATAGGACCAAATTCTCACAAAAAGGTTAAAAGTACGTATACTGTGGGGCCAACTTTATTTAATTTTCGAAAATCAAATGGCATCATCCAAAAAGAGGACAAGATATTGGGGCCGTTCGGCTGAACTTAAAATTAGTGCTTTATGCTTAAAATATAAAAGTGAACTAGAAGTCAGAAGCAAATTAAGATTTATAGGTGATTAAACTGTCTGGGAAAGAAGTAGAAGTCGTGAAACAAAATCAGTGCGGGTGTTTGGGTGGGGTTTTTAAGCCCCACTTCTAGAATTTAAGTTTGAAAACACTTATCCGTACCGTTTGTGTAAAAAGTCGAGAAACACTTATAAAAAACTAGGATTCCTAACTTTTGTTTCAGGACTTCTACTTTTTTTTCAAACACTTTAATCACTTATAAGTCTTAACTAACTTCTAACCTCTACTTTACTTTTTTTACTTTAAGCATAAAGCACTTATTTTAAGCTAACCCAAACTGCCCCAGTAATCCTAACCTTTTTAAAGTACTTTTCGACTTTTTACACAGAGAGTACAAATAAGTGCTTATAACTTATTCTGTCAAAAAAATGTGGTTCTAACTTATAAACCCAGAAGCTGGGTTTATAATCGGTTGCCAAACACCACCATATACTAATCGATCTACTTTCGAAAGATAAATGCAATTCGAATGAAAGATGTTAAAAAAAATAAAAATTGATCAAAAATGAATGACATGATTGCAATCCTGAAACTCAGAATTAGCTTGGACGATCTGCTTTGATGCGTTTGTAGTTTTAAAGTGATAAAAGTATAAAATCTATTCAGATTTTGTATAAAATGAAGATTGATATATTTTAATAAAACAAAAATACATATATCGTGTCTCGTCCGGGAGATAATGGAATTAGGATAAAAGGACTCTCAATTCTTTTTAATAGTCGCATGATTTTCTTTTGTGAGAAGCTATTCTTTAGTTTAATTTGTCCGAAGGGAATGAACAAAAAGTGCAAAGATTTATATATATATTCATAGACGCATAGTTCGAAACTTCGAATTGTATAACATATATAGCCAAGGATTTACTAAAACTTTCGAAATATAAATGCATGAATGGAGAGTATTTTTGTTACATAGTGTTTATACTTTTGTTTACAAAATCATTTACCTAATTTTAAATTAAGAGTTTTCGAATTTTGGAGATGCACCACTAAATACAAACCATATCTATATTATAATGAACCACAATTCGAAATACCTCAACTTTTTTATAGCCCATTCTATTTTGGCAGTTCGATCGCGAAAGTTATTCCTCCTGCATTTATATATAAACGCTGGTTTATCAAGAAGACACAAGAAAAGCACTTTGAATTATAATTTAATTTATAATATAATTATTGTATTTGAGTTTGATTTATTTTATAATTTGATCATCCCTTTAACATAGCTCGTGTCATGTATTTTTGTGTGATGATAAATTCTATACCGGGCTTGTTTAGAATTCGTTACCGGATCCAAAACTCATATCCATTTTGAAACGTGTCAGGCACTGTTCGTATATATTTAATAGAAATATATTAATAAAATTTAATTAAGATAATATTTGGGGTATATATATATATATATATATATATATATATATTATAGAGAAGAGAGAGAGAGAAAAGTTATTTGGAGTCCCATGATTATTGGAGTCCTTGGAGTCCCAATCCAGACCCTTCATTTACACTAGATCCGATGGCTGCTATTCTATTAGATGTTTCTTATTTAATATAAAATTCAAGTTTTATTTTATATACAGATAAGAGGCGCCTTAGTTTTCAGCCATCTATGTACGCGAGACACAAGGGTCAGTTACAACTACCGAGTACTTGCAAAGTGTCGCTAATAGAAGTACAATGTTCTGCCCTTACATGTATATCATCCTAGAGTTTTTTCCATTGTGTTCCTCAACAATTATATATGTTCATCTTCTCCACTTGCAGAATACTCAATAATAAACGTACTGTTTCCGTTGATCGCTCATGTTCTGCCCTTTATCCTGTACTTCTATCATGTTCGGCACTTTATCTTCTATCTGTGTGTCTTTTGTAATTTTCCGTCCATGTCAGTATTCGATGGCAAATGATCAGCTTATTTAGTGAACACGTGTGATTATCCTGCAGAACAAAAATACCTATTATCCTACAGAACATAAATACCTCTTAATTAGCACTTCTGTGCAGAACAATGAACTCTCTTGGAACACATACAAGTGCAATGAGAACATGATCAAAATGAATCTAACACATATCTCAAGTCACACACACAAAAACACATAATAAGTAAAATCAATACAATGATACTCAATCCAGCTCTAAAATACAAATCAGCACAAAATAATCAAACCAGACTCAAAAAAAATTCATAAAACTCACCAGAAGCTGAGTAGATCTTGAAAATAAAAAGATGAACTTTGTGAATGGTAAGAACACGAAATAACACAGCCAAGCCAATGGAATGGAGCAAAAAACAAGGAAAAAGAGGGGGTGCAAGTAAGTAGTCACGCAAACCACACAGCTCCTTGGGATTTTTTGTAACTATATTTGTACATATGTTTTAATACCTGTACATGAGTTTACATATGCATTTTATAAGTGGACACAGGATCGGGTGTCACATGAGGCTCGCGGCGCCGCATTGTGCATCATATTTTTTATTTATTTATATTTTTTGAAATAAGTTAAATATATTGTTAAAGAAAATAATATACTACAAGTAAGAACGTTTTATCAACTCAAACGGTTGTTTAAATAATATAAAATATCAATTTTGTATAATTTCTCGATCCATAAATTATTCATGCATGTATTTTAATAGTACGGCCTATATTTTAATAATAATATGATATAATTATATATAAAATATAATCTTGACGTGATAAGAGATTTTGAAAAGTTTCATATATTTGAGAGTTCGACAAATATATATATATATATATATATATATATATATATATATATGAATTTTTTTTACGTTCCCTGCAGCTCCGATGATCATAGCTACAGTGATATATTGAATGTGATTGAGGCTAAAATTATGGATAATAAAAATGTTTAATTGAAATTAATATTTTTCTATATAATATTTATAATTTTCAATAAGATTTTTAACTACAAATTTGTGTGAATGGAGATATTCTTTAACATCTTTTTTATATTCGAGATTTTACGAGGTTTTGGTATTAAAATTCAAATTGTTGTAATGGATTCTCTCTCATCTATTAAAATGAATATGAATAGGACGAAATTCTCACAAAAAGTTTAAAAGTACGTATATTATGGGGCCAACTTTATTTCATTTTCGAAAATCAAATGGCATCAGGCGAAAAGAGGAAAAAATATATACTAATCTATTTTAGAATGATAAATGCAATTCGAATGGAAGATGTTAAAACAAAAAATTGATCAAAAATGAATGACATGATTGCTTCCTGAAACTCAGAATTAGCTTGGACGATGTTTGTAGTTTTGAAGTGATAAAAGTATAAAATTTAGTCAGAATTTGTATAAATGAAGATCGATATATTTTAACAGAACAGAAATACATATATCGTGTCTCGTCCCGGAGATAATAGATCGAATTAGGATAAAAGGACTCCAAATTCTTCTAAAAAGATTCGTAAAATGTTATATGATTTATGATGGAGTAAATCAAAACAAATCAAACAAACCCAGTATATTTAGAGCACGGTCTGGGGAGGGTTAAATGTATGCAGACCATGCTCCTACTCGTTTAGAGTAAGGAGACTGTTTCCGTGAGACCTTGGCTTAGTGCAAGACAAAGTTTTGTGTGATATATAAGTAGATAGTACCTTAGCCCATGATTTCTAACACATGTGACTCACCTCTATCGGCAATGCATCTGTCCATGAATCATCCGAGCCGACAACCGTTGCATCAAAGCATAACACCAAATCACCCAAAACCTCTTTGCCGCTAATTCATATATCAATAAATGATATGAGCCTTGTCCTAAAAGCATAACATCAGAACACTCAAAACCCCTGTAAGCTACTAGACCGAGTCTCAACTACTCTAATACGCCGTCACCATTAATCATTCTTATCTAATGTCATATCTCCCGTGAGATTTAGGGCTCCCAAGTCCAAACTCAATTGATCAGACCACGTCCGACTTCTCTTTCTCTTGCCCCGAACCGATATGCGTTCAACCCAACTGTCTTACCTTTACCCATCATGCCTAAGGCTGCGCGTCCACAGTTTTATCTTGACTGGCACCAGCATCATCGTCAGGAACATGAACAATCTCTTGGTTAAATATAATCTTCCTTCCATGGACTGCATTAAATAACTCAGAAAAATAACTACCCCATCTCGTTGTAATATCCCCAGCATGAAGTAAAACACGATCATCCTCATCTTTAATATATCAAACTGAACAAATATCATCTTGACGTCTCTTGGTACGTGCCTTTGCAAGTTTATAATGGAGTATCTTTTTCAAATAAATGACAGCTAATATTGATTTTCTTTTGTGAGAAGCTATTCTTTAGTTTAATTTGTAAGAAGGGAATGAACAAAAGTGCAAAGATTTATATCCATAGACGCATAGTTCGAAACTTCGAATTGTTTAACATAACCAAGGATTTACTAAATTTTTCGAAAAACAAATGCATAATTGGAGAGTATTTTTGTTACATAGTCTTTATATTTTGTTTACAATATCATTTATCTAATTTTAGTTAAGAGTTTTAAAATTTTGGAGATGCACTACTAAATACAAACTATATCTATACTATAATGAACATAATTTAATTTATGATATAATTATTGTATTTGAGTTTGATTTTCTTATAATTTGATCATCCCTTTAACATAGCTCATGTATTTTTATGTGTTTGATGATGAAATCTATACCGTACTTGTTTAGAATTTGTTACCTGATCCAAACTCATATTCATTTTGAAACGCGTCGTGTACTGTTCGTATATAGGTAATAAAAATATATTAACAAAATTTAATCAAGATATATTTATAAATTTTACACACACACATATGTGTGTGTCTAGAAGAAAGTTCTATGGAGACTATATTTTTTTGAGATTTGAGAGACTTAATCACAACCATCCATTTCTTACACAACCAAGGGCTGCATATATTTGTCGTGCACACTCGTTTTCTCTCCCAATCCTATCCAACACTTCTAAATCGGTGAAGAACCAGTACTTTTAAATCTTGTATAACATAAAATAATAATTCCATAATATTGGTGTTTAATCACCGAAATCCTAACAAATAAAAATAATAATTGCATACAAAACATATATGTAGTTGGACATTGCTATGATTGGCACTGAACTCATTGTCATTGTCCTGCAACGAATTGAATTTATTGCAAGACAAAATAACACTTAAATATATCACAAATATACAGGACAAATTATTAATATTACATTACTAGAAACGCTGGACAAGAATAGTGTAATTATAAAGATAGTAATTAAAACTAAAACAAGATATGGAGGATAAGAATATTAATAATACATTACTAGAAATGCAAGATAAGAATAGTGTAAATTATTAATATTACATTACTAGAGATGCAGGACAAGAAATGCAAGACAAAGAATATTTAATCACGTTCATTAATTGCCAGATTATTTAAACGGTAGATCTTGTTGTCTCTAAGGACTTCAAAATTTTTGGTCTTCATTTAGCCCACCTCTATATATATATATATATATATATATATATATGTATATTTGGGCTACTTAAAAATCCACTTTCTTTAGCGTCCCCGGAGTCCTATCTACTACCATTGGATCGATCTAGAAATGAATCATGCGGCTATTAAAAGAAATTAAATTATTTTATTAAAAAAACGTAAAAAACATCCGTTATTTCTCATACTACTAGTTCTATTATCTCGCACATTAACAACGTCAGTTATCATTTGAAATAAAAACACATAATTCGTGAAATTTTGCTTTTTAAGTCGAAGATAGAGTCAAAGATTTATCTTGTTCTGCATAGAAGGGAGTGGTGACATTGGGCTTCTACGGTTACCGAGGAAATTGGGAGAATCCACCATCGAGAGCTTGATCAGAGTTAATGAGAGTGAAGGTAAATCGCATGATTTTGTTTTGCATAATTTCTTGCAATTCATGACCTAAGTTTTTGGTGTACTTTATCTTGCGTGTAAATTGTATCTCATCTTGCATGTTTTGTATATATTAAGTGGGGATTGTTGTCACACCAAATTGTACTTGAGAATGTATGACTGATTGGCTAAAGAGTGTGTTTTTATCATTGATTTTGAATGCACCGTGTGGTTTCGTTGTTTCATGGATATGGGTATTATAAGACATCCATTAAATAGTTGGTCATAAAACATTAAAAAAAGTAAAATTTGTGATGATAAGACACTGATAAGACACATCCTTCTATTTACTTCTGCAGATGGTAGAATTAAGAATTATACTTGAAGTGTTCATTAAAACACTTGTCACAAGTAGTTTCCTTATAACTGGAGGAACAATGTATATTTATTTGAGAGCAGCTGTGTGGAAGCACGTCAAAGGACGGGATGCTTGGAGCATTTCTCTGGTAAGCGGGGAAGGTTTGGTTCGCTGAGGAAGCATGCCAAAGGTTTATTTGAGGTCATGGCATTTTTAATCCATTTATCGATGTGTTTAGGGTTCTTTTTTAAAGATTTGATACTGAACTTTTATCAGCTGGAACGCTCCTGATGAAACCTATTGTCACCCATGTAAATACAAAGCTCTTATTGCTGTCCGACTGTTGTCTTGCTCTTCCACTCTGATTAAATTCATACGAGAAAGGCCTTTGAATTGTAGAAATGTGTACTTTCTTAGGTTCATTTTCAGTTATGATATATACCCTGCTGCTATTTCTTTCAAGAATTGCCAATGAAAACATAAATTGTAGTATTGTTTATACCGAAAGTGTACTCGAAACCTGATTGATATCTATCTACAAACAGTAGTTAAACCCGTTGCAGAGGTCTAAACATATATAAGACAGTAAGACACCCAGTACAATGGATGATCCATAGATAAATTAAGATGCATATCTAATTGTCATATCATGGAGTATAAAATACGTTTGGCCGCACAATATTCATCGACTTCATTAGTATAATATTGTATGTTCTGTACATAAGTCTGCTGGGTCAAAGCTCTCGTACTAATGGTATTGGTTTTGGCTTGAGACTTGGGTTGACACCAACTTGTAGTTTTGGGAAGCCTCCTACATCACACAACTTACAGCCCCACAATCCATCAATCCCAGTATGAATCTTCGATTCTGATGCCACTTGTTGAACCGCGCACTACCAATAAAGTTCACATTAGTATAATATTGTCCGCTCTGACCGTGATCAAGTCTGCACGGATTTGTTTTGGACTTCTCCACCCAAAAGGCCTCATACTTAAGACTGTCAAAAAGACTCGAAAAATTCGATATCCGTCCGAAAAATTTGCATTTGTACGGCAGAAAAAAGGATATTATCCGTTTTCGAAATAACACGAATATTATCCAAATCCAAATTCGTGATATTCGAATCACCTAAATACATATATGATATTATATCTATATATGATATGTAAATTATATAATGTATAATTATATATAATTAAAATTTAGTCTATTAGTTTGTAGTGTGTGTATATGCATTAAATAATATATTTATACAAATTTTATATAATTGTACAAATACTTTGTGTGTATATATATATATATATATATATATATATATATCATATGAGCTTGGTCGAAAACAAATTATCCTAAAATCATTGTCAATACGGTAAGGCCATAAAAAATCCAACATCGGTCCGAAATATCCGCATTTATATTCGAGAAAAAAGCGGATATTATCCGAATGCGAAGTAAAACAAATATTATCCATATTTGAATTCGACAATTGTGGATCGGTATCCGAATTATCCGTTTGGCAGGTTACTCATACTGAAGGAGTTGTTTTGGGCTACTTATATTTAATATTTAAGATAAATTTTTTTACCTTTGCGACGTAGAATTTGGGTTGATACCCACTCTAAATCAAAATACTTACAAAATATACGCATAAGATATCCTCCAACAAACAATATGCAAACGACTCAAGGACTGATGAGATCCATTCGAGCACATGAACAATATAGCTTAATGTTCAGCAAAAGGATCTACTTCCTGCCTAAATGTTGTCCCTAAAATGCTTAGCACCACTACAAGAAAACAGGTCAAAACCGATCGCACAAAACCGACCGCCACAAATAAAACCGACCGACGGTCGCGTGATCGGTTTTAACCCGTCGAAATCACAAAACGACGTCGACCTGCGTGACGTGGCAACAAATAAAACCGACCGTCGTCAACGGTCGGTTATATGTATGACATGGCACTGCTATAACCGACCGTTCCCTGTGGTCGGTTTTGTGTTCCGCGGAAAAATAATTAAAAATCAATTTAAATAAAAATATCTGTGCATCAGCCCCTTAAAACGACGTCGTTTTCTTTGTTTGGTACTAAAACCGACAGATTGGTCGGTCGGTTTTATCCTGCAGCTTTTATATCACTTTTTAGCTAGTAGTGAGCTCCCATTCACTTGAAATAAAAATCAAAGGAGAAGAAAGGAGCTAAAGTGGGGAAGAATTATTGCTTGCAAACATTTCAAGTAAGTGATTTTCATTTCTTTGCATTAAATGTGTGTGTGGTGGGTGTGTTAAATGTGTTTGTTATATTAAATGTGTGTGTGTGTGTATTGAATGCTTGTATTGAATGTATGAAATTCATGTGAAATTATTTGTTAAATGTATGTGTTATTACATTTGTGTATTGAATGTATGTGTGTATTGAATGTATGTGTGTATTGAATGTATGTGTTATTAAATGTATGTGTGTGTTAAATGTATGTGTGTGTTAAATGTGTGTTAAATGTGTGTGTAGATGACAAACTTGGATCGAAGTTGGATTAGTAATCAAGTGCAAACTGATAAAATTTCGTTAACTCCGGAATATAGGAATGATGTAGAAACTTTTTTAAAATTTGCAAGTGAAAATGGAATGGGAGAAGATGGTACAATGAAGTGTCCTTGTAAACGTTGTAGGAATTTGAATTAGTTAAGTATCGATGATGTTAGATTCCAATTACTTGCTAAGGGGATGCTTGAGGGTTATACCGTTTGGACATCACATGGTGAAGAAAGAGGAAGAAAACGTAGTCGAACATCGTATAATCGTTATTATGTTCGGGAACCTACGAGGGTAGAACAACCGGTATATTTGAATGCGATGCTACATGATTTTGCCGGTGAAAATTCCGAATTTTATAACAACGTGGATACGGGAACTAGGAATGTAGAAGAAGTTCCAAATGATAGTGCAAGAAAATATTATGAGGTGATTGTTGAAAATGGAGCACCTATTTATCCCGGTAATACGAAGTATACAAGATTAAGCTTTACCACAAAATTGTTAGAATTCAAGAATATCTCACACTGTAGTAATAAGGCTTTTGATAGTTTGCTTACACTTTTTGCGGATGTATTACCAAAAAAACACACGTTGCCCCAAACTTATTATGAAATGAAGAAGATAATGAAGGGTTTGAGGGTTGAATATCAAAAGATTGATTTATGTGAGAATGATTGTATGTTATTTTATGGAGATGACAAGGATAAAGTTGTGTGTGATATATGTGGTCAAGATCGTTATCGGGATGTTTTGAGGAAAGATGGTAAAAAAATACCAAAAAAAATATTGAGACATTTTCCTTTGATTCCTCGACTACAACGCTTGTATATGTCAAAACATACATCCGACCATATGAGATGGTACAAGAATCGAGATGTCAAAGATGGAGAAATTAGTCATCCCGCGGACGGAGAAGAGTGGAAAAATTTTGATCATCGATATCCATCATTTGCTCAAGAAATTCGTAATATAAGGCTTGGCCTTGCAACCGACGGTTTCAACCCATTTGGCCCTACCGGGAAAAAAACATATAGTGTGTGGCCCATAGTAGTAGTTGTCTACAATCTTCCGCCGTCAATGTGTATGAAAAAACCCTATATGTTTATGACCGATATAGTGCCGGGTCCGAATAGCATTGGCAAAGATATTAACGTTTGTCTAAGGCCTCTCATTGATGAATTGAAGATATTGTGGAATACAGGAATTGAAACATATGATCAATCTTTGAAACAAAATTTTACAATGAGAGCGGCTCTTATGTGGACAATTAGTGATTATCCCGCTATGAGTATGATAAGTGGATGGTCGGGTAAAGGAAAATTAGGATGTCAAGTGTGTCTTGGAAGTGTGCAAGGGTTTCAATTAAAACATTGTGGTAAATGTAGTTTCTATGGCACGAACCGAATATTCCTTGAACCGAATGATCCACTACGTCGGAAAAGTAATTTGTTTGATAATGCGGAAAGAAGAGTGTTTCGTGGTCGTTTGTCCGGGGAGGGTGTAAAGGAGTTGCTTGACGGTTTAGTTTTTCCACCACCCGGAAAGACTAATACAAAGGCGAGGAGTATCGGATATGGGGAAGAGCATCATTGGACTCATGTTCCAATTTTTTTTAGAACTCCCTTATTGGTCTTCACATAGTTTACGATATTCAATTGACATCATGCATACGGAAAAAAATGTTTTTGAGAACCTATTTTTTACTATTGTGAATGCGAAGAAGTCAAAGGATCACAAAAAAGCAAGAGCGGATTGCAAGCACTTTGGTGTGTTACCTCATTTGTGGATCGATGAAAATGGCAAGTCACCCAAAGCACCTTTTTCCATTACAAGAAAACAACGTAAACTTTTGTGTGAATGGATTACTTCACTGAAACTTCCAGACGGTTATTCCTCAAATATATCTCGTTGTTGTAATGTTGAGGAGTGTACATTTTATGGATTCAAATCGCATGATTGTCATATATTTCTTCAAAAATTATTGCCTCTTGCAATTCGTGAGCTTTTACCGGCGCCTATTGCGGATGCCATCACGGCAATTGCAAATTTTTTTCAAGATTTGTGCTCATCCACGGTTACAAAAACCGATTTGGAAATAATGGAAAAATCAGTTGTAAAGGCATTGTGTTTGTTGGAAACAATTTTTCCTCAAAGTTGGTTTGATTCGATAGAACACTTGGTTGTGCATTTGGCGGAAGAAATTAGACTTGCTGGACCTGCTTACTGGCATTGGATGTATCCAATTGAGCGTTTATTGGGGAAACTAAAACAAAAAGTCGGCAATAAAGCAAGAGTTGAGGGTTCTATTGCCGAACGATATATGGAGGAGGAGATTGTCAATATTTGTGCTTTTTACTTTGCATCCGACTCGATTCACAATAAATTAAGTCGTAACGAAGTTTTGTTTGATGTACAAAAGACCGACAAATTAGAAGTTTTTAAATATCCATGTGATTCTCTTGGAAAAGAACGAAGTCGATATTTGAATGATGATGAGCAATTATTAGCTGATGAATATGTTCTTCTAAACTCTCCTGAAGTTCAACCTTATCTAAGGTATGTTAAATACATTTTATGATAAATTTTTGTGAAGATGTCAATACATTTTATGATAAATTCATATTATTGACATTTATGCATTATTGTAGGAGGTACCAAGATCGAGTTATGAGACAACGTCCTGAGACAACACCACAACAATTAGATCATATTGTGAAAACTCGATTCAAAGCTTGGTTTAAGAAAAAGGTTGAGAAAGACGAGATAGACGGACCTCGTTTCATGGACTTGCTAGAAGGACCGGCATTAAAGGTCATGACTTTTGAAACTTGTCAAGTTAATGGATATAAATTTTCAACATCATCCGCATCCGGTTCCGGTGTTGTAGTTAAAGGAACTTTGCACGAAAATAATATTGATTATTATGGTCAACTAATAGAAATTATAAGACTTATTTATCAAGGATGCAATCATGTATATTTGTTCAAATGTATTTGGTTTGATAGTCTCGGAAATGGTGTGAGGATCGATAAGAATCGAGTCGTGACGGTTGATATAACTTCAAGATTGAGATCTAACGAAGTTTTTATTTTAGCTAGTCAAGCCTCTCAAGTATATTACGCTCCTAGCGTATTGGATCCACGAAGCAAAATATATACGGTGGTCAAATCTAAAAGTCGTCCGATTGATGAATCAATTATTGTGCAAAATGATATAGAGGACGCTTTTCAAGAAGATAGATCTAATGCCGCTAGCTCATTTTCACTATTTGTTGATTTTGCACAATATGGACAAATACCATTTATTCGGCATGAAAATCAAGATGATGATGATGAAGAAGACGAATTGCGAGATGATGAAAATCAAGATGATGATGATGATGTTAAACACAATGAAGAAGAGGAAGATGATAATGAAGATGATGATGAAGATAATGATGATGATAATGAAGATGATGATGAAGATGATGACGGTTTTGATGACTTTCAATGATGTGTAAATAATATACAATGGTGTAATCATATACAATGTTGTTTAGGCTGCTTAGTAATTTGGTTATGTATTGGTATTTGATGTTGGTACAGGATTTGGCAATTGAAACTACAAAAGAATCTGTTTTTTTTTCAATTTTTGCCCAGAAAACCGACCGTCAACCAACATAACCGACCGTTTTTGACCATTAAACTACCAGAAAACCGACCGCATTCACATAAAACCGACCCCCATTTTCCAGAAAACCGACCGTATTCATATAGGCGCGGTCGGTTATAAGCCGGTCGGTTATAAGAATCCAGGATAGCCTACTGCCACAAACCCGACCGTGTCAAAACCGACCACATATAACCGACCGTGGCAGGATTTGACATCGGTCGGTTTTACTTAAAAGTCAGTCAAAGCCTCTGTATATTATTTGTTATATATATATAAATTATAATAATGTAACTTTACCAGAAAACCGACCGTGTTCAAGTAAAACCGACCAATTTTTCCCAGAAAACCGACCGGATTTAATTAAAACCGACCGTCTGCCCAGAAAACCGACCGCTGGCCCCTTTGACTTCGGTCGGTTTTAACTAAAAGTTAGTCAAAGTCTATATATTATTTATTATATAGACATATAAATTATAATATATAAACAAATATATATATATATATATATGTATATATATATATATTATTTTACATAATATTTTACATGTAATATTTATATAAAATATATTCGTAATATAAATATATATACAGTCATAGCTATCTCTTCAATCTTACATACACGGATGGTTACAAGTGAAGTGTCCGGAGAGGAAGGTGTGAAACCTAACTCTTGTTTCCTCCTTTGCTCACGGTGATAAGTAAACGTCGTTCATCCCGTCCCCTTTGACGGTATTCAAAGCAGATCGTAGACTGACTCAGTACTAGTCACTATCCTGTGTCTATATATTATTGGCTCATTTTTAATATATATTATTTTAACTTTTTTTTCCTAACTTCACGTGCCAAAAATTTAAGATTATTCCGATCATTGCATGTATATTCTTATAACTGATATATGTCATAAGCAGTGTTCTAATTAATAATCGCCGATTTAACTGAGTAATCCCCGATTACTCCACTGCAAAGTCGGACATTGATTCGATTTTTGAAATACGATTAATCCTTATATATATTTCTTAATCGAAGCATATACGATAAATATACCAATTAAAATATTATATTACCTTAAATATGAATAATTATAGAGTTTATGAATATAATAAATATATTAGTTGCTAATATAGTAATATTACTTTTGATTTAAAACTAAAATATTATTAAATAATACTAGCTATTAATATAATATTATCTAACTATTTTTAATATTAAAATATTAAAAGGTATGGTTTTTATTTAATTAAATAATATAATTTGGCCATTTTTTCAATTTAGGGTTTCTTAAAACCGACCAACGTACTATAAAACCGACCGATCGTTTTTTGCGCCCAATTTTTCACGAAAAATTAAAACACGCGCCTTAGTGAAACGACGTCGTTTCACTGGACCCAACGTCATAACCGACCGCTCCGTCGGTCGGTTTTAAGCTCTGTATATATAAAAAAACAGCCGTTTTATTTCTTTTCCTTTTATCTTTCTCTCAACTCTCATCTCTCTCGCCTCTCTGAACTCCCCTCTCTGAAATCTCTCTCGCTCTCAAATCTCTCTCGCTTTCTAATCTCTCTTGCTGTAAACTCCTTCTCTCAAATGGCAATTCAATCTTTCATCTCTCTCGCTCTCAACTCCCTCTTTCTCAACTTGCTCGTGATTATGGTTGTGCTCGATTCTCTATGCGAATTTGTACTCGGTTCACAGAGGAGGGTTCGTTTTCCTCGGAAGAAGAAAGCCCATTCTCTTTTCGGTTTGGGTTCGGATGATTCGGTATGCTCGATTCGTTTAGTTTGGGCTCTATTTCATTTTTTCAATTTAGTTTAGTTTTGTTTGTATGTGTATATGTTGGTGTGTATGTGTATCTGCATATATTTGTTTGTATTTGTGTTAATTTCTGGGAATTTCATCTATGGGTATGTATTTGTGTATGTTTGTAAGAGTATAAGTTTATGTTAATTAGTATATACGTGTATGAAAAATTTTGCATGCAATTTGTTCGTCGGTTATGTGCAATTTGTCCGTCGGTTATAAGTGGGGTGAAATTTTTCTTAAATTTTCAATTTGTATAGTTTTTGTTTTCTTAGGCCCATCATTTGTATATGTTTGTATGTGTTTGTATATGTTTGGTTGAGCAAAACACATACTAATTGTATAATTATACAAATTAGTATGTATATTTTGTATATGTATAGTTTGTATATTACTTTAAATATGAATAAAGTAAGCGTGTATGTGTTTGTGTTTGTGTTAAGGGGATAAGTGTTTAAGTGTGTTTGTGTTTGTGTTAAGGGGATAAGTGTTTAAGTGTGTATGTTTTTGAGTTTTGGATTTAACTTGATTTTAATGAATTGTATTGTAGGGGCTCTTTGGTTGGGTGATGATTATCGTCATGATTTCAATGACGATATATATCATGGCAAGAAAAAGGAAAGCAACGGACAAGGACACCGACAAAGGCAAGGGAAAGAGTGTCGGTAGTAGTACAAACAAAAGGCGCGCGAAGGGAAAAGGCAAGGGGAAAGGAAAGACGGCGTTGCGTGACGAGCCAACGGATTCGGATACCGAATCGGACCAAAACCCAAGGGAGGCGGAGGCGGAGGCGGAGGAGGAACCGGTGAGAAGAGTGAGGATGCCGCGGTCACATTCATGCGGCATTTTTGGAGCTAAGATACCAACAAGACCTCGACGGATCAATATCTCCGATGGACCGTAAGTATATTTTTTTATATGTAGTGTTTTGTAGTGATTTGTAATGATTAATGTATATAGTGTGCGTTAGTTATTAATAATTTGTTCACGAGTTTATATTTATAATGTTCTTATATAGTATTGAAGATAATGAGGCAAAAAAGACTTTGCTTGCGATTATTCGGGCAAGATGGCCTTTGGGTAAATACACGTTTAGTGACATAGACGCGGCTTACCCAAAGTGGCTCGGTCTAAGGGTTGAGGAGTTTCTAGTAAGTAGATTTTTTTAATATAATATGTTTTTGATTTTGTTGGTAATTGGTGTGATTATTCAATTTTAATCCTTGTATTTGTTGATATTATGTAGAAATATTATAGGCAATTGAAAGGTCAAAGCCGTTCAAAAGCCAAAGCTATCATTGAAGATCACATAAAGGTCACAATCAAAAGGACCATGAATGAATTGAAGAGGAGGATCGAGAGGAAGTCAAGGGGGGAAGGGGTTTCGAAGTTGGCTTTGAAACCGGAATATTGGAATATCATTTTTTGGAAAGATCTTCTCAAGTATTGGGACACGGATGAAGGCCACTTGCATAGGTTGGAAGTTGGAGCTGCTAATCGGCAACGCGTGGAAAGGTTGCATAGCGCGGGTGCTCGCTCCTTCAACCGTGTGCGCGAGGTAGTACTATTTTTAATATGCAAACACACGCACACACATTTTGTTTTTACCTTATAATTATATAATATATAATATGATAATGCAAATGCTAATATAAGTTATTTTGTGGTATAATTCAAGAACATGAAAAATAAATTGTCTAAAAGTCCGACAAAGATTGAGGTGTGGGATGAATGCCACACTAGGATCGGCTCCACTCCCGAGAGCCGGATATATACTACCCCCGCCGCTATGCGCATTGCGGTAATCTTCTAATTTTAGCACTTTAATTAATTGTTTATATCATTAATTGTTTAATTAATTGTTTAATTAATTGTGATAAATGTGTAGGAACGATATGCCTCGATTCTTCAGCGTATGCCGGTGGAGGTTACTCAAGCGGGGGAGCGGGATGAGCCTTGGGATTGGTGGATGGAAGCAATGGAGGTTCCCCAAGGCGAGAGGCCAAAAAAGAATTATGTTGTGGGGTTCCCCAAAGCTCGAGCTAGTGATTTGATCCCAACACTAGCCACGCGCTATAGGGATTCCACCCGTGGCGGCGCCGGCTCATCCTCATCCGCTCCAACACAAAATCCAGTGGTTCCCGATTCCATCTTCCTCCCGATTGTCCGCAATGTGCTCAATGAAACCCGTGCCAATCCTCTGCAATTTGCTCGTCGCCTATCGGATGAGGAGATAACAACCTTTGCACGCACAGCCCTCGAGGCGTCCGATCCAGCCGCTGACCTGGCTCGGAGGGCGGAATGGAATAACCTTCTTGGCGGTGAGGTTGTGCATATTGTAGGGACATTGCTCGAGGATGCCCTCCAAAAATTGGATGCTCGTGCTAAAATGGTAATACACTTATGACTTAATGCTTTGTTTTTTGTTTTTGGTTGATATGTAAAAATGAATGGATTTCTAATTGTTTGACATGTTTTTGTAGGCAACTACGCAAGAGGGAGAGAAAGATTACACGGATGTGGACGAGGACACGGATGAAAACACGGATGATGAGGGTGAGGGTGAAGGTGAAGCCGGTGGCGAAGGTGGTGGGGAAGGCGGTGGTGAAGGCGGTGGTGAAGATGGTGGCGAAGGCGATGGTGAATCATCCGATGTTTCTTTGACCGATTAGTGTAATTTATAATTTAATTTTAATGGATGGTATATATTAAGACAATGGTTGGATTTGGATTGTGGTGAATGTTTGTGTTTTGAATGTTTGGATTTGGATTTGTAATTAGAATGTTTGAATTTGTAATTAGAATGTTTGGATTTGGGTTTATTTAGAATGGTTTCGTTTAATTTTGTTGTTGGTATTTCGTTTAATTTTGTTTATTTAGAATGGTTTCGTTTAATTTTGTTGTTTGGATTGTGGTTGGTATGGTTTTGGTATGGTTCTGGTTTTGGTATGGTTCTTGTTTGGATTGTGGTTGGAATGGATTGGAAACTGCAGATTCTGCTGCAATTTTTTTAAAAATTCACCCAGCAAAACCGACCGAATGGTCACAAAACCGACCGTTTTTACCATATTGTTGCCAGAAAACCGACCGCATTCAATTATAACCGACCGTGCTCATTACATAAAACCCAGAAAACCGACCGTCTTCATAAAGCGTCGGTCGGTTATGAGACGGTCGGTTATGTGAATCAGGGTGGCCTACTGCCACAAACCCGACCGACTCATAACCGACCGCACATAACCGACCGTGGCAGAAGGTTGACTGCGGTCGGTTTTGTGTCAAAGTCAACTCAGATAAAAAGCACATAACCGACCACTTTGGTCGGTCGGTTTTAGTAGTCGCTTCTGACGAGGTCTGACACCTGTTGCCACGTGGTGACAGGTGGCATCAAGTGGGGCCAATTTTCTGGGAACAAAAAGGCACATAACCGACCACTTACTTGGTCGGTTTTAAGGGTTAAACCCGACCAATTCACGTAACCGACCAGGGTTTAACCGACCAGCCATATCGGTCGGTTTTAGCCTTATAACCGACCGATATTCATCATAACCGACCGATTCTTTCGGTCGGTTATGTCCTGTTTTCCCGTAGTGCACACTGCACATACGATTAGATTATGGTTCTTGCAGAAGAGAGTAAGAAAGCATAAATTATTAAACAAAAGGTAAACAACTTGCTACTCTGAGCGTTTCCTAAAATGATTTCAGAAAATACAAACATGTTTTTTACTACTAACTCTATGAACTTTCAGCAACAGGAAATTTTCAGAAAATGCAAACATGTTTTTTACTGCTAAGTCTAAGAACTTTCAACAACAGGAAATTTTAGACAAAAACATGGGATACAAACGGAACCATAAATCTGAGATCCTGTAAGATCACAAGTCTTTTTGTCTTGTAAAAACTGTCTGATATAACATACAGGTTTACCTTGATCTTAAAACTGGCATGAAGTGCCAAGTCTTTGATTCTGCTTCTGTGCAAGGGTCACAGATTTCCACTGAGAGAATGTCGGGTACAAAAGCTCTTGGAACTTGTCTAGAAAAAGCGCCCATTTTTCATCGTTCATGTCTGAGAATTCCACAAAGGTAACACTGGAAGCAAGTTGCTCACCTGCAGTCTTGTGTCCAGAAGATTTCAGGTACTTTGGCTTCTCATATAACGCGGTGTTCTCCAGTGACATGGATAGCTTGGAAACATTAGGCATCTTTGCAGCCATTCTCTCGCCTTGCCTTTTCCCTTTAACTTCCTCTTCTTCCTCCTCCTCGATGCTATCTCCGAATCCAGATTGAAGGGGAGGTTGAATCATGCATGAATTTGTTGAAGAGTCTTGGCTTAGTTCTTTACAATCCATATCAAATTGAAACACATCATTCTCTTCTGCATCATCCTTGGGGGATAAGGCTTCCATCTCAGAAATCAGTCTTTTGGCCTTTAAGCACACGAACTCGAGCTCACTAGGCTCCTCGACACCAGTGTGGAATTCCCTGGTCATCATCTCCCCAATCTCAGAGAGACAGAGTCCAAAGGTAGAAGCTTTCTTAAGAAAGGTTGTACAGAGAATGAGAACCCGAAGACAAGCCTCCCGAATCATGGGAAGTTGTCTGCGGAGCATCTCAGAATCCTTATATGGATCCAGCTTCTCTATATACTCCAGTTCTTCTTTTGAGAAGGGAATTGAAGCCTGGGGCCAGTGGATCCATTCAAAGTATGGATCCTCTAAATTCTCTGGCAGACAGAGGCCATGATCGATTGGAAATATTTCCACTTCACCAAATCTTCCAAAAGCTTTCAGTTCCCTCACCAGAATGTTTCCTCCATGTCTGTCTGTATTTAAAATCCTTATATCTAGTATCCCGATACGATGAACAGAAGCAACAGGGAAATTGGATGTCCCATGATCACTGGCATCAAAGTCATGGGGAATAAATTGCTGACAGGATGCAATCTTGCTCACAATCTTTTTGCTTTTCAATATTTTTGCATCAACACTATTAGTATTGAAAATTGAGTGACTGATCTTGACCAATGCAGTGGGTGGTACATTGGCAAAGTGGTCATAATCAAGAATGTAAGCAGCCACTTCTCTAAATCCTGTTTCTCCAACCCTTACAGAATGCTTTAATCCTGGCTGTCCAAGCGCTTTTCCAACAAGGCCTTTTGGGTTATTAGGTGCAAAAGGCTCTTCATCTGTTGGCTTTACTATGGCTACATTTACACCGTTGTTGTTTCTGAAATAGTAGGCACCCCCAAGCCCACCACTAACAGGAAGTGGATCAACTCCAATCTTCATTCCTTCAATAATCTCCTCAACAAGCTGTTTTATTTTGGCAAGACTTTTACACTGACATAAGATCTCAATTGGACCACTCTGATCTCCCTGTTGAAAATCTTTTCCAGTGGGCGAGAGACAAGGAGATGACGAACTTCTGTGCATCCGTGAAAGAAGAAGAGGAGAATGGTTTTGAATGGCACTCAAGTCGTTCTTGAGTACCTTATCACCAAATATTAATGAGCTTCCCTCAACTGGAACATTAAGACAAATCTGCAACCTCCTCTTCACAGTATGAGCATTGTCATCACGATCCAAATCCATTGCCAATACACAGCCAGTGTCGGTCTGCACAAAAATACGCCTCCTTCCAGCAGGTTTGCATTTCTTCCTATTTTCTTCTACGGATACTCCATCAGCTAAGCTGCTAAAAACTGCCATTGACATTTGTATTTGATCTTTCGGCGGTGAACTTTGATGGCAATGGAAGAGGCCTTCTTCCTCTTTGAAGAGGGTGCTGACCTCCAAAGCAGATTGCAAAGGAAGCAGATAGTATGATCTACTATATGAATACAGAACTCCATCATCAGTTCATACAGAAACACATCACTACATTAGTAGATCAAAATATACCAAAACTGAAACACAACTGAATCAACTGAGGGCTGCAGTCTATATGTAAAAAAGAATTAATCAACATTGATCATCATAGGTGAAAGCCTTTTTACAATCTAGCACAAATATACCAGACTTTAAGGCCGCGTTCACTTGGTAGGAACACGATGATAAGAGAACTGAAGAAATTTGTACTCTAGCTATTTGGGTGAGGTTGAACTAGAAATCTAACTCACATGTTTTGAAGGGAATGCTCCATGTAATCTTCACTATTTTCTCCCACAATCTTCATCATTGAAAACCTAGACTCATTCATGCTCAGTCACTATTGTATCATACATTCTTCTTTCTCCTCTAAATTTGTTTACGATTTTTCACTTCATTCTCCCCCGGTCCAATTCCATTCAACTGAATGCATGCAATCTAAAGGTTTGGCCCTAAATACCACACGATACGCATCTGGTAGCTGCGTATCACTACAAAAAGAAACATGCACGAATCTTTTGATAATTTATCTAGCGATCTGTATAAAATGTGTATCTCATAACACGCATTTAAAAGATGCGTCTCTCTAAAATATGCACATTATATATGCTTATTTCATGTGACTAGTGGTATTTCGAGCCATGCTATCCAAAATTGTGGTAGATCGTGCCATCCTTTTCAAAATTGTGGTGTACTATTTGGTTAATGTGACTAGTAGTCGTTTGTAATCCAAGGATAATCTCTATAGTCACCCTGATATATTAATTAGTCAATGATATTTGTCGGTCAATTGATCTTCTCACCAGGTATTTCTTACACTTTCATTAAAGTCAAGTGTCGTCATTTTTAGGAAAAAGGAAAGACCTATATTTTATTATATTCATTAGAGTATACTTTCAGCCAATAGAGTCAATATAGGTCAGCTAATAATCTCCCACACACGTATATGTGATTTTTACATTTTTCATTAAAGTCAAACGTTGTCGTTTTTTGATATAATGAAGACCTATATTTGTTGCTCATTAGAGGATACTTAGACCAATAAACTAAATATTTGTCGGTCGGTAATCTTCGAAACATATATTTGTTATATTGTTTTTCATTTCTCACATATTTCTTATCTCATTAAAGTCATATGTTGTCGTTTTTCAAAAAAGAAGAAGATAGACCTAGGTTTATAGATTGCGGCGCCAAGGGAAACTGCTTAAGATCACGTGTAAATAACATAAAACACATATCAGACTCATAATGACAAATCACACAATAGCGGCGCCAAGGAAAATTGCTTAAGATCACGTGTAAATAACGGAAAACACATATCAGACTTATAATGACAAATCAGAGAATAAAGCTTGAGTTGGGGGAGAGATAGCCAGGCTCAAAAATTATATCTTCCGAATTCAGGAGCTTTCAACTAAAATTCATCCATAAAACTAATTCACATATCTTCATTTGTACTGAATTTTAAAAAATCTATTCATCAGACCAGAAATTGACATGTTCACGAACAAAAACCCCAAAAATGACCCTAGAACATAACATAACTATATATCTATAACGTACACCACTAGAAAGCACATAACTTTTTACATACAAAAAAAATTTAACATACAAGTGCAATGAGAACATGATCAAAATGATTCTAACACATATCTCAAGTCACACACAAAAAAAAACACATAATAAGTAAAATCAATACATTGATACTCAATCCAGCTCTAAAATACAAATCAGCACAAAATAATCAAACCAGACTCAAAAAAATTCATATAACTCACCAGAAGCTGAGTAGATCTTGAAAATAAAAAGATGAACTTTGTGAATGGTAAGAACACGAAATAACACAGCCAAGCCAATGGAATGGAGCAAAAAACAAGGAAAAAGAGGGGGTGTAAGTAAGTAGTCACAGAACCCACACAGCTCCTTGGGATTTTCTGTAACTATATTTGTACAAATGTTTTAATACCTGTACATGAGTTTACATATGCATTTTATACGTGGACACAGGATCGGGTGTCACATGAGGCTCGTGGCGCCGCATTGTGCATCATAATTTTTGTTTTATATTTTTTAAAATAAGTTAAATATTTTGTTAAAGAAAATAATATCCTACAAGTAAGAACGTTTCTATCAACTCAAAAGGTTGTTAAAATAATATAAAATATCAATGTTGTATAATTTCTCGATCCATAAATTATTCATGCATGTATTTTAATAGTTCGACCTATATTTTAATAATAATATGATATTATTATATATAAAATATAATCTTGATGTGATAAGAGAATTTGAAATGTTACGGATCTTTTTGAAAGTTTGACAAATATATTTATATGAAGTGTTTTTTACCATCCCTGCAGCTTCGATGATCATAGCTAAAGTGAGTGATATATTGAATGCGATTGAGGCTGAAATTATAGACAATAAAAATGTTTAATCAAAATTAATATTTTTCTATATAATATTTATAATTTTCAATAAGATTTTTAACTACAAATTTGTGTGAATGGAGATATACTTTAACATCTTTTTTATATTCGAGATTTTACGAGATTTTGGTATTAAAATTCAGATTGTTGTAATGGATATTCTCTCTCATCTATTAAATTATTGAATATGAATGTATATCATGTGGGCTAAGAATAGGACGAAATTCTCACAAAAAGGTTAAAAGTACGTATACTGTGGGGCCAACTTTATTTAATTTTCGAAAATCAAATGGCATCATCCAAAAAGAGGACAAGATATTGGGGCCGTTCGGCTGAACTTAAAATTAGTGCTTTATGCTTAAAATATAAAAGTGAACTAGAAGTCAGAAGCAAATTAAGATTTATAGGTGATTAAACTGTCTGGGAAAAAAAGTAGAAGTCGTGAAACAAAATCAGTGTGGGTGTTTGGGTGGGGTTTTTAAGCCCCACTTCTAGAATTTAAGTTTGAAAACACTTATCCGTACCGTTTGTGTAAAAAGTCGAGAAACACTTTTAAAAAACTAGGATTCCTAACTTTTGTTTGATGACTTCTACTTTTTTTTCAAACACTTTAATCACTTATAAGTCTTAACTAACTTCTAACCTCTACTTTACTTTTTTTACTTTAAGCATAAAGCACTTATTTTAAGCTAACCCAAACTGCCCTAGTAATCCTAACCTTTTTAAAGTACTTTTCGACTTTTTACACAGAGAGAACAAATAAGTGATTATAACTTATTCTGTCAAAAAAATGTGGTTTTTACACAGAGAGTACAAATAAGTGTATAAAATGAAGATTGATATATTTTAATAAAACATACATATATCGTGTCTCGTCCGGGAGATAATGAAATTAGGATAAAAGGACTCCCAATTCTTTTTAATAGTCGCATGATTTTCTTTTGTGAGAAGCTATTCTTTAGTTTAATTTGTCCGAAGGGAATGAACAAAAAGTGCAAAGATTTATATATATATATTCATAGACGCATAGTTTGAAACTTCGAATTGTATAACATATATAGCCAAGGATTTACTAAAACTTTCGAAATATAAATGCATGATTGGAGAGTATTTTTGTTACATAGTGTTTATACTTTTGTTTACAAAATCATTTATCTAATTTTAATTAAGAGTTTTCGAATTTTGGAGATGCACCACTAAATACAAACCATATCTATATTATAATGAACCACAATTCGAAATACCTCAACTTTTTTATAGCCCATTCTATTTTGGCAGTTCGATCGCGAAAGTTATTCCTCCTGCATTTATATATAAACGCTGGTTTATCAAGAAGACACAAGAAAAGCACTTAGAATTATAATTTAATTTATAATATAATTATTGTATTTGAGTTTGATTTATTTTATAATTTGATCATCCCTTTAACATAGCTCGTGTCATGTATTTTTGTGTGATGATAAATTCTATACCGGGCTTGTTTAGAATTCGTTACCTGATCCAAAACTCATATCCATTTTGAAACGTGTCAGGCACTGTTCGTATATATTTAATAGAAATATATTAATAAAATTTAATTAAGATAATATTTGGGATATATATATATATATATATTATAGAGAAGAGAGAGAAAAGTTATTTGGAGTCCCATGATTATTGGAGTCCTTGGAGTCCCAATCCAGACCCTTTTACACTAGATCCGATGGTTGCTATTCTATTAGATGTTTCTTATTTAATATAAAATCCAAGTTTTATTTTATATACAGATAAGAGGCGCGTTAGTTTTCAGCCATCTATGTACGCGAGACACAAGGGTCAGTTACAACTACCGAGTACTTGCAAAGTGTCGCTAATAGAAGTACAATGTTCTGCCCTTACATGTATATCATCCTAGAGTTTTTTCCATTGTGTTCCTCAACAATTATATATGTTCATCTTCTCCACTTGCAGAATACTCAATAATAAACGTACTGCTTCCGTTGATTGCTCATATTCTGCCCTTTATCCTATACTTCTATCATGTTCGGCACTTTATCTTCTATCTCTGTGTCTTTTGTAATTTAGACACAAATGCATTACCAGTTGTACTCGTGCCTCATATTTGAAACAGTAGATGCAAATAACAGACTAATAGAAACATGAACTACGTGCAGTTCATTTGTGTTTCTGATGTTCCAATTCTGCAGATATGTCAAGCAACTAGTGATTAATTGTCATGACATAATTGTTCTGTCTCATATTACTAAAAATGTTTGTGTTGTGAAGGTTCTGAACTAGTCATGTCTGAATCCATTGGGGAAAGATAAGAAATATGTCTACATACAATACATCCCAGTGATGGCAAAATTGCTAGACCTATTCTCATCTGAAACCAGTAACATACAATGCTAAGCAAAGATAAAATTCCATAGATAAATAACAGTAGCATGAGCTACGTTCACAATTTGATTACCAAACAAGAAGTGTCTAATAAAATATAAACATCCCCAAAGCAAAATAATTCCAACAACTGAATATGTCATTCCATACTAAAATTCTATTCCCAGCAAACAAATGTAGCACCTAAGGTTTTTTAATAGTGCTTGTGCAGCACTTTTCGAGTCAATTTCACGTGTAATATTCATTAATCTCCCAATAGCTTCTGCTTGCTGTAGTTGACCATCTTGTGCAGCACAAGATGCTTTTTTCTGTTCTTGGACCATAGAAGCATGTGGTGCAAGTATATCGCTCGTAGCTTATGTAGTGCATTTTTCTGATTGTCCTGCACATTGTTCATATATACTCAGGAAATTATATATACATTTCCAAAGTTAAAAGAGTTAGAATTAGTTTGTTTCGTACCCTCTCATAGCGCAGTCCACTACTCCATCCGGACGCGTTCCCCATATAGCACTCCAAGTGCCTCATAACAAACACTCCACAGTCCACTGCGTTATCCATCGTCTGCCAGCTCATTGTAATCACAATTGGCCTGAGGTTAGCTATATCTCGAACCCTTGGCACTGCATAGCACTCCAAAAACTGGCAGAAGCAATCATGCTGCACATAACAACGCATTTTGGAAAGTCAGACATCATTTTGTTATTACATCTATGTGCATAACCATACTGAGCTTAGATGAGGAACAGACATACCAATTTCCATGGAAGATCGCCATATGTATCTTCAAACGACATCTCCTGGACTATGTTGTCAATAATCTCCCAGCGGAGCTTTTTAATATTGTAGCATATGATGTAATGGTGGCTTCCGGTATACACCGGGAACAGGAACTACATATTAACAGTATTTGGGAAAGTCACTCTACGGTACATAATTTTAGATTTGCCTTTTGTGTTTAATAAAATGGAGAACAAAGCATTTGAAAGTTACCATTTCAAATTCAGGAATGTCTAAGGTTCTGTTATGGATCTTGTTAACCAGCTCTAGTACTACCTCCATGTTCTCATCGAAGGCCTCATAACGACTGAGCCTCGCATCCGTATCTCCAGGTACAACCTCGATCATCATAGGCCCGTACTGCATACATTTAAAGTTTCATCATCAATATATAGATAGAATAAATAAAGCAGGACGCATGCCACAGGAATATGAATACAATGTCCCAGACTTACAATGGTTTCACTTGTAAGGAACATCCGCAGTGGTGATGATTCCGATCTGAAAAGTTCATTTTCATTAAGCATATGAGTCCATGTGTCAATCACGGTAGATTCCACCTGTTTATTTTCCTTTAGAGAGTGAAAATGTGCTTTCGAACACCGCCCTCCCATCCACTCAAATATGTAGTCCCTGCAATAGATTACAATCGATTTATTTAATTATTTTGATTTAAAAGTGTAGGATCTATGTCAACCTTTTTAAGGTGGAGAAAAAACTTACGATTGATTTGTTTTATCCTCGCACAACCACTCCCAAACATCCTTCTCTTCCGAAGTCAGGTTGTGTCGGTTAATGTCCGTCACTCTTGTCACGTACGGTGACCTGAAAACGGCACTTGGAATGATATTTCTCTTAGGTCTTGTCTTTGCAGGTTCATGTAAGCTGTCCATGTCAGTACTCCCAGTTGCCTTTTGCTCAAAAGGAACCACAGCTGCTGGAGTTGCAACACATGTTTCTATCGCACCCCCAAGATTTCTAGGTGACATTTGTGTCAGGCCAAGAGAGAAACTCGGCACACTAGTATCTTCCTCCAGATCAACATTTTTGCTAGGCCCCTGGTTTGCGCACAAGCTGGATAGACTCTTAGTAATCGGACTAGATTCACCAAAGAGTTGGAAAAAGACCTTGTACCGCTTCTTAAGTTCTGCAAGTTTTGAATTCTGCGGGTACAGAGCCATACTATCTATGAAATTCGTCACGCATCTATTGTAAGCAGCTTCCAAATCCTCCAGATTAGCCTCAAACCTCTTCATATATGACTGCATAGAGAAACATTACACTTAATCACTGTCCCAAAAAATAAACGCAACTAAAATAGGTCAAGCTCAATAGAATTACCTCCTCATCAAAGTGCTTCTCAATCTCAATATCCTCACGTGTTTGAGTGTTTGGGCCACCTGCAGGAGTTTCATGAGTGTCGGCATTTTTCATCTCACCACCGAAAGCCTCCGCCTCACGCAGTGAATCAGAGAGGTTCTCCCCATTTGAATCCTGCACACAAATGTAGTAACTTAATTATTTTATCTGCTGCCCCTGTTAATAACCTGTAGTTATACTGTTATAACAAACCTTGTCAACTTCCATGGCCGTGCATCCTCCCACAATCTCCTCTTCAGAGTCCCCTGAAACACTGTCTGGGACCACCATTTCTCGCATTGATAACTCTCCAGCTATATTCTGTCCAATGAAAAGGCAAGCAAGACAATTAAAGTTCATAGAGCAATTTAAATAAAAAACATACAGTACATGATAACACGATATCACATACCTCAGACTCGGTATTAAGAGGAACACACGCTCCCTCGTGCTTCTCCACATCCTATTTAACATAACACAAAGGAGCTAGTCAATAAACAACTTTAAATTGCGCAAGACAGTACCACACATTTAAACTGGACCACCATTTCTCTCATAGCTAATTCTCCAGATATATTTTGTCCAACTAAAAGGCGAGCAATACAATATAAATCATAGCACAATTGAAGCAAAAAACATACTATACATAATAACACGATATCAAATACCTCAGTCTCTGTATTACGAGGGCCACACGCTCCCTCGTGCATCTCCACATCCTATTTAACATAACATAAAGGAACTAGTTAATAAAAAACTTTACATAGCGCAAGACAGTATCGTACATTTAAAATGGACATAGCATACCTGAATGTTATCTTCCAATAATACAAGGGATCCGACGCCAAATTTATGGTCGTCTGTTCGTTCCTTTCTCTCTCTCGCAGGATATCGTCAGGCCAACTCAAATATGCAGGAAATATGATATTCATGTGCATCAAACTGTTGCTTCGGAGACAAGTAGCATAGCAATACTGTTAGACCCAAAAATAAAATTCATAGCAGTCAACACATTTAAAATATGGCAAAGAACACTAAATGTACAACTCTTATACAACTTACAATTAGAAATGCAAGAGGTCCGACGAAATTCCTCCATTTGTACTGTCCCCAATAACTATGCGTCTTGCGCAGCTTATCAATCAGCAACTTACACCAATTATATTTCCCACACTCATCTAGATTACCTCCAAAACTTAGCATTTTTCGCGATATCCACCTATTCTGATTCGCCTCGATACAGAAATTGTACATCAGAACTAGAAAATTCATTTTGAAGTTGTTATCAGCCCGACTGCATTTTTTAATCGCGTTCATGACCATGAACGGAGATACAGACTTGCCATCATATTGTTTGTCCCAATCGGTCTTTCCTATTTTCCCTTCTCTAAGTTTTATGTCCATATCACCTAGTGGGAGGCCAAGAATCTTGTGCACAAGTTTCTCCGTGATTAACACATCTCCTGCCTTCAACCGAAGTTGACATGTCCTGTTGCAGAACGAATCAACAATCTTATACCCAAGCCTATGCTGGTAAGTACGCAGGCGGAATCCTAAAAGCAGCCCAAAACCGGCTTTTTTCACCCATGCTGCTTGAGCATTAGAAAGTGTAAGCATTACATCTGTTATGATTGAGAGCATAAATTTCTTCTGAAGGTATCCCTCATAATTCCTCTTCTTCTTCTCCCCATCTCGCTTCGGTGGTGTCGCACGAACTGCTAAACAAGCCCTGTTCGCAATACATCTAGCAGCGCGCCTCCGGGCCTGCACAAAGAGTCATGTTTCCCACAGCAAGAGTTAATTAAACAAGCCTGCCTTTTCATTTATAAGGACGTCAACAACAATTACTGTCTATTAACTTAAGCCTTGCAATTTATACTGTTTGTCACCAAAGTACTTTAACACTTCGGTACCATGTCGACTAAATATAACAGGAAGCAAGCATATGGTAATGTGTTCACATATCAAACATCAACAACATTAAACACACATACAAATTTTTAGTCTCTCTATTACTAACAATACCTCAGGAATTTTGGATGAGGAGGATCCAACTCTATGCAGCTCAGGCTTACTATGTGCGGAGACATCCCGCCCTTCGCTACTATTCTGCGTCTTCTAGTCGTCACCCAAAACAGAAGCAAAAAATTCATTAGTTTCGTTGTTTACGATAGGAAAGTCACAGCTCACAATCAGGCACATCTATAACAACTGCGTGATGCAAAGTAATTACCTTGCTTCGTAGCTGTTTTACAATTGAAGCTGTTGAAGCCCTAGATTTCGCAGACAAGCTAGCACATCTGGTCTTTCTACCAGCTTGTCCTGCGGTCTTCTTACCCGAGCTGTCAAAACGCTCTTGAGGAGTCATAAAATCATCATCCTCTTTGGCCCCAGAGCTACGACGCATCCGTTCTGCATCCAGCCATTCACTCCGTATGTCCAATCTATTCACTGGTGTTGCCACCTCACCTAGGGACTTGCTACTCGCGTGTCCGCGCGTGTTTTTCTTAAGTGACGAGCCACCAAGCACAATTGCAGGAGAGTTTCCACTAGACCCGTCATCATCAATAGTTACGTACTCTGGTTTCTTCTTCGTCCAATTGTATAACCATGGGCTAGCAATTAGTCTGCCGCTTCTCCTTCGACCTAACCAGATGACGCAAAAGAGTTGATTTCTAACTGTGACAGAAAACAATATTTACCCAACACACATACGCTTTGCAGCATCACAAAAAGCAACACTAAATACTTAAACAGACTAGACAAAGTGCAGGACTAGACACCACATACAAAGTGCCGGACTAGACACCACGCTGAAATTACATTGTTAAGCATATAAACAACAACAAAATTCCTGTAAAATGGTTATCCCAAAGCATAACTAGGCAACATAACCACGCAGCCATATATTAGTAAAAACCCCAAAGCATAAACTAAAAACTTTGAATACGTGTTCAGTCAACATTATAACAAATTGAAGAACTAGGGAACAATTTGCATGTAAGGTTACAGTCTTTTACTACACCTGAAAGGGAACAATTTATATTTCTAAAGATGTCAAGTAATTAGACCCGACAAGAAATACATGACAACACAGATTGCCTATTTCCAGCACACATTCCAAATATTGCTACTAGACCACATACCATAGACAGAGGAACACATAATTAAGATTAACATGCTCAAACCAGTCACAAAATGCAGAACTACAGATCATAATACATTTACAACTTCCCAAATCTGCCACACATCAAAAGACCCAATTTTTTCAAGACGCATTCTCCAAGTTCAATTGATTATCAAATAATTGGATCATCTAGTCAAAACACCCACAAACTCAATCTAGTAACAAAGCCCTAAAGAAAGAAAAAGGCCACCATCGAACAAATCCCTTAGAGAGTGTGAATGCAGGACAACCAAGATATTGGGCCGCGGTATTCATAAAATCTGACCATTACGTGCACCTAAAATAGACATGCATCTCAATTGAAGGATATAGTTAGGAGATCGTTTACATACCAGAGCTCATTTTCGCCCAACTTCGATTTGTTCTGCACAATCTTCACCGGTGGTTAGATTAGCTCTAAAGCGTCCTAAAAATAGGGATGAAGACAACGTAAGTGGGGGATTCTGGATAGCGTTGTTGAGTCCTTCACCGGATGCTTCGGATGCTTCATGCAGAGTCGTGCGCGAAACTGGATTTCAAATTCATTAATAACTGGCAGCCGTTTTTTTTAATTCATTAAATCTCAGCCATTGGTTTTTGTTTTTAAATGAACTGTGGATCTTAGGGACTCCACTATATTCAAAACTATAGTGTCCCACAGAACTCAACTCTCTCTCTCTCTCTCTATATATATATATATATATATATATAGAGAGAGAGAGAGAGAGAGAGAGAAAAGTTATTTGGAGTCCCACTTTTTTTGGAGTTCCCGGAGTCCCAATCCCGACCCTCCATTTCATTCTCATCTGACGGCTGTAGTTTAATTAGAATTATATAAAATTTAAATAATTAACTACTTTATCTTTCCAAATTAAGCGCTCACTCATCTCTTCCACGATTGTAGCGTTAGTTATTTTGTTGCTGAGTTTGTGGGAAGATATTATCCTGCCATTTGTTCTGCAACCTTTTCAGTGGTGCGTTATTTCTTTTTCTCTTTGTTCTGCGCATTCTCTATCGAACACCCAGTTGTGTACATCTTTTTCGTAAACCGCAGAACATAGTTGTGTCCTGCATAGTTTCATGTTCTTAAGTTTTTTTTTTCTCTGTTGTTAATATTTGTAGAATACGTGTACAAATTGGGTTGGTGATTTGCAGATATTCTGTATGATATATGAGTTGCAGTGTTAGATATAATTGATGATCACTAATGTTCTTAAGGGTTGTTTTAGAACAGGAGTCATCAGAGTTTAAGCTAGAAGCTGATCAGAGTTTAGTAAAGTCTGACAGAGTTTAACAAAGTCTGATCAGAGTTTACATAGTCAAGACTCGTCAGAGTTTACACGTGGAAAGAGCTCAGAAGCGGATATACTTCAAGGAAGGATAGAAGCGGAGGAGTGATTTGCTGACTATGGAAACTAAACAGAAAACTGGAGCAATCTTTGATTGATAGAATTCATAGCTGATTTATAGGATATCAAATCAGAGATTGATTTTGTAACTGTGTCTATATAAACACAGATTAGGGTTACTCTATAGGAGTTGAGTTATCGAGTACATTGTTAAGAACCCTAGCAGCTCTTAGTGATACAATATAAATCACTGAGAGAGTTTTTGTAACCATCAAAGCTTTGTGAATATAAGAGTTTATTGATTTCAATTTCTTATATTGTCTTACAGTGTTACAGATTGTGGTCACTATATCATCTTATATAGTGAGTTTATAGGACCTAACAAGTGGTATCAGAGCCAGCTCTGTTAAGATTACTACAGTGAGATCTTAAACACAATCATGTCTGAAAAATCACAAGCTTCATCCTTTAGAGTTCCAATCCTTAAGGCATCTGAATATCCAGTCTGGAAAGAAAGAATGATCATATTCTTAGACTCTGTTGATCCAGAATACCTTGACAGGATTTATGATGGACCACATATGCCCACCAAGCTCTCTGTTGGGATTGCAGATGAACCTCAAAAGATGGTTCCAAAAGAAAAGAAAGATTATACTCCAGAGGACATCTCATCTATCAGTAAAGATGCAAAGGTGAAGCATCTGTTGCATAGTGCCCTTGATAATGCAATGTCTAATAGGGTGATTGGGTGCAAAACTGCTAAACAAATCTGGGATGCTCTGGAAACCAGATGTCAAGGAACTCAGGCCATTAAGAAAAACAGAAAAACAATCCTTACACAGGAGTATGAGCACTTTGACTCAAAATCTGGTGAGTCTCTGACAGATCTGTATGACAGATTTGTCAAACTGTTGAATGACTTATCTCTGGTGGACAAGGAATATGATCTTGAAGACTCAAACCTCAAATTCCTTCTAGCTCTTCCTGAAAAATGGGATTTGAAAGTCACTACAATAAGAGACAATCTTGATCTTGGAGAAATGTCTCTTGATGATGTTTATGGAAGACTGAAGACTCATGAACTTGAAATGGAGCAAAGGAGCAAAAGACATGGAGGAAAATCAAAGTCTGTTGCTCTGAAAGTTCAAGAGGAAGCTGCTAAGAGCAAGGGAAAAGCTCATGTCACAAAGTCTGACATTGAGTCATCAAACTCTGATGACTCAAACTCTGATGTTCTCTCAGACTCTGAAGAAAGTGATGATGAGATGATGCAGTTAGCAGCATTGATGGTGAAGAGCTTCAAGAAGTTGGCCTACAAAAAGTTCAACAAAGGCAAAAGTTTTTCAAGAAAAGACAGAAACTCTGACAGAGTTTATGACAAGAAGAACTTCAAGAAGAATGAGGGCAAAGAAGGGAAAGCTGGAAAAGCTGACAAGTATACCTGTTTCAACTGTGGTGAAAAGGGACACTTTGCATCTGAATGCAAGAAAGCCAAGAAGGAAAAAGAAAAAGCCTTCATCACCAAGAAAGGAAACTGGACAGATACATCTGATTCAGAAGAAGAAGTCAACTATGCTCTGATGGCAAACACTGACAACAACTTTGAATCTCCTGCTAAGGTACCTCATTCTACTCTTGCCTTTGATACTGAAGATATAACTGAGTTAAGATTGTTTCTTAAAACTTTGCATATCAGCTTTAGAGATCAGACTTTAGAAAATGAAAGATTAAAATCTGAAACTCTGAGTGTAAAGAAGAGGAATGATTTTCTAGAAAAAGAATTAGTTCAGATGTTGGAAGTTCAGAAAGAAAGAGATGATGCTGTTATTGTCAAAGATGAATTATTAAAGAGGTATGCATCTCTTCAATCAGAACTTGCTAAGGAAAGGGAGATCATTAAGACATGGACTAATTCAGGCAAAACTACTCAGGATATCTTAGGTAGTGGAAACTGGAAGAAGGGACTAGGTTACACTGATAACTCTGAAGCTGAGTCATCAAAAACAGAGTTTGTTAAAACTCAAAAACCTAAGGTTAAACCTGTCAAATTTGTTGTTGAATCCTCTAAGTCTAAACAGAGTAGACCAAAATCAGAGATTAACAAAAATTTAAAATCTGATAAGCCCAAACAGGTTAACATAGGAGTGATGACTCAGAAACAGCTTAAACATAAGCTTAAAGAGGTAAAGTCTGATGACAAAAACAAGGAGCCTAGGAAAAATAGAAATGGCAAGATTGGTATAGACAAGAGTAATAACTACATGCCTGTTCCAAATGCACCTAGGAAGACATGCCATAACTGTGGTAATACTAATCATCTTGCTAATTTTTGCAGGAAAAACAAGGACATTAACTCTTTACCTACAAAGTCTGGAGTTAGAAAAAGTAGTATTAGATATAAACCACAAGATCCATGTTTTCATTGTGGTAGTTTATGGCATTCTATTTATACTTGCAAAGAATATCATAGTTTGTATTATGATTATTATCAATTGAGACCTTCTTTAAAGGTTAATAAAAACTCTGCAAGTACAAATTCTGTTTCTAGTACAAACTCTGTTGCAAAGTCTGTTAGCTCAAACTCTGAAAATAAAACCGCTGCAAAAGCTAACAAACTTAATAAGGCCAAGGGATCCAAGCAAGTCTGGGTCCTTAAAACTAACGATTAGTGGTCTTTGTGATTGCAGGGCAACAGGAAAAACGTTCTAGTCTTGGACAGTGGATGTTCAGGACACATGACTGGAAATAAGGCCCTGCTATCAGAGTTTGTGGAGAAGGCTGGCCCAAGTGTTTCTTATGGAGATGGCAACATAGGAAGGACTCTGGGATATGGCAACATCAACCTTGGAAATGTCATCATATCAAATGTAGCTCTTGTTCAAGGGCTGAAACACAATTTACTCTCTGTCAGTCAGATCTGTGACAGAGGATATAATGTTGATTTCTATGAAGAACACAGTGAGATAGTAAGCAAGTCAACAGGCAAAGTGGCAGTAACTGCTCACAGACATGGGAATATTTATGAAATCCACTTGCCTACAAACTCTGAAGGAAAAGCAATTTGCTTGTCTACAAGAATCTCTGCAGAAGAAAGTTGGAAGTGGCATAAGAAGCTCTCACACCTGAATTTCAACTCCATAAATGAGCTTATAAAGAAAAAGCTTGTGAGAGGACTCCCTGAATCACTACTTACATCTGATGGATTATGTGATTCATGTCATAAGGCCAAGCAGAGAAAGACATCTTTCAAGAGTAAGACTGAATTCTCAATAAACAAACCATATCATCTTCTACATGTTGATCTATTTGGACCAGTCAATGTACCATCTATTGCAAGGAAGAAATATGCTCTTGTCATTGTTGATGAGTATACCAGATACATTTGGGTATATTTTCTTCACTCTAAAGATGAAACAGCCTTGCATCTGATGGATCATGTGAAACAACTGGATCATGGATCTGAAGACAAAGTGAAGATCATTAGAAGTGATAATGGAACTGAGTTCAGAAATTCAACAATGGAAGAGTTCTGCAAAGAAAGAGGTGTAGTGCAACAATTCTCTGCACCTGGTACACCACAGCAAAATGGTGTAGTTGAAAGGAAAAACAGGACTCTTATAGAAGCTGCCAGAACTATGCTTGATGAGGCTAAATTGCCTACTTATTTCTGGGCAGAAGCTGTTCAAACAGCCTGTTTCACTCAAAATGCAACCTTGATTAATAAGCATGGCAAGACCCCATATGAGATGGTGAAGAAAAAGAAGCCAAATCTGAAGTATTTTCATATATTTGGGTGCAAATGCTTTGTATTGAAGACTCATCCAGAACAGCTTACCAAGTTTGATTTAAAAGCTGATGAAAGTATTTTTGTAGGTTATCCTCTGATAACAAAGGCCTTCAGAGTCTATAATCTGAGAACCAAGGTGATCATGGAATCCATACATGTGTCATTTGATGACAAAAGAATTATGGGCTTAGCAGATATGGATGATCATGAAGAACTGCATTTTGAAAATGAAGAAATATTCTCTGATTCAACAAACTCTGATGAACAGTCAAACTCTGACTGTGAACAAAATACAGCAAACTCTGGTGAAAATTCACAAGCTCATGATGATGAAGCACTTGTCGAGGGGGAGCATCAGAATGTTTCAGATTCTACCCAAGACTCATCAGAGAATGCTGACTCAAACTCATCAGAGAATACTGATTCACACTCTGATAGCACAAATTTAGGGGGAGCTACAGAGAATAATCAACAGAATCAGGAAAGCATGGATCAAGGGGGAGGATCCAATGATGAAAATGGTCAACTTCCACATGCTAGGAAGTGGACAAAATCTCACACACCTGATTTAATAATTGGCAATCCAGAAGCAGGTGTGCAAACAAGGACAGCTACAGCAAATGAGTGTTTACATCATTGCTTTCTGTCACAAACAGAACCTAAAAAGGTGGAGGAAGCTCTTCAAGATGCTGACTGGATACAAGCAATGCAAGAAGAGCTGAATGAGTTTGAGAGAAACAAAGTATGGACCCTAGTACCAAGACCTAAAGATAGATCCATAGTTGGTGCAAAATGGGTGTTCAGAAACAAAACTGACAGTGAGGGTGTCATCACAAGGAATAAAGCAAGGCTTGTGGCAAAAGGGTATTCACAACAGGAAGGTATTGATTATGATGAGACATTTGCTCCAGTTGCAAGATTGGAGGCAATCAGAATCTTTCTGGCCTATGCTGCTCACAAGAAATTCTAAGTATTTCAGATGGATGTCAAGAGTGCTTTTCTAAATGGAAAACTGGATGAAGAGGTATATGTTGAACAACCTCCAGGATTTGTGGATCCAAAACATCCAGACTATGTCTACAGGTTGGACAAAGCACTTTATGGACTAAAGCAGGCTCCAAGGGCATGGTATGAAACTCTGGCTCAATTTCTCCTTGAAAGTGGATTTACTAGAGGTACCATAGATAAAACCCTGTTTTATTTGAATCATGGTAATGATCTGCTTTTAGTCCAAATTTATGTTGATGACATTATTTTTGGCTCCACTAATGCTAAACTCTGTCAAAGATTTGCCAAGCTCATGCAGTCTAGGTACCAAATGAGCATGATGGGGGAACTCAGCTATTTTCTGGGTTTACAAGTTAAACAGACTGAAGATGGGATTTTTATAAATCAAGCCAAGTATACCAGAAATCTTTTGAAGAAATTTGGTATGCAAGACAGTTCAGCTGCAACTACCCCTATGGCAACAGCAACCAAACTAGACAAAGATACTGGTGCATCAGTGGATATCACAAACTATAGAGGAATGATTGGATCCTTGCTTTATCTAACTGCAAGTAGGCCAGACATCATGTATGCCACATGTCTATGTGCAAGATTTCAGGCAGATCCAAGAGAACCTCATCTGATTGCAGTAAAGAGGATATTCAGATATCTCAAAGGAACCACAGCATTGGGATTATGGTATCCTAGAGAATCAGATTTTAGTCTAATTGGATACTCTGATGCAGATTTTGCAGGTTGCAAAATTGACAGGAAAAGCACAAGTGGGAGTTGTCAATTTCTAGGTGGAAGACTTGTTTCTTGGTATAGCAAGAAGCAAAAGTCCATTTCAACATCAACAGCAGAGTCAGAGTATATAGCTGCAGGCAGTTGCTGTGCTCAAATTCTTTGGATGAAGAATCAACTGTTGGACTATGGGTTATCCTTTTCTAAAATTCCTATCTATTGTGATAACCAAAGTTCTATTGCTATGACAGGAAACCCAGTTCAACATTCTCTGACAAAGCACATTAGTATAAGATATCATTTTATAAGGGAGCATGTGGAGGAAGGAACCATTGAACTTCACTTTGTTCCTACTGATCAGCAGCTAGCAGACATATTCACCAAACCACTCAGTGAAGCAACCTTTACTAGGCTGGTGAATGAGCTAGGAATGATATCAGGAACTGAGTAAACATACTGGTCAGATCTTTCAAATTTCAATTGTCAAATTACCATATGTATTGCTCACAAATATTGCCTTGACATACTCTGATTGTTAAAATCTGATGACATTCTCTGATGATATACTCTGTGTGCTATACTCTGATGATATTCTCTGATCGTCATTCTCTGACGATATTCTCTGATGTTTGTAAACTCTGAATCTTGATTAATAATCTCATTTTTATTTCTCTGAGAAAACAAACCTGTGAAGATACTATGAAGCATGATATGAATTAGTAATCATGAATCTCAGTTCAGTTCTTTAATCTTGATCTCAATTTTGTGCTACTATTTTACACTATATGCATGTTGATATCATTGAGACTCTATTACTTCACATATCTTAATTATAAGTGAGACTGATTAATTTGCATTTTCTCTCAGTAAAATTAGACAGTGATTATAAACTCTGATGCTACATAAATACCCCTGCAAATAAGCATAGTACTCCTTTGAGATCTTAGATGTCTAAATGAAAGTGACTGGGAAGACCCAAACACTTACTGGTATTAAGTAATTGCCAAGATTTTGTAATCTATGGTGACCAGTCACAATCTCTG
Organism: Daucus carota subsp. sativus; assembly: GCF_001625215.2. NCBI lineage: Eukaryota > Viridiplantae > Streptophyta > Magnoliopsida > Apiales > Apiaceae > Daucus > Daucus carota. The sequence goes on from NC_030389.2 coordinate 31,366,064, forward strand.
ATTACTGGAGAAATACTGTTGCAAAATAATATTTAAAGGTCGTGATTCATTTACACTGAAAAGCGTCCTTGAAAAAAAAAAAAAAAAAAAAAAAGGGGTTGGTTTATTTTATATATTTCTCCATCAGAGTATATCTTTTGTCTATGTCTTGAGAGTTTAAATAAATTACTCTTGTCTACCTTATAATTACGAAATTGTGAAATTCTCTAGTCTCTGATTTAATATGTTAAATCGCACACATAATGTCACAAGCACATTATTGAGCTATGGATTCTATGACAAACTCTGATTTATTGATGAATATTCTGAAAATTATGTCTTTATTCTGAGGTACTTAGAAATTTATTTTCTTTGATGTAAATCTCAGAGTTTAAAATTCGAGAAATTTGATCTTGATTTTCTAAACTCTTATACATTTCAGGAGTTCAAATATTCAGAGAATATGAAAGGAGTATTTCAAACGGGTGTATTGTTAGTGGGTTTTCTTGAAAAACATTTTAATAGGAGAACGTGTAATCAGCATTTATAACTGCACTGTTTTACTGCGCTCATAATGATTACTTTCTTTTCTCCATGCCACTAACTCTCATCCACCAGTTAAAATCTGACAGGTGTCCAAGAGAACAAAAGAGCCGTGCGTGTACAGCTACACAAAAGCTGAAGAGTTTATCACATCAGATCTTATTGCTCATTATTCACTTATACACTCAATCCTTACACACACTATCTCAACAAACTCTTACTCTCTTCTCTCTGAAATTCAAATCTTCTTACACACATTTTCTCAAACACTTTTCTCTACTCACAATCTCTGTTATAATGGCAACTACCACATTCACTCATGCAGGTGTAGACTTTGTCCCCAATAACTATACAGCCATTCTTGACACTGCCGAAGCTCCAAGGGATTATCATCCCATACAGCAATTTCTTGCTCAGAGTGCTATTGCTACAGCTCTTACCGCTCCTGCCAGACTCTCGGGAAGCCAAATCATCAGTTTTTGGAGGACGGGTAAGTACGACAATGGTGGTGAAAATGGATCACCATCAATTGTGTTTTCATTTGAAGGGGAGGAGTATTTTGTTACTCCAGCCACAGTCAGGACAGCATTCAACCTACCAGAGATTGACACTGCTTATGTCACTAATGGCGATGCAAATCTAAGGGCCATGATGACTGACTTGGGCTACTATGAATCTATGGACAAACTGGGTCAATTGAAGCGTCCTGGACTAAGGAAGGAGTGGAGTTTCTTCTTTGATTGCATAACCAGGGCTTTCCAGAAGAAATCTACCAACTGGGATGCAATACCCATGGACATGCTACAAATTGGGTATTCTCTGATCTATTCTACTAATTTCGATTATGGTAGATTAGTTATTAGAAATATTGGTGAAAGAATGAATGAAAATCGTAAAGTTGTCTATTTTTCTCGCTTCTGCCAATTATTATTCAATGCATCTGTTGGTGAGGTAGCATTTGATGATGAGATCAGACCTTTTAAGCTGCATAAAAGGGCTTTCAAAGATCTCATCTCTAAAGATGAAAAGAGGCCAGTTCTCAGTCCGTTACAAGTTCCAGCTCAAATTAGAGATAGACTAAACATGCCTCCAGCAAATCAACAATCTCCAGTCTCTTCTCAAGCACCCAGAACTTCTGCATCCAAGTCCAAAAGGGCTGCAAAGTCTGATGCAGCCCCTTCTACTGCAAAAAGAACAAGAACCTCTGTTGCTACACATGTTCTGAAACCAAACACTGATGAGCAGACAAACACTGATGAGCAGACAAACACTGATGAGCCAATAATCTCTGAGGCTCATTTAAACTCTGAGGCTCATTTAAACTCTGACCCTCAAGTAAACTCTGACACTCCTGTCCACACTGAAGCTGCTACTCCTCAAAAGCAGAAGAAAAGAAGAAGACTTGTTGCAGCATATGAATATGATGATCTAGAACCTGCCCAAGATGCAAACTCTGAACCTGTTCAAGCTAGTCCTCAGAAGCCAGCCAGATTCAAAAGAAGGGCTCAAAAGCCTGCAAGAGCAAAAGTCCCAGTTACTGAGATCACAGACTTCACAGTTGAGGAAGACCAACCACCATCAACTCCAGTTGCTGAACATTCTCAAGCTCTGATGGTGCTTCCTATCCAAGCTGTTCCTCTAACATCTCCTACAGCATCTACTTCATCCTCTGAAGTAGATGAAGAAATAAAGTGTGATCAACCAATTACAACTGAAGCTGGAGCAAACATGTCTGATCCTCATAGTCCATTATCTGATCATGGACCCTCCACTCCAATTCCTAATTCTCCAATGAAAATTCCAGAGGGTGCCATTGTTCATGATACAACTCCAGAAAACTACAGGTCTGATGTAGTTGATGAATCTGACAGAGTAGCTATGGAAGCTCTACAGTCTCTTGCTCAGACTGGTGAAGAGCCTATCAAATCACAGTCTGAAGCTCAAGAAAATTCTGCTCAAGATACTGTGGAGAAAGTTGCTGATCCTGTTCCTGATGTTGACAAAGCAAACTCTGATGCTGATACTAAGGATGATGACAGTTCAGATACTGACAAGGATGAAGATGATGGAGTCCCTCTGACACAACAAAAGTGGGAGTCTACTAGCCAGTACAATGCAAGGCTACAAACTCTGAATACAGACTCTGAGCCACTTCCCAGAGATCTTCAGGTTGATCCACCAAATGAAGTCTGGGATAAACTCTTGTTGAGCCACCAACATTCTCTGGAGCCAGCAAAAGCTGAAGATTTTCTCTCTATGGCAGAGAATAAGATTTCAAACTCTGATGTTATGTCAAGCCTCAAAGGCACAATTCTCTATCTGAAGACATTTCATCCTGCTCATGCTCAGACATCTAAATCAATAGATAGTCTAAGAACAGAGGTGGCAAATATCAAGGAGACAAATGAACTGGAAAAGAAAAGGACCATGCTACCACTGAAAGAAAATGTACAGAAGCTGGTGACTGCCAATGAATCTCTGGACAAAAGGATGACCATGATTGAATCAAATCAAGAAAAGATGTCCAAGCAGCTTGAAGCCATTCAATCTTCACTTTCTCTGATCACATCAATTCTGATTCCTGATGAGGATGATGTCAAAAAGGGGGAGAGAGTAGCTCAAGTCAAATGCAAGTCTACTACTCAAACTCTGAAGAGGAAGAAGAAGGATGATGATGATGATGCTGATGATTTCACAAAGCACAAGAGATTTCAAGCAGGGACTGGTGGAAGAGTTTTAAACTCTGACAGTCAAAAACAATCAAAGCAAAGCACAAAGTCTGCTCCAACACATAATGTCACATCTGGATCAAAGCACAGACCAGTGGCTGGATCAGATAAACCATTGACTGATGAAGAGCTTGCTAGATTGGTTTTTGAACAAGAAAATCCAGAAGCCAAATTGGATTTGGAGTTGATTGCTGCAGAGGAAGATGAGCTGAAAAAGGAACATATTGAAGCCATAAACTCTGGAAAGATCCAAAAGCCTGCAAAGTCAACTGTCAAACCAAAAGAAAAGGGAATATTGATTAAGGAAGCTACTGTTGCTGATCAGAGTTTACCAGTGAAAAAGGTATACTCTGAAGATGAATATACTTCCAAGGGTAAAAGCAAAGTAGATGAACATCTGGAGAAAGGCTGGGATAAGAAGCAGTCTACAACCTCTGACAAGGATCAAGTTGTAAAGGAAAAGAAGACAGAAGCTGCAATCTCTGACAAAGCTCATGTTACAGAACCTCAAAAAGAAAGATTAACCTCTGACATAGCTCATGTTAATAAGGATGCAAATAAGGACACAACCTCTGACAAAGCTCAAGCTGTGTTCAAACCAACAACTACTCCACTAGCTGGATTTGCAAAGCCTACTCTGATGGCTGAGATAAGCTTTGAAAAGGGCTCAATTCAACCAATCTCTCATCGTAAGGCAGGAAGAGATAAAGGAGGGCTGGGATCCAAATATGAAAAATTTGATCAGAGTATAGGATCAAGACCAGATGACCCCTCATCTCTCTGTGCTCCCAAGACTGGAGTATTGCAAGACAAAATGGACAAACTTGATTCAGTCCAGTTGGTGAAGAATGACAGAGGAGATAATATTCTTATCTACTTCATGTCTGATGGAACAGTGTTTAGAGTACTTGAAGCAGATCTCTTGCTAAACACTGGGAGGAATTGAGATATGTATCATACATATTTCAAGTGAAAAACAAGTCAGGACAACACATCTCCAACCTGCTAAAAGATCAAATCAGAAGAAAGATGGGTATTACAGGAAACAAGAATGCTGGACCTTTCATTCCTAAATACTTCAATCATAAAGGACAGCTGGTTGAGATGAAGAAAAATTCAGCAAAGATTGAAACAATAGGTGGAATCAGAACTCTTGCATTTAATGAAGAGTCTGATAAAGCTTACAATATCAGGCTGGATAGAGACTTGAAGAAGAACAAGATTTATGATCTCAGAGCTGCAATTTATCAAACTGGAGTTTCAGATCCAGAGCTGAGAGAGATCAAGAGACAAATGATTACGGTACTTGAAGAAGCTGAAAGAGAACTCCTCAGAGGGTATCTACAGACAGCAAATGGTGTCTATGCAGCTAAGGAGTAAAGTATCTGTAAGTTTTAAAAGTTTTCTGTTATATAGTTAAACTCTGTTGCATTTGACTTAAATGTTTTGACATCATCAATTATCTGTTAACTTGCACATAACTTATTTATGCACAAGTTGGGGGAGATTGTTAGATATAATTGATGATCACTAATGTTCTTAAGGGTTGTTTTAGAACAGGAGTCATCAGAGTTTAAGCTAGAAGCTGATCAGAGTTTAGTAAAGTCTGACAGAGTTTAACAAAGTCTGATCAGAGTTTACATAGTCAAGACTCGTCAGAGTTTACACGTGGAAAGAGCTCAGAAGCGGATATACTTCAAGGAAGGATAGAAGCGGAGGAGTGATTTGCTGACTATGGAAACTAAACAGAAAACTGGAGCAATCTTTGATTGATAGAATTCATAGCTGATTTATAGGATATCAAATCAAAGATTGATTTTGTAACTGTGTCTATATAAACACAGATTAGGGTTACTCTATAGGAGTTGAGTTATCGAGTACATTGTTAAGAACCCTAGCAGCTCTTAGTGATACAATATAAATCACTGAGAGAGTTTTTGTAACCATCAAAGCTTTGTGAATATAAGAGTTTATTGATTTCAATTTCTTATATTGTCTTACAGTGTTACAGATTGTGGTCACTATATCATCTTATATAGTGAGTTTATAGGACCTAACATGCAGCATACCCTGAAAAGATTCTGCATTGAATGTATAAATTATGAGTTTTTTTAGTAATGCAAAGCCAAGTTGTGTATATCTTATTTGTAAACTACAGAACATAGACCATAGTTATGTCCTGCATAGTTTAATGTTCTATGCTTAGCATTGTGTTCTGTGTTACATCTGATCTGTGTCCTGCATGCTATTTGGCATGATTTATGTAATGTCTATGTTGTGCTGCATGATAAAATTCTAATGTGCGTATTTATGATACTGCAATACCTGTAGCTATATAAATTATTTGAATAATATTTCTAGTGTCTGAATGCAGGACAAAAGTTGGATAGAGGGCTATGCACGATTGTTTCGGAGCTTAAGATTAGGGATATTAGAGAGTTTTAAAAATTTAAAATATGTAACTACTTGTATCCTGCAGACCGTAGGATGGAAAAATGATCCAACGGTGTTAAGAGGGGACTCCAAGGACTCCAAGAGTTATGGGTTTCCAAGGAGCCCAACTCTCTCTCTCTCTCTCTCTCTCTATATATATATATATATATGTATATATGAAATTTTTTTACATTCCCTGCAGCTTCGATGATCATAGCTACACTGAGTGATATATTGAATGTGATTGAGGCTAAAATTATGGATAATAAAAATGTTTAATTGAAATTAATATTTTTCTATATAATATTTATAATTTTCAATACGATTTTTAACTACAAATTTGTGTGAATGGAGATATTCTTTAACATCTTTTTTATATTCGAGATTTTACGAGATTTTGGTATTAAAATTCAGATTGTTGTAATGGATTCTCTCTCATCTATTAAAATGAATATAAATAGGACGAAATTCTCACAAAAAGTTTAAAAGTACGTATATTATGGGGCCAACTTTATTTCATTTTCGAAAATCAAATGGCATCATGCGAAAAGAGGACAAAATATATACTAATCTATTTTAGAATGATAAATGCAATTCGAATGGAAGATGTTAAAACAAAAAATTGATCAAAAATGAATGACATGATTGCTTCCTGAAACTCAGAATTAGCTTGGACGATCTGCTTTGATGCCTTTGTAGTTTCGAAGTGATAAAAGTATAAAATCTAGTCAGAATTTGTATAAATGAAGATCGATATATTTTAACAGAACAGAAATACATATATCGTGTCTCGTCCCGGAGATAATAAATCAAATTAGGATAAAAGGACTCCAAATTCTTCTAAAAAGATTCGTAAAATGTTATATGATTTATGATGGAGTAAATCAAAACAAATCAAACAAACCCAGTATATTTAGAGCACGGTCTGGGGAGGGTAAAATGTACGCAGACCATGCTCCTACTCGTTTAGAGTAAGGAGACTGTTTCCGTGAGACCTCGGCTTAGTGCAAGACAAAGTTTTGTGTGATATATAAGTAGATAGTACCTTAGCCCATGATTTCTAACACATGGGACTCACCTCTATCGGCAATTCATCTGTCCATGAATCATCCGAGCCGACAACCGTTGCATCAAAGCATAACGCCAAATCACCCAAAACCTCTTTGCTGCTAATTCATATATCAATAAATGATATGAGCCTTGTCCTAAAAGCATAACATCAGAACACTCAAAACCCCTGTAAGCTACTAGACCGAGTCTCAACTACTCTAATACGCCGTCACCATTAATCATTCTTATCTAATGTCATATCTCTCGTGAGATTTAGGGCTCCCAAGTCCAAACTCAATTGATCAGACCACGTCCGACTTCTCTTTCTCTTGCCCCGAACCGATATGCGTTCAACCCAACTGTCTTACCTTTACCCATCATGCCTAAGGCTGCGCGTCCACACAGTTTTATCTTGACTGGCACCAGCATCATCGTCAGGAACATGAACAATCTCTTGGTTAAATATAATCTTCCTTCCATGGACTGCATTAAATAACTCAGAAAAATAACTACCCCATCTCGTTGTAATATCCCCTGCATGAAGTAAAACACGATCATCCTCATCTTTAATATATCAAACTGAACAAATATCATCTTGACGTCTCTTGTTACGTGCCTTTGCAAGTTTATAATGGAGTATCTTTTTCAAATAAATGACAGCTAATATTGATTTTCTTTTGTGAGAAGCTATTCTTTAGTTTAATTTGTCAGAAGGGAATGAACAAAAGTGCAAAGATTTATAACCATAGTCGCATAGTTCGAAACTTCGAATTGTTTAACATAGCCAAGGATTTACTAAATTTTTCGAAAAACAAATGCATGATTGGAGAGTATTTTTGTTACATAGTCTTTATATTTTTGTTTACAATATCATTTATCTAATTTTAGTTAAGAGTTTTAAAATTTTGGAGATGCACTACTAAATACAAACTATATCTATACTATAATGAACATAATTTAATTTATGATTTAATTATTGTATTTGAGTTTGATTTTCTTATAATTTGATCATCCCTTTAACATAGCTCATGTATTTTTATGTGTTTGATGATGAAATCTATACCGTACTTGTTTAGAATTTGTTACCTGATCCAAACTCATATTCATTTTGAAACGTGTCGTGTACTGTTCGTATATAGGTAATAAAAATATATTAACAAAATTTAATCAAGATATATTTATAAATTTTACACACACACATATGTGTGTGTGTAGAAGAAAGTTCTATGGAGACTATATTTTTTGGAGATTTGAGAGACTTAATCACAACCATCCATTTCTTACACAACCAAGGGCTGCATATATTTGTCGTGCACACTCGTTTTCTCTCCCTATCCTATCCAACACTTCTAAATCGGTGAAGAACCAGTACTTTTAAATCCTGCATAACATAAAATAATAATTCCATAATATTGGTGTTTAATCACGTTCATTAATTGCCAGATTATTTAAACGGTAGATCTTGTTGTCTCTAAGGACTTCAAAATTTTTGGTGTTCATTGAGCCCACCTCTCTCTCTCTCTCTCTCTATATATATATATATATATATATATATATATGTATATTTGGGCTACTTAAAAATCCACTTTCTTTAGCGTCCCCGGAGTCCTATCTACTACCATTGGATCGATCTAGAAATGAATCATGCGGCTATTAAAAGAAATTAAATTATTTTATTAAAAAAAGTAAAAAACATCCGTTATTTCTCATACTACTACTTCTATTATCTCGCACATTAACAACGTCAGTTATCATTTGAAATAAAAACACATAATTTGTGAAATTTTGCTTTTTAAGTTGAAGATAGAGTCAAAGATTTATCTTGTTCTGCATAGAAGGGAGTGGTGACATCGGGCTTCTACGGTTACCGAGGAAATTGGGAGAATCCACCATCGAGAGCTTGATCAGAGTTAATGAGAGTGAAGGTAAATCGCATGATTTTGTTTTGCATAATTTCTTGCAATTCATGACATAAGTTTTTGGTGTACTTTATCTTGCGTGTAAATTGTATCTCATCTTGCATGTTTTGTATATATTAAGTGGGGATTGTTGTCACACCAAATTGTACTTGAGAATGTATGACTGATTGGCTAAAGAGTGTGTTTTTATCATTGATTTTGAATGCACCGTGTGGTTTCGTTGTTTCATGGATATGGGTATTATAAGACATCCATTAAATAGTTGGTCATAAAACATTAAAAAAAGTAAAATTTGTGATGATAAGACACTGATAAGACACATCCTTCTATTTACTTCTGCAGATGGTAGAATTAAGAACTATACTTGAAGTGTTCATTAAAACACTTGTCACAAGTAGTTTCCTTATAACTGGAGGAACAATGTATATTTATTTGAGAGCAGCTGTGTGGAAGCATGTCAAAGGACGGGATGCTTGGAGCATTTCTCTGGTAAGCGGGGAAGGTTTGGTTCGCTGAGGAAGCATGCCAAAGGTTTATTTGAGGTCATGGCATTTTTAATCCATTTATCGATGTGTTTAGGGTTCTTTTTTAAAGATTTGATACTGAACTTTTATCAGCTGGAACGCTCCTGATGAAACCTATTGTCACCCATGTAAATACAAAGCTCTTATTGCTGTCCGACTGTTGTCTTGCTCTTCCACTCTGATTAAATTCATACGAGAAAGGCCTTTGAATTGTAGAAATGTGTACTTTCTTAGGTTCATTTTCAGTTATGATATATACCCTGCTGCTATTTCTTTCAAGAATTGCCAATCTTATGATACTGCAATACCTGTAGCTATATAAATTATTTGAATAATATTTCTAGTGTCTGAATGCAGGACAAAAGTTGGATAGAGGGCTATGCACGATTGTTTCGGAGCTTAAGATTAGGGATATTAGAGAGTTTTAAAAATTTAAAATATGTAACTACTTGTATCCTGCAGACCGTAGGATGGAAAAATGATCCAACGGTGTTAAGAGGGGACTCCAAGGACTCCAAGAGTTATGGGTTTCCAAGGAGCCCAACTCTCTCTCTCTCTCTCTCTCTCTATATATATATATATATATGTATATATGAAATTTTTTTACATTCCCTGCAGCTTCGATGATCATAGCTACACTGAGTGATATATTGAATGTGATTGAGGCTAAAATTATGGATAATAAAAATGTTTAATTGAAATTAATATTTTTCTATATAATATTTATAATTTTCAATACGATTTTTAACTACAAATTTGTGTGAATGGAGATATTCTTTAACATCTTTTTTATATTCGAGATTTTACGAGATTTTGGTATTAAAATTCAGATTGTTGTAATGGATTCTCTCTCATCTATTAAAATGAATATAAATAGGACGAAATTCTCACAAAAAGTTTAAAAGTACGTATATTATGGGGCCAACTTTATTTCATTTTCGAAAATCAAATGGCATCATGCGAAAAGAGGACAAAATATATACTAATCTATTTTAGAATGATAAATGCAATTCGAATGGAAGATGTTAAAACAAAAAATTGATCAAAAATGAATGACATGATTGCTTCCTGAAACTCAGAATTAGCTTGGACGATCTGCTTTGATGCCTTTGTAGTTTCGAAGTGATAAAAGTATAAAATCTAGTCAGAATTTGTATAAATGAAGATCGATATATTTTAACAGAACAGAAATACATATATCGTGTCTCGTCCCGGAGATAATAAATCAAATTAGGATAAAAGGACTCCAAATTCTTCTAAAAAGATTCGTAAAATGTTATATGATTTATGATGGAGTAAATCAAAACAAATCAAACAAACCCAGTATATTTAGAGCACGGTCTGGGGAGGGTAAAATGTACGCAGACCATGCTCCTACTCGTTTAGAGTAAGGAGACTGTTTCCGTGAGACCTCGGCTTAGTGCAAGACAAAGTTTTGTGTGATATATAAGTAGATAGTACCTTAGCCCATGATTTCTAACACATGGGACTCACCTCTATCGGCAATTCATCTGTCCATGAATCATCCGAGCCGACAACCGTTGCATCAAAGCATAACGCCAAATCACCCAAAACCTCTTTGCTGCTAATTCATATATCAATAAATGATATGAGCCTTGTCCTAAAAGCATAACATCAGAACACTCAAAACCCCTGTAAGCTACTAGACCGAGTCTCAACTACTCTAATACGCCGTCACCATTAATCATTCTTATCTAATGTCATATCTCTCGTGAGATTTAGGGCTCCCAAGTCCAAACTCAATTGATCAGACCACGTCCGACTTCTCTTTCTCTTGCCCCGAACCGATATGCGTTCAACCCAACTGTCTTACCTTTACCCATCATGCCTAAGGCTGCGCGTCCACACAGTTTTATCTTGACTGGCACCAGCATCATCGTCAGGAACATGAACAATCTCTTGGTTAAATATAATCTTCCTTCCATGGACTGCATTAAATAACTCAGAAAAATAACTACCCCATCTCGTTGTAATATCCCCTGCATGAAGTAAAACACGATCATCCTCATCTTTAATATATCAAACTGAACAAATATCATCTTGACGTCTCTTGTTACGTGCCTTTGCAAGTTTATAATGGAGTATCTTTTTCAAATAAATGACAGCTAATATTGATTTTCTTTTGTGAGAAGCTATTCTTTAGTTTAATTTGTCAGAAGGGAATGAACAAAAGTGCAAAGATTTATAACCATAGTCGCATAGTTCGAAACTTCGAATTGTTTAACATAGCCAAGGATTTACTAAATTTTTCGAAAAACAAATGCATGATTGGAGAGTATTTTTGTTACATAGTCTTTATATTTTTGTTTACAATATCATTTATCTAATTTTAGTTAAGAGTTTTAAAATTTTGGAGATGCACTACTAAATACAAACTATATCTATACTATAATGAACATAATTTAATTTATGATTTAATTATTGTATTTGAGTTTGATTTTCTTATAATTTGATCATCCCTTTAACATAGCTCATGTATTTTTATGTGTTTGATGATGAAATCTATACCGTACTTGTTTAGAATTTGTTACCTGATCCAAACTCATATTCATTTTGAAACGTGTCGTGTACTGTTCGTATATAGGTAATAAAAATATATTAACAAAATTTAATCAAGATATATTTATAAATTTTACACACACACATATGTGTGTGTGTAGAAGAAAGTTCTATGGAGACTATATTTTTTGGAGATTTGAGAGACTTAATCACAACCATCCATTTCTTACACAACCAAGGGCTGCATATATTTGTCGTGCACACTCGTTTTCTCTCCCTATCCTATCCAACACTTCTAAATCGGTGAAGAACCAGTACTTTTAAATCCTGCATAACATAAAATAATAATTCCATAATATTGGTGTTTAATCACGTTCATTAATTGCCAGATTATTTAAACGGTAGATCTTGTTGTCTCTAAGGACTTCAAAATTTTTGGTGTTCATTGAGCCCACCTCTCTCTCTCTCTCTCTCTATATATATATATATATATATATATATATGTATATTTGGGCTACTTAAAAATCCACTTTCTTTAGCGTCCCCGGAGTCCTATCTACTACCATTGGATCGATCTAGAAATGAATCATGCGGCTATTAAAAGAAATTAAATTATTTTATTAAAAAAAAGTAAAAAACATCCGTTATTTCTCATACTACTACTTCTATTATCTCGCACATTAACAACGTCAGTTATCATTTGAAATAAAAACACATAATTTGTGAAATTTTGCTTTTTAAGTTGAAGATAGAGTCAAAGATTTATCTTGTTCTGCATAGAAGGGAGTGGTGACATCGGGCTTCTACGGTTACCGAGGAAATTGGGAGAATCCACCATCGAGAGCTTGATCAGAGTTAATGAGAGTGAAGGTAAATCGCATGATTTTGTTTTGCATAATTTCTTGCAATTCATGACATAAGTTTTTGGTGTACTTTATCTTGCGTGTAAATTGTATCTCATCTTGCATGTTTTGTATATATTAAGTGGGGATTGTTGTCACACCAAATTGTACTTGAGAATGTATGACTGATTGGCTAAAGAGTGTGTTTTTATCATTGATTTTGAATGCACCGTGTGGTTTCGTTGTTTCATGGATATGGGTATTATAAGACATCCATTAAATAGTTGGTCATAAAACATTAAAAAAAGTAAAATTTGTGATGATAAGACACTGATAAGACACATCCTTCTATTTACTTCTGCAGATGGTAGAATTAAGAACTATACTTGAAGTGTTCATTAAAACACTTGTCACAAGTAGTTTCCTTATAACTGGAGGAACAATGTATATTTATTTGAGAGCAGCTGTGTGGAAGCATGTCAAAGGACGGGATGCTTGGAGCATTTCTCTGGTAAGCGGGGAAGGTTTGGTTCGCTGAGGAAGCATGCCAAAGGTTTATTTGAGGTCATGGCATTTTTAATCCATTTATCGATGTGTTTAGGGTTCTTTTTTAAAGATTTGATACTGAACTTTTATCAGCTGGAACGCTCCTGATGAAACCTATTGTCACCCATGTAAATACAAAGCTCTTATTGCTGTCCGACTGTTGTCTTGCTCTTCCACTCTGATTAAATTCATACGAGAAAGGCCTTTGAATTGTAGAAATGTGTACTTTCTTAGGTTCATTTTCAGTTATGATATATACCCTGCTGCTATTTCTTTCAAGAATTGCCAATCTGCTTTCCTCCCTCATTCTTGTCCCCTTTTTAAATAATCATTTACTAAAATCATAATGATAATGTCAGAACTTTATCATCACGGCTCCAGTATATCAAAATGTTCTCCACGTCCCGTTAATTTTTCATTTAATAAATATAATAAAATAAATATTAGTTATGTTAATATAATATTACAAAATGATATAATTTTTGAAATAATTATGATTTTATTTAATTTGATTGAATGGTAGATGTGTAAAATAAGTAGAACATAGGATATATTTTGAGGTTTCAAATCTCTGGATAAGTGAGAACACTGTGCTATGTGTAATATTTAAGCTTGATAAGTCAATATCAATAATTTATTTTTGGTCCGTATTTTTGAGGTTTCATTGCAGGCTTATAGAGTACAATGGACATTTTGTTAGTCAATTTGGGTTCATTATCTTGGTCATTGTTCTGTACTAGCAAATTTAGTGATCAATACCTGATATTTAAATAAACTTATTATAAATTTATCGGTTTTAATTGGATGACGTGAAGTTTTAGCTATTTCGATCAGAATGTTGATAGTTTAGCATCGTAATTCGTACAAAAAAACTAGTTTATATCTTGTATTCTAGTCTTAAAGAAGAGCCAGGATATTGGCAAAGATGTAAGGTCTTGCAAGGATACATGCTGACCAAATAATCCCCAGAATATTTTACAGGTTCTTTTGTATTGAGAATGTTGAATTTTACGCCACCTAGATATTACACTCTGCTGGGCAGTCAAAAGTTTCATGTTTGATGTTTTAAAATTTACAACTTGTTTAATGAAAAAGTTGGAGCTGATATATATTATCTTAATATCTGGAATTTTTCCTAAACATAATGGGTCTACTTATGGTTTCTTTTTCTTATTTATGATTCTACTTAAATGGTTCTCTTGAATTATAATATTCTGTCTCTTGGTAGCATTAAATCTGGCGACCTATCAGGTTAGCTAGGACTTGTCCTAGTGTGTTCATGTACATTGCCAAAGTATAAACTACTGTAGGCATCCATTTCTCTAATTTAATTTGTTTATATAATTGTTTTGATATATTTAAGACCTGTTTTATTTTCAGATGCGTCCATGTGGGGTCTTTGATGTTGCTTCTATATCAGTTGCTAATTTATTGTCTCTCTTTCCATTTGGATAGTGTCTCCAACAAGATGGAATATATAAGGTTTAATTACTACAGGCAGGTAAATTTAATTCTTAAAAACATGCTGAAAATCTGAGAAACACATAATAAGTCTCTGTGGACTTCCCTGCCAAGCACTACATCCTAACCCAATAGACTTTCTTGTTTGCACTAGGAAGTGATAGCTGGGGCTGGACTGAAGCTGGTACAGACTGATGAATATCGTGAATCCGGAGGTGGGGTTTATCCTGTATGCTGATGCACTTCCATGAAGGATACAAACACTTGAATCTACCATTCATCATCGTTAAAAATTATAGTTTTTTAAGGACAAGTTGCTCAAGTAGTAGTTTTATCTTCTGTCAGAAATTATAGTTTATGTATAGTAGTTTCTTGAATCAGGAAATATTTAGTTACGGAGAATTTCATGTTTTACGTTCAATATATGTTTATTTGGAGTTAATTCCAGTTGTACAGAATTTATTTCATCAATAATTGAGTAATTTATTTTTGTTGGAATTAAGATCAAGTATGTTTTTTAAAATAATTTGTGAATCTAATTTTATGTTTAAAAACGCCTGAAGATTAATTTTATTATTATTTTTCAAATAATGATGATTTTTTTTTTTAAGTTTCCACCTGGATAGTGTTATACAAATACTACTTTTATAGTGTTTATAGAAGTGCTATTGAAGTAGATTAACTTGGATGATGCTTACTCTCATAGCGCTTTCCTAAACGCTATGTAACTATTGTTCTTGTAGAGCGGAAAATGAAACGCTATACAAGATGACTGTACTTGCATAGCGTTGTCTTGTATAGCGCCTAGAACCGCTATGTAAGTTTAAAAATGACCGCTATGTAAGTCCCAATTTGTAGTAGCTCCACCAGCTGGTGTTTAAACTATATGTCCATATACATTTCCCTTGCGCAAGGATTGCAATTCTTCCTGGATTGCAAATTTTGGCCAATCATATCATTGTCGACACTCTTCCACATTTTGTGGTTCACGATCGGAGTTCATAATAATATCACATACATATCATCAATCTCAATACTCCCACGATCCAATCATCTCATTGTCGACACTTCTCCACACTTTGTGGTTCAGGATCGGAGTTCATAATAATATCACATACATATAATCAATCTCAATACTCACACGACCCAATCATTTCATTGTCGACACTTCTTCACACTTTGTGGTTTAGGATTGGAGTTTATAATAATCACATATCACGGAAAAACATACACATCATCGATCTTAGTACTCTCACGATCCACTAATTTTCCTTTATGTACATAAATCATTGAGATCTCATAACTTTCAGGTACCTTTGCTTCTATGGAAGCATTTGTCACTTCTAGGGCATTTGCCACTTCTAGGGCATGTGCCACTTGGGCAATTTCCTCTTCAGGAGGATTTGTCATAGCCACTTCGGGGGCTTGAACCTCTTCAGGAGGCAATACCACTTCTGGGGTATGTATTTGTCACTTCTGGGACAATATCATCTTTCAGAGAGAATCCCATTTCTAGGGAATTTGTTTCAGCCACTTCAGGGGCTCAAACCTCTTCAGGAGGTAATACCACTTCTGGGGTATTTTATGGAATGTTTGCCACTTCTTGGCAAGTCTAATTAATTTCTGTTTCATAATACAATAACCTCTACAAGGGGTAATACCTCTTTTAGGGTATATATCAAAAAGCTTGCCGCTTCTGGGGCAAGTATAATCCATTTGTAATTTCACAGTACAATATCATATGTACGAATAGATTTCCCACGCTTTCGGCGTGCTTATTATACTCTAACCAATTCTTCAAGAATTGCTTTATAAATCAGGATTTCAATCCTTACCAAAGCATTAATAGCATGTATGTGTGATAATATATCTAAGAATCACTGAAAGAATTCGGCATTTGATTATCAATAATTTGCATATAAATAACTCTTTGAAGTTATGACCCATATTATTAGTAGATGAATATAATTCAAAACTGATGCATTCGAAGATACCACATAATTCATGCAAAATATTTTCTCCCCCTGATTTAGGGAATATAGATTCACCAAAATGACAATCAGCATACCGAGGGGGAAAAAATATCACCAGTTAATGGTTCTAGATACCTTATATTAAACGAAGAATCAAAACCAACGTATATACTAATTGTGCCTCAGTGTAGTTCTTTGTGACAATGCAATAAGGGCACATTCTTCAATTATCAAAAGTCCCCCACTAGTATCTCTAAAATCCTTTTAATGACCAGTTAACCGAAAGATTGTCTATGACAATCATATGATTCGATTTTCTTTTATTACTGAAGTACTATTTGACAAGATAGTAAATGATTGTAGGTCACATAGCTCTTTACTCTATTGATTATTTAGGCACGTAATTTGATAAAGGCATATAAGGTACCATCGAGTTGACGCATCAATTAAAATCATAAAGTACCTAAATGTGCCAGAAGATGGATGAATAGGACCACAAATGTCACCTTGAATTCTTTCTAAGAATTTCGAGGATTCATTTTGAAATTTAAATGGGGATGATCATACAATCAATTTTCTTAAGGAACATACTGAACAAGAAAGTTCATTTTGGGGTATTACCTTTTGAGTTTTAAAAGGATGTCCTATAGAATCTTCAATAATACGACGCATCATAGATATTCCTAGATGACCAAGCCTTTCGTGCCAAGGGAAAAGTAGTTTTGGGTTTGTGACTTTAGGAATGTTGACACTATGAGATTCAATAACTCTTATTCTTCAACATATAATCCTGAAGAAACTGAGTGGAATTTTTCTAAGACCTTTTTATTGTCAACGGTGTTTGAGGTGATGAGAAGATATTCTTTTTCATTCTCATCAGTAGTTTCAACGTGAAACCATTACAAACGAGTATCCCTAAAACTCAGTAGGTTTCCAATTGACTTTCTAGAGTATAGAGCTACTATTTGGCAGAATAAAACTAGCTTCCCAGAAACCTCTATTATATATGATGTACCCGAACCGTCCAGACATGTAAGTTGGTTTTATTAGTCAACTGTGAAAATATTTCTAACTTTGTAAAATAGTGTGTGTGGTTGTGCAATCATTAATGCATATATCTTTCCTCTCTATACATATATAAATGAAAAACATCTTTTAAAAACACACCGAGTATATTAAACAACATGAAACAAGCACATAAAGAAAATAAGTAAAACATAAAGGAAATAAGTAAAGCAAGACAATACATATGAAGTCTAGTCATCTCAACCATAATAAAGGTTAGCACTAGTATCTATTTCATTTGAGACCTTATTGATTGGTTCATCAACTAGATTATAATTAGCAAAGTTTGTTTCTACTCTCTTTCCATTATTACTTTTGGATAACTCATAGAGATCAACAAGATGTTAGGTGTGCGATAGGTACATTGCCAATGTTCCTCAGATCCGCACCAATGACATTTGCCTCGATTCTCTCCTTCTTGGGGTGCCTTTCTTTTGGCACTTCACGTTGCCATTTCTCGTGGCCTGAGTTATAACCATCACGTTGCCACTTCAGGTGGCTAGAATGATATATATTTCGAAACCAACTACGGAAATTTTCACGTCCACAGTTCCATTCATACCTCGTCCTCCTCTATGCCCTTTCCCACGTTCATTCTTCAGGAATGACGTGTTATGTACTTCAGGTAACTGGGCAGAGCCTATGGGACGTATCTGATGGTTTTTCAATAGCAACTCATTCTTTTCAGCCACAAGAAGGAAAGATACCAACGCGCCATATTTTTTGGAAACTCCGCTCACTATATCGTTGTACCAGAATCATACTATTTGGGTGAAAAGTCGATAGGGTCTTTTCAATTATTTCAGCACTAGTAATATTTTCACCACACAAAACTAATTTTGAGCTTATCTTAAAAAGAGCAGAATTATATTGAGTTACAGATTGAAATCTTGTAACCTCAAATTAACCAGTAAGAACGGGCAGATGGTAAGTGAACAAGTTTCTGGTGATAAAATCTATCCTAGAGATTATTCCAAAGGGTGAGGGGATTTTTTTTTTTGAGTCAATAGTATCTTTTAAGCCGATAACACTAAGGTATAATTTCACATCAATGAACCAAGGCAAATAATTATTTCTGGAAATATCCAAGGCAACAAACTCTAATTTTACAAGGTTCGTCATTCTAATTGTAAAATAAATATATAAAACATGACCTATCAATATTTCAAGTTAATACACAAACAATTTAATATCTATACAGTATGATATAACTAAAAAGTTTTAACGGCATTGCCGCCATTAACAAATCAAGCAATAGTAAATTCATAAGAAATAACGATAGTAATAATTGTAAAATGAGTAGAGATAGATCGTACCTTATTTCTGTGAAAGTCGCAATTTTTAGAGTTGTACCTGTTTATGATGTACCTTGTTTGACTTATCTCAGTTTTGCAGACTCCTTCTTTGACTTATCTCAGTTCGGCAGAGTCTCGTGCTGATAACGTGTTGTAAATCTTGTAGTATACTACTGAACTATACAAGGATAGAAAAGAAATTGTCCTGGAAAGTATAAAGAGAATAGAAGATGCAGAAAGAAAGTAGTTGTATTTCAGTATATTTCAGAATTGAATTCATTTCAACTCAACCAGCTATTTATAGAGGTTGGTTGATGAATCTTCGTAAGTAAGCTTTACAATACTTCTAGGTTAAGTATTACAAATCTTCTCGAGTAAGCATCGCAAGTCTTCCTCAATAAGCTATGCGAGTCTTCCTTAGTAAGTTTCGCCAGACTTCCTTGATAAGCTTGGTGAGTCTTCCTTAGTAAGTTTCGTCATACTTACTTGATAAGTTTTGTGAGTCTTCTTGACTAAGCTTTTGATAATCACTTAATATATTATTTTATAACAGTTTTTGAGTTTTTGTAATATGAAGGAGGACTGTAATGCTGGTGAATTTTTGATTATTTTTTTGTCATAAGACTATCACGTTAGTGAATTGTACCGAAATACAATATCGAAAGGATCGGAGAGCTTCTTTCATACATGAAAACTTTCATCTAATCAAAGGACATGTCAAAAAACCCCACAAAAATTAGATAAAAGTTTTGATGTCTGAAAGAAATCACTCGAAAGAAAAGCAAAACCCGCGGAACTAAGAAGAAAGGAAAATTTTCATTCAAAAAAGTCTACCGACTAACCGAATGTCATGCACAGATGGCCCCGGAAATTTAGCCAATAAAACTTCAATGACTGAAAAGAAAAACCGGATGAAAGACAAAATTCCGCGGAAAGGAAGAAAACGAAGAGCGAGAGAAGAAAAAAGGAGGAAAGAAAGAAAGAATCAAGCACGAAAGAATATGCCAGGCACCGAAACAAAGTCATCTAAAATGACACAATCGTTAATAAACGACAAATATAATCGCAATACACAATCAAAAAGCCATCAACTATGGCACTCCCTCGAAAGGGGCACAAATATTAAAATCAAAGAAACAACAAGTCTAGTAAATCTAGCTATAAAACGAATCACAGAATACAATAACAAAATATAAAACCAATTACAAAGGACAGACAAATACATTTAAAAGCACTAAAACAAAAGATTTTGAACTCATACCATCGTCATGGGGTCAATTCACACGATCCTTACCTTATCGAATATAAATATTTGTAATGTTGAAATTGAATCGCAGTCGCTTAACTCATCATTGATTTACTTGATTTATCACCAAATCAAAATCTTGAAACTTTAAGTAGATCTAAAATCTTGGAACGGATCTGGAAAGGAGTAATATTGAAAAAATGAGAAACAAATCAAGTGAAATAAACTAATTCGAAGTTTTTCATCGCTGAAAATCGATGAAATCTCCGATGATAGCAGGAGAGGAGGCTAGGGATTTTTGAGGTCATAACAATTTACCCCTGTTTTTTATTCACGCTCTGGTGAATTTTTGATTTGGTTAAAGTGTTTTGTACTATTTTTGCATATAATATTTCGTACTGATTTTGGGATTTTTGGTAAGGTGTTCTTCACTATAAAATTATGTCGTCTATTCCCGAGACGAATTCGGGAATTCCGCTCTCTGACCGTAAACTGATCGAATGAGTATCCATATTATAATCATCTGTTTAAAATTTCAAATAATAAAACAAGCATGTGATTAGGTTCTTGTATTTTACGAGGAAAAATGTGTGAAACTCAAATTATTTTTATGTTAAATAAAAAAATATTATATAACTAATGAATATGCGAGAATTCCAACACACAAACATTCTTCAAGATTTAGATAAGATTTTGAGTAAACGACATAATGGTGACAGTTGTTTTCCAAATTCTACAAAATGTTGGCTGGATTTTAAAAACTACATAATGGTGGCCGAAGTTTACTTCTGCCTTTTAATAAAGTGACGGCCGTGAATCTCCATTAGTTGTCCTCCGTTAACTTCAAAAATAAAAGAATGAATGATAAATTGGTGGCTGTAATTTTCCAAATTTTACAAAATATTGGTTGGATAACCACCATTTTGTCATTTACTTTTTTATTTTTTAGAGTTAATGGAAGAAAATTAACGGAAGTTCATGGTCACCACTTTATAAAAAAACATAATTAAACTCCAATCATCATTATGTAGTTTTTAAAATCTAGCTAACATCTTGTAAAATTCGGAAAACCACGGCCACCACTTTGTCGTTTACTATGAGATTTTTATATACATGACATTCCCCAAATCTAAGTTAAATTTTTCTGAAAATTATATCGAACATGCCTGAATTAAATTTTTTGAGATTTTATATTTTTGGTCGAATATGACATCGGATTCAGATTTTCCCACCTAAACATTAATTGCACATGCACATGAAATTTGATGAAAAATCATTTTTGCTTTACAACCACAAAACTCGAAACAAGATAAGCCAAACCAACAAAACAACATCCTCTCTATTATCCATTTTATCCTCAAAAAATGCTCCTCCACGGCAACTTCACCACCCCCCTCCGCTGCTTCCTCCGCCACCCTACTCCCCACCGCACCGCCACCCCCACCCCGCTCGCCATCACAAACTACTCAATCTCCGACCAAGAGCTCACTTCCCGAGGCTTCACTCTCCACCGTACGATCACCCACCTCAATCTCGACGACCTCAACTCCATCTTCGTCGCCGTGGGATTCCCCCGCCGCCACCCCGACAAAATACGTACGGCCCTCGAACACACTGACTCCTTGCTGTGGGCCCAGTACGAGAAAACCCAAAAGCCTGTAGCGTTTGCACGTGCCACGGGGGATGGTGTGTTCAATGCAATAATATGGGATGTGGTGGTGGACCCCAGTTTCCAAGGGTTAGGGTTAGGGAAAGTGCTGATGGAGAGATTAGTTGATGAGCTTGTTAACAAAGGGATTAATAATATTGCTTTGTATTCGGAGCCCCGGGTGCTCGGGTTTTATAGGCCTTTAGGGTTTGTGGCGGATCCGGATGGGATCCGAGGGATGGTTTATTCTAGGAAAGGTAAGAAAAGATAGGTGGTGTGCTTTGTAGCTCATGAGTGTTTACATGTATATCGAAGTATGGGAATGAAAAGAATAAATTTGAGACTTTTGCATGTGAGTTTGTTTCTATTTAAACTTATAAATTTTGTGACTTTGCATGTGAGTTTGTATCTATTTAAACTTTTAGGCTGTCAAAAAAAAATTTTAAGCTGTGTTCACTTGCCTGAAATGAAAATTATAAATATTTTCTCCAATCAACATTATAAAATTCATTCGATTGTCCCTTCATTCCATCAAGTGAATACAACTGTGTATACTTCTTTGATTGAGGAATCTCAAAAAGTATGTTGATGACGATGAGCACACAATAAGCACTAACTCATGTGGGTTTGGTGCATTTTTATTGTTCTTCTGATCTTAAATATGAATGGACGCTCTGCATTCACATCAATTTTAACAATAAAAATTCACCAAACTCATCGAATTAAGTGTTTATTATGTGTACTTGGGCTGTTGTCTTGGACAAACATTAGAAACACCGAAAGAATATTATTTTAATATAATAGAAGATGTGAAATGCATCCAAAATACGTCAAATTTAATAATCTCCATTTCGTCAAATATGATAATTTTTGAAGTCAAATGTTGTCCTTTTGGAGAGACCAAGAGTTATAAAATGCGGACTCAAGGCAATCTGCTTAAGATCATGTGTAAAATATAAGGAAGAACGCATATTGGACTCATAATCGTAGCCAATCACAACCCGGCAAGTGACAAATCAGAGAATAAAGCTTGAGCTGCATGAGAGACGATGGCCTTCAAACCTGGCTGTCCAAGAGCTTTTCCCACAAGGCCTTTAGGGTTAGTGCAAAAGGTTCTTCATGATCAGTTGGCTTTACTATATATGGCTACACTCCCATCGCTGTTGTTTCTGAAATAGTATGCACCCCCAAGCCCACCAAGAACAGGAGAAGTGAATCAACGCCAATCTTCATTCCTTTAATAATCTCCTCAACAAGCTGTTTTATTTTGACAAGACTTTTACAATGACATAAGATCTCGATTGGACCACTCTGATCTCCCAGTTGAAAATCTTTTCCATTGGGCGAGAGACAAGGATGAGTTGACGAACTTCTGTGCATCAGATTTCGTATGAGAAGAAGAGGAGAATCATTTCGAATGGCACTAAGGTCGTTCTTGAGTACCATATCACCAAATGTTACTGAGCTTCATCAACTGGAACATTAAGAGAAATCTGCAACCTCCTCTTCACAGTATGAACATTGTCATCACGATCCAAATCCATTTCCAATACACAGCCAGTATAGGTCTGCACAAAAACACGCCTCCTTCCAGCAGGCATTTCATCCTATTTTCTTCTAGGGATGCTCCATCAGCTAAGCTGCTAAAAACTGTCATTGACATTTGTATTTGATCTTTCAGCGGTGAACTTTGATGGCAATGGAAGAGGCCTTCTTCCTCTGTGAAGAGGGTGCTGACCTTAGAAGAAGATTGCGAAGGAAGCATATATTAATTAGGATCCACTATATAGCATAATCAGCTTAGAAAAAGAACAATATGAATACATAACTCCATCATCATTTCATACAGAAACGCATCACTACAATAGTAGCCAGATCAATTAAAATCTGCAAAAACTGAAACACAACTGAGGGCTGCAGTCTATATATATGGAAAAAGGAGTTGATCAACATTGTGAAAGCCTTTTTTACCGTCTTGCCCAAAGATACCAGACTTTAAGGCCGCGTTCACGTGGATGGAACTGAATGGTGAGAGAATTGAATGAAATCCGTACTCTATTTGGGTGAGGTTGGAGAAAATGTTTATAACTTTCAATTCTTTCATCATTCGATTCTCCCTATTTGAACTAGAAATCAGAGATACATGTTTTGAAAGGAATGCTCCATTTCATATATTCACTATCTTCCCCACAATCTTCACCATTGGAAATTCAGGCTCATTCATGCTCACTCTCTATTGTCTCAGACTTTCTTCTTTCTCATGTAATTTTTTTCACGATTTTTCATTCCATTATCTCTTCGTTCCATTCCATCCAAGTGAATGCCCCTAAATAACACATGATAGGCATTTCCTTGCTTATCACAACAAAAAGTAACATGAGCGAATCTTTTGATAATTTATCTAGCGATTTGTTTCAAATGTGTATCTTCAGAACACAGAACACGTATTTAAAAGATGCGTATCTCTAAAATATGTACGTATATATGCTTATTTCATGTGATATTTGGAACACTTAATTACTATCCAAAATTGTTGTATTTCGGGCCATCCTATCCGAAATTGTGGTACCCTCATGCCATCCTCTTCAAAATTGTGATACTCGTATATTCTTGAAAATTCAGTTTTGTGTAGTTTTGTGTACTATGTGACTAGTAGTCGGTTGTCATCCAAAGATAATCTCAATAGTCACCCTAGAATATTCATTGGTCGATAATATTTTTTAGTTAATATCTCCTCAATAGGTATTTCTTACATTTTCATTAAAGTCAAATATTAATGTCGTTTTTCGAGAAAGAAAAGACCTATATATTTTGTTGCTCATTAGAGGATATTTTTTGCCCAAAAATTCAATATTGGTCAGCTAATAAAGTAATAATCTCCAACACATATATGTAATTCTTACGTTTTTCATTAAAGTTGTCGGCTTTTGAAAAAGAGAAGACATATATTTGTTTCTTGCTCATTAGCGGATAATTTCGACCGATCGATAAACCCAATATTTATCAGCCGATAATCTCCGTAACAGATATTTCTTACATATTTCATTAAAGTCAAGTGTTGTCGTCGTTTTTTTAAGAAAAGACGAACCTAAGTTATAAAATGTTGCGCTAGGAGAATCTGCTTAAAATCATGCGTAAATAATAGATAACACATAGAGGACTCATAATCCTTGCTCTTAATCAATCACACCGCGAAAAATGACAAAGTAGAGAATAAAGCTCGAGGAGAGATAGTTGGGCTAAAAAATTATATCTTCCAAATTCAAGAGCTTTCAACTAAAAATACATTCCATAAAGCTTATGCACATGTATCTATTTGTATTGAACATTAAAAATCTTTTCATCAGACTAGAAATTGACACGTTTATAGGCAAAAACTCGAAACACCCCCCCCCCCCAAACATGACATAACTATCTATAACACTCCGGGCAAGAAAAAACTGAAAGGACATCTTCGATAAAAGATTATTTTGGTATTTGTATAACTCACATAAAATTTAAATACACTTAGAATCCTCTCCAATAGGACATCATTATTTAATTGATTCCGTCAAAAGTCAAATGGTCAAACTAGCTCAAAAAGAATTTCCAACATTATATTTATATTACATAAATATAAATGATACTCCTTACTTATACAAAGATTTTCAATATTCTTTAAGGAGTACTCAAAGTTTTTACACCGCAATTTATCGGACGAGAAATATCAAGGTATGATATCTTCTTGTTTTACAATTGCAAAAGCAAAATTTAAAAGAAGCTTGAAGAAGGAATATACATCCATTATATTCTTTAGAACACTCTTCTGACATTAATTTGAAAAGACAAAATTTATTATGCAAGTCTTTTATTTTAAAGTAATTTATTCCCAATTATTCAATTTATCATTTTACGGAATAAATTATTTTAAACTCTCAAAATATTTCCTTCGAAATTCAAAACATTTTATATTCAAGGAAATATATTTCAAAGTGTTTATTCAAGTCAAAATATTAGCCAAAGTTTTGCTCAAACTCACAAATGGCTAATCGTATTTTATTCAAACCCGGAGACTGGTTTTTTATCGTTCTAAATCCAAATGAAATACTTCTACTTACTAGAATGACTTGAAACTTGAGATGGATCATTTGAATAATGTTTTTAGTGCATAGTAAAAGTTTCGTAATTTTCTGAGAAGTTTGGTCCGGACGCTATTTTTCAGGGGCTGACTGGGATCTTTGACTGAACGTTTGACCAAGTCAACTTTGACCAAAATTTCCAGATCACCATTTTCCAATATTCTATGATTTATCATATTTTTGGTGTATTTTATTGGAGGTCTCGAAAAATCGTCGCATTTAATAACGATACAAAGTTACGTTATTAATCAAATTCTCGGGAAACGTGTTTGTCTTCTAGTGACACAATTCAGCTGAGAATTGTCCCATAAAGTTGTTTGTCTTATTATACAAGTGGGCAACGAACACAACAAAACCACAATCCACACCTTTTCAATCTCCACCTTTCATTTTCTTTTCATCTCAACCATTCACTCCACCCACCTCTCTCTATAAATACACACCTCCTACACACCAAATACTTCCAAGCTAAGAGCCAAGAAAGTGCTGAGATTTTGAGAAGTCATCAAGAAATACAAATTTATATTCTCTCTCAAATATACTTCTTCACCAAAACCTTCTCTCTCTCAAATATATATTCATATATTCAAGGTTTTGATCTACAAGCTTTCTTACACTAACCGAGCTCAACCACAACCACTTCCAAGCCTTTGTAAGGGCTGCCCAAGTAAGTTCCAAGTGCCAAAATACGGCCGAACCTCCGGCGAATTTTTCCGGCGAACTTTTCCGGTCATCTCCCGTAAGTGGTTTCTACTTAGCTTCTTATTTGTGTCTTAACCGACCATTTTGTTTTAGAACTTTGTTCTTAAATTCTCTTCATCTTACAAGTTCTTCTACAAGTTTCTCTCAAAGAGACCAAAGGATCCGGATTTGTTCAAGATATACAAGAGATATATCTTCCTCTTTGATAGAGTGGAAATAAACGAACAAATATCCGTGAAAGTACTCGACCTCTTGAAAAGAGGCGTTTGATTTGAACGAAAGGTTCAAAAGTACTTATCTCTAAAAGAGATTTATTTGACAAAGAGTCAAATTTGTGATAAAAGAATCGTCGTCCTCCCATCTATCACCATAGTGTTGTGTGGGAGAAAAATATACGACCAAAAAGGTCTCTTATTCACAAAAGCTTCGAAAGAAAAAGTTTAGCAACATTATCAACTTAGCTAAACTTTAAAGAAGCTAAAGAAAGCATATTCGATCCCAAACTAACCTAACTTTATTATCTTGGGAAATACATCGAATATTCCGAACTTCGTTCGTGAAAGCTTTCTTACATCCTCAACTTCGAAAAGATTGTGTACGAAGTTGTTAAAGAGGATATTTTACATTCTCCGAGATTTTCAAGTATATCTCAGAAAGGAGTTCTTGTAAAATAAGTACTCTTTGATCATAGAATTGATTGGAAAGAATACAAGTGAAGTCCTAAGCTTTTAAGTTACAAAGAAAAAGACTTCTTTGATTACTCCCCAATTAAATTTTCTTGGAGTAATCAATCGTATACTTGATCAAAAAGAATAGATCAAAAGAAAGTATACTTTACTTGACTTTAATATTCTTAACTTGAATATTATTGTCAAATTCCGAACTAGTACAGTAACATACTAGTTCAAAACTCATATTTTATAAACTGTTTGTTTTTCGTAGATATTGTATACTAACTTTTGCAGTGAGGTGAAGTGAAGTGAGGTGATTCTTGTTCTAAGACCCAAGTCTTAGACGTACTAACGGGGAGTTAGTCGTCTTCGCACCGTGAAGAAAAGAAAAGATCCAAGACCTAAGATCTAAGATCCAAGACCGGCAAAAGCGTAGGAGTACAAAGACTACATCAAGGTTCTACACCGACTTTGAAGAAGTAACGGGAAGTTACGTTCTAAGATAAGTCACGTAGAGGTTTTACATTTATTGTGAGGTTGTAACGGGTAGTTACAAACCAAGATAAATATTTGTAAGTGTTAGATTGTAAAGGCTTCTCCGCCGGCTATAAGGAGTACATCTTTCTTATAGTGAAAAATCTCGAGTCCGGAGAGGAGCTCGGGGACTGGACTAGGGGTGAGAGAATCTATTAGAGGTTGCTCCATCGCGAACCAGGATAAAATCAACCGTGTCATACTTGCTTTCTACTTCCGCACATATAATTGCTAAACAACACGGTAAAAATATTAAAATAATTTTTAAAAGGGAATAATAATTTTTAAATTGGACATTAAGCTATTCAACCCCCCCTTCTAGCTTAATTCAACGCCTTATTCAGGACCTAACAATTGGTATCAGAGCTGTGCTGCTTAACGTGTTTGTCAAGTGATTTTCAGATCTACAGGCACAACAAGCAGTGATCCTAAATGGCGTATTTAAACACCATTGGTTGCGGTGAAGGTCTATCTAGCTCTCGACCTCCTCTATTTGATGGCACCAACTTTGCAACTTGGAAAACGAGATTCCGCATCTATGCTCGATCTCAAGGCGTCAAAGTTTGGATGGCTATAGAGGATGGAATTATCATTCCAACCAAAATTATTGATGATGTCATCTACGAAAAGAAAGTGAGTGAATATACTCATGACGAGGAAGATAGAATGAACATCGCCGCCAAAGCTGAAATGGTTCTCACAAGTGCACTTGCAGAAAAAGAATATAAGCGCGTGAATAATTGCAAGTCGGCACAAGAAATGTGGAACAAACTTGTGGTTACATACGAAGGAACTACTAACATCAAAGATTCTCGAATGGATACTTTGATTATGGAGTATGAGAATTTCAAACTCCAAGAAGGAGAAAACATCATCGATATGGAAACGAGATTCACTCATATTGTTGATGAGCTTGCCCAACTTCGAAAGAACTATACGCAAAATGAAAAGAATCGGCGAGTTCTTAAATCTCTACCTCCAAGCTGGAAAGTCAAAGTTACAACAATCAAAGAGATGCACAATCTCAATGATTATCACATTGACAATCTCTTCGGAAATCTTCGTGCTTATGAGGAAGACAATGTTCCGGATACGGTCGTTCCTAAAGTGGAAGAAAAGAAGAAAAATATGGCACTCAAGGCCATACTAATCGATGATGATGACAACGACGAAGAGTTGAACGAGGAACTCAAAAATCTTGATGAAGGCGAAATTGCTTTATTAACAAGACAACTTCGTCGTGTGCTCCAAAGCAAAGCTCAAAGATATGGAAAAGGCTTTCTCAAATCAAACAATCAGCAAAGAGTTTTTAACTCAAATGGAAGGCCTAATTACTCTCAAAATTACACTCCTAACTACAAGAGTAATTTTCCTCCTTCGGGCTATAACAAAGGCAAAGGAATTCAAAATTCAAGTTCGAATTCCTACAACAATGCGAACAACAACAACATCAACAACAACAACTATACATCTCCTAAGCCTAAAGAGCCTGTTCAAGAGGAGACACAAGATGTTTGTTTTGAATGCAAACAACCGGGTCACTACAAGAGGGAATGTCCTAAGCTAGCCAAAGGACGTGTTCTCGTAGCTGAAAACGGTTGGGATCTAAGTGAGGATGAAGAAGCCTCTGAAGCCAGTGAAGAAATTGTCAATCTATGCTTAATGGCTTCGGACAACGCATCTACTTCTTCAGATGATTCCACTACGAACCTAGAGGTAAGTGGTCCCTCACGAGTATTAGAAAATATGCATCTATTTATTGACTCTAGCTTAAATCTGCTTGACATGTCTAAAAGTGATCTAATTGATTTGCTAGTTCATATAAATAGTAGATATTGTGACACTAATCAAAGATTCCTAGCTACGTGGTCTGAACACGAAAAGCTCAAAGATTCGAGTAAAGATCAACAAAAAGAGTTGACTCGAATGATGGAATCTATGATCGAAAAGGAGGATGATATGAAATCACTCAATGATCAAAATGACTCCTTAAAGCTTGAAATCAACAAGTACAAGGACAACATCACAAATCTTGAAATAGAGAATGTTTCCTTGCTACTACAAGCTGAAGAATTGGAAAATGAGAAGATACAATTAAATGAGAATAATTGTAAGCTTCATGTTGATGTATTAAATTTGAAGATTCAGAATGAATCTTTGACTCAAGAAAAGTCAACCCCGAGTCATTAAAAGAGCTCTCTTGAAATTGAAAAAGAGATGATCCTAGTCTTAAAAGAAAATGAAAAGTTTCAATTAGAAACAAAAAGACTAAAGGATGAAAATTTCAAGCTCATATCTCAAGTCAAGGATCAAGAAAAATCTTTGAATGATAAGATTGATTCCTTGATTAAAGAAAAAGAAAATCTTGAGATAGTGGTTCAAAGATTCACACATGGCAATGAGATACTAAACAAGATGGTATACTCAAGGAAATCCTTTAACCGTGAAGGTTTGGGATACAATGCCAACACTCAAAATGAACGAGTGAAACCATGTGTGGAACCACCTAAAGTTGCTCCCATTCCACCTACTCTAAAGTGCTCTTATTGCAATAAAGTCGGACATACTGTCTCCTTTTGCAAATATAAGAGTGGTGAGATTAAGGGGAAGCATGTATGGATTCCAAAAGAATCAAGATCATACACTCGGGTTGACAAAGCTATACCAAAGAAATCTGGTGCCTATAAAGATCAAAGGCAACCAAGGTTTAGCTATCATCAACAACCAATTAAGTTTCAAAGAGGAAACGGAAGGCAAAGTACAAGTTCTAAAGGCAACATTCCTAGAAGTTATACTATGCCTAAAACGAGCTTCTATCATCACCCAACTTCACATTACAGTTGTGATAGAAACTACGTGCATCCTAGAAATGATTTAAGGCAACATGTTTATAATACTAGGAATCATGCATCTAGATATTTGCATGTGCCTCAAAATGATTATCCAATGCCTAAATTCTATCATGCAAATACTAGAAATACTTATGTTGGACTAACCCCTGGACCCTCAAGACAAAAGGGTACCAACAAATTTTATTGATTGTATTTGTAGGTGTGCCTTGCTGCTAAATCAAACATGTGGTACCTTGATAGTGGTTGTTCGAGGCATATGACTGGAAACAAGTCACTCTTGAACAATATTAAAAAGGTTGCTGCTGGAGATGTCACTTTTGGAGATAGTAGCAAAGGACGCATCATTGGAATTGGGGATATTGGAAATGAACGTGTCAAAATCTCAAATGTTCAACTTGTCACCGGTTTGAAGTACAATCTTCTTTCAATCAGTCAACTGTGTGACAATGGCTACAAAGTGATCTTCTATCCTACTCACTGTTCTATTCTGAACAAGGATGGAAAGTTAGTCCTCACTTGCCCTCGTAACAAGAATGTCTATACTTGTGACATGGGTAAAGTCAAGAATGTGTGCCTAATCACTACTAATGATGATCCATGGCTATGGCATCGAAGATTAGGCCACGCAAACATGAAGCTGATAAAGAATCTTTCTTCAAAAGATCATGTTCGAGGAATACCAAAGTTAAATTATCAAAAAGATCACATTTGTGATGCCTGTGAGATTGGAAAGCAAATTCGATCCACTCACAAAGCAAAGTCTATGATATCTACATCAAGGCCTCTCGAGCTTCTTCACATGGATCTAATTGGTCCTGTTCCTGTTCAAAGTCTCGGAGGAAATTCTTATACGCTGGTAATAGTTGATGATTTCTCAAGATATACGTGGACAGAATTTCTCAAAGCCAAAAGTGATGCTTTTGAATCTTTCTCCGCTCTATGCAAAAAGATCCAAAATCAACAAAACAATACCATCGTCTACATCAGGACGGATCATGGTAAAGAATTTGAGAACTCTAGCTTCACAAGTTTCTGTGATGAACATGGAATCACACACAACTTTTCTGCTCCCTACACTCCTCAATCAAATGGAGTGGTCGAAAGGAAGAATCGCACGTTGCAAGAAATGGCAAATACGATGCTAAATGAATATCGTAGGCCTAAGTATTTTTGGGCCGAAGCAATGTCAACTGCTTGCCATATTCTAAATCGAGTATTGCTTCGACCAATAAAGCTGCAAACTCCTTACGAGCTCTATTTTCGAAAAACTCCAAAGTTAAGTTACTTCAGAGTATTTGGAAGTAAGTGCTACATTCTAAATACCAAAGACTATCTCACAAAGTTCGATCCAAAGTCAAGTGAAGGTATTTTTCTTGGATACTCAAAGAATAGCAAATCTTATCGAGTATTCAATCTCAAAACTCTTGTGGTGGAAGAGTCAATGAATGTCGCTTTTGACGAGTCAAAGCCATCCTCCAAATACATTGATCTTGTTGATAAAGATGATGCTGGACAAGATAATGTGGAAGATGTCATTCGTCAATTTGAGAATATGGATTTTGGTACAACAACGCCAAATAATCCATTGGAACTGGCTAATGTTGAAGATGATCTTCCCAAAGAAATTCCTCTTGTTCGAAGTCATCCCTTGGATAATGTGTTGGGTGATTTAAGCAAAAGAGTTCAAACGCGTTCACAAGTTCAAAACGTGGTTAATCATCTCAGCTTTCTATCTCAAATTGAGCCCAAAACTGCTAAAGATGCTTTACTAGACGAGGATTGGATCTCTGCCATGCAAGATGAGCTACTCCAATTCACTCGTAGCAAAGTTTGGGAACTCGTTCCAATGCCAGAAAATACTTCCATTATTGGAACAAAATGGGTGTTTCGCAACAAACTCGATGAAAATGGAACAGTTGTTCGAAACAAAGCAAGGTTAGTTGCTCAAGGATATACTCAAATGGAAGGTATTGACTTTGATGAAACTTATGCACCCGTAGCTCAAATTGAATCTATTCGTATGCTATTAGCTTTTGCGTGTCATAAGGATTTCAAAGTATTCCAAATGGATGTGAAATCTGCATTCTTGAACGGAATACTTGAAGAAGAAGTATATGTGAAACAACCTCCCGGCTTCGAAGATGCAACACATCCTGAACACGTGTATAAATTGCACAAAGCTCTATATGGATTAAAGCAAGCTCCAAGAGCTTGGTATGAAAGGTTAAGTAAGTTCCTGTTGGATAACAACTTCAAAATGGGAACTGCCGATAAAACCTTGTTCACAAGACAAGAAAAGGATGATATTTTACTCGTCCAAATCTACGTGGATGATATCATCTTTGGCTCTACAAATGATGCTATGTGCAAACAATTCTCAGACAGTATGAGCAAAGAATTCGAGATGAGTATGATGGGAGAATTAAACTTCTTCTTAGGATTGCAAATAAGGCAATCTAATGAAGGTATACACATCTCACAATCAAAGTACTGCAAGGAGATGTTAAAGAAATTTGAAATGGATGACGCAAGACCCATCTCTACTCCTATGTCTACTTCTGACAAATTAACAGAAGATCCAAAGGGGATTCCTGTAGACACAAAGAAATATCGAGGAATGATTGGAAGTCTACTGTACATCACTGCAAGTAGGCCCGATATTCAATACAGTGTTTGTAAGTGTGCACGATTCCAAGTGGCACCAAAGGAATCTCATTTATCCGCCGTCAAACGGATATTAAGGTATTTGAAAGGTACCACTGATCTTGGTCTATGGTATCCGAAAGGACTATCATTTGACATGGTGTGTTTTTCTGACTCTGACTATGCCGGGCATCTAGTCGACAGAAAAAGCACTAGTGGTACGTGCCAGTTTCTTGGTGGATGTCTTGTTTCATGGTTTTCAAAGAAACAAAACTCTGTGTCTATATCCACCACGGAAGCTGAATATATAGCAGCCGCAAAGTGTTGTGCTCAGATTCTATGGATGAAGCAAACTTTGGCTGACTATAATAAAAAGTTTGATGTGGTTTCAATCTTATGTGATAACACGAGCGCTATTGATTTAAGCAAAAATCCTGTGCTGCACTCGAGATCAAAACATATTGATGTGAGGCATCATTTTCTGCGAGATCATGTCAACAAAGGAGACATTAAGATGACTCACATTGACACGGAAAACAATGTTGCTGACATCTTCACAAAGCCACTACATTCCGAAAGATATGCTAAGCTTCGACTGGATCTAGGAATGCTGGAGTACATATATATATATATATATATATATATATTTATATATTATATATTATTTTTGGTAAAATTAATTTACATGCTTTATAGTCATCTTACGAGTAAATATTTCATTGACCGGATATCTTGGTAGACTCTAAAAATTCAGATTTATTGATAAAGAAATTTGTCAATCGGATTTTTATGAGACTACTTAGAATATTCGAAGATGTCAATAAAATCATTTATTCGAGCGAATATCTTAATATTCTTAAGATACTTGAAGTATGCATTTTAATTTTCCTAAATTAACATTAATGTACTTTAAGATATTTCTCAAATAAATATATGAATATTATTATTATCTTATTTTATGAATTTATTAAATAAGATATATTTACATTTTTTTTGTTGTTTTTAATTGTTAAAAGTCAAAATTAATTATCTTAATCTACAATATTTAATGTATGTATGTGTATTTGATCTTGTATCATTTTAATCCAGTCCAGTAGAGAGAATTAGGGTCTAAGCCCACTTCTCAGATTTAATCGTGGCCATTCACCTGTGCTAAATCTAATCTCAGCCGTTGATTTGCAAAAATATATATATTTTCTCTCAAAATTGACACAGCCGCACTGTGTCTCGACCTCTCTCGTCTCGACTCTCTCCTCTCGTTCTCTTTCGAGCTCGCCATGGTCTTCACAGATCGTAACCTAATTGATGGGGGTTTTTGCGATTCGATTGAGAAAATCTATCTCTACACTTACATATCTCAGAGTAATTGTGTGTATCGATACTGGATTGGTTACATTCAAATGGTTTTGAATCGATGAAACCCTAATCTATGTATAGATCCTGGGTTTAGATTCGGAACCGACAGATTTTTATGTCTTAGTCTTAATTTTCTCTATATCTATACTTATATTCAAGTAATTGATGAGTTTCCCAAAAACCCTAACCTTCGTTTTTAAGGGTTCTTTACAGGAACCAGTTGATTCGAGCTGATTTGGGAAAAGGATAACTGGAGCAAGTATGAATGAGCACTGAGTGCTTAGGAGATTTCTTACAAATGGCTCAACTGCAGTTCGAATTTGAACTCGAGGAAAAAGCCGATGTGATGACAGCCTGATATGTAATCCTCGCAAAAGCCATTGGGTGAAGAGCTCGTGTGAATATACTCCATGAGCTGAGGTAAGTAAATTAAACCTCATAATTCCTAAATGCTTTGATTTAATTCACTCTGTTCTCTATGTGTATGTTGAATTGAATGTATTCTTGAGATGTTGGTTTAGTACTGCAGTTCTTGTTGAAATTGATATGTATGATTCTCATATTTAGCCTAACCTATTCAATTCTCTTGTTTGTCAACTAATTGATGATGTGCCCATATAAAGATGGTTGAAAATAGATACAAGTGCATACATGGCTCTGTATCCCTCATATGAACTTTACTTGAAGAATTGAGCTGTTATTAATGATATTGGTTTTATGCTGAAATTTCTCCAAGATTGAACTAATTACATGTTTGTGTTAAGCCAATTGTGTGAATTATTGAATGAAATTTTGTCTTAACTGGTTATACCTGCACCAAATGTTCTGTCTCCTTCACATATACACTACTTGACTCATAGCACCTGGATAAGTGGGAATACTTGATGGTTGTGAGTATATATATATATCTGTTTTTAATGAATACATGATAGGACAAGTGTTTGTGGGGAGCCTCTGATCTTATAACTCTAGTAACCTTTTAACTTCCCCTGAGTTTTTGTATGAATAAAACTGAATCATTTATTAATTGAGAAGCTTTTGTGAATATGTAAGTATCATGACTTGTTATTTCTAGTTTATTTGACCAGGATGATTCATATTTACTAGTAAATGTTCAGTTAAGATTATCACTTTTAACACTTGTGTGTACCAATCCTAGACCACTCTGACTTCCCTGAGTTTGCTGATGAAATGCTAGTATGAGACTTACTTGAATTTATTTGCATTGCTCTCTATCTCTCACTGGACTAATAATGTATTAATATTAAACATGTTTGTGATAGTATATGACTATAAACATAATACACTCCTAAATAAATGAACTGTGCATGATTACTCTTTGATCAATTGAACTATGACACCTTCCTACTAAAATATTTGGTAATAAATTTATAGTCTTGAGTGCTTATTTTCATGCATAGCTGTCTCTGCAACTCCTTGAATTAATAAGTTGTGAAGGTTTGTAGATACTCTACTCTGTCAATATATGTGTCTTAAAATGAGTTATGACATGTAGTCTAGGGTCACTACACACACAGCCCTCTTGGAAAGACCTGGCTGGGATGTCCTGAGCAGCCCAGTATCTGGATCACTGCCAAGATTAATGGCCACTTAGAAGTGCATTTAGGACTCATATAAATAATTACCTCATAATCTTGATTTTGTATTATAATGAGAATGAAGTATGGTGCATGTCTGATGTGGTATATTTTATGCAAAGCTTGTTGGTTTGTGTGTTGTTGTCAGTTAAAAGGACTGTCTTTGTAGTAGTTTTGGATGGATAAAAGCTGGATGATTGGAAATTGTGGTCTGACTGATTTCTGTCAAATCAATCATTTGTAATAAAAGTTAACTTTCAAGAAACTTAAATACATTCTTTTATTACCTTCATGTCTGCAGTCCATAAATGCTGGAAAAGATGAATGTCCTTTGTTCTATATGCTCTAAATCTGTAGAATCTATATACTAGGACTACATGTGTACTTTCTGTACTTGCTATACTGTTCTGTGTAAGACTTTTGGGGTATTTTTGTGGCTGATTACTATTCTGCAGTGCACACTTCTGTCATGCCTACTATTTTCAAATGTTTATAGAGTATGGCTATAGTTTTTGTTTCCAATGCATGCTACTGCACTCCTCTTGTATATGTGCTTGCTGTGTATATATATACATACTTCTGTGCTCATATTGTATGCACACACTCTCCACTTTGCCACTGCACTTGCACACAAACACCTCTCCTTTCATGGACTTTACCCCCTTACCAGCCAACTATAACAAAAACCCTAGTGACCACCCTTATCTTCTTGAAACCATGGAAAGAAACCAGTTTAAACATTCCACCAACTCAAACTTTCATCAATACTCAGCCAAACCTTACTCTTTCAAACACAAATTTCAAAAGAAACCCTCTCTAGGAAATGCTCACAATGCCATACCCTTTTACCAAGGCACTAGATACAGAAAATCCTCAAACACTAAACCCTCCATCATCACCTACCAAAGAAGAGCCAACCTTCAAAACCCCTCAAACACTATCAAAATCACAGCACCTCCACCAAGACTTGCCAATCTCACACACTCCAAAAAGCTTCTTGAAATGAACAAAAACATCCAACCTGGAACCATTGTTGAAGTGAAAGGAGAAGTAGAAAAACTTGTGCTTGATGCTGAGTGGAGGAACATGATTTATGGGGTAGAAGATAGGTACTTTCTACACTTGATGGGTGAATATTACTGTAATATGAAACCAATTAGGGGTCTAGATGGTATCATGCATTTGACAACTATTGTGGGAGGGAAACCTATCTTGGTAGATCACAAAACACTAAACAAAGCACTGCACTTGCCTCATAGGTTCATTTCTCTGCCTTGTGTTGACATATATTCTCATTTTGTGTTCTGCAAAGAAGAGTTTCAGCTGTATGTGGGGTTCTTTACTGATTCTGATGTGCCCTTTGGGTTATGTGACTCTAACTGTGGTGTTCATTACAAGCATTTCACTCCTGTGTACCAACTGATTGCCTTGATTTTGAGGTCAAATGTGTTAACTAAGCCTAATCAGGATAAGCACTTTGATTTCTTTGACTTGAAGTTCATGTTTCTATTTGTGACAAATAGGATTGACTTTAGCATTTCTTATGTTATTCTTCTTAACATGATAAATGCTCACTTAGTTGACTATATGCCTTATGGTCAAATGCTCACATCTGTTTTTGGACTGTTTCACTTGCCACTGCCTACTTCACTTGAGACTAATAATAGCTCCTATATCTCTGTCACACATGTTAGGACCCAGATTCCCTTAGATAAATGTGAACCTCAAGTAGCTACACACTCTAAGTTTACTGCTAGTCTACAAGAAGAGGATGTGTTTTTAGCTGATAATGGTTCATTTATGAAAATGTTTGAAGAACAGAAACTAGAGATGAAAAGGATTAAGGAAGAAAACATTGCTATTATAAATAGGGTGACTTATCTAGAGGGAATAGCTGCAACTCTAGGTGGGGCTAGACAGATGGACATTGACATAGGAAATATGTATCAGGTTCAGATGAGTGGAGAAGGTGCTTTAATTGATGATATTGATATGTTTCATGCTATTGAAAATGTTGGGGTTGGTATTGGGGGACAAGGTTCAGAAGGTTTTGTTGATTTGGGTACTGGCAGCTTCATGGCTGCTATGGAAGAGGCTTTACAGTGACTTGTTGCTGTGCTGCTGTGGATGCTTCTCTGGTGACTAATCTTTTGTTCCTTGAATTGTTTAAATTCTTGGAAATGTATGTGTTATTATCCTGCTTAACTACTTGTTGGATGACTGTAATGACTTTAATATTTGCTGTACTGTTGAATACTGAAGTGCTTGCACTTCCTGGCTTGTACTTATACAGGTGTAGGAACCTAGTTCATGTCAATCAGTTAACAAAACTGATTGTGTTGAACTCTTTTGGGCTGTAATATATTATCCTACATTTGCTACCTAACCTTGTTTACTCTGTAGTTTCT
Organism: Daucus carota subsp. sativus; assembly: GCF_001625215.2. NCBI lineage: Eukaryota > Viridiplantae > Streptophyta > Magnoliopsida > Apiales > Apiaceae > Daucus > Daucus carota. The sequence continues at coordinate 31,404,719 of NC_030389.2, forward strand.
TTTGTTATCTCAGACACACACACACCAATATATACAGCTAGTGACTGCTTAAACAGGGAAGTAATGGAGTTGTAAGACTTGCCAATGAGAAGCCTTGTGGAAGAACATTGGTCAAGCAGATTCAAGTATTTAATTCAATGATCAGGTAGTTATCTCCCTCTTGCATCATTTAAATTAAAGCTGTATAATCATCCAATCCAGAAATTCATAATTCAAAAATAGCAGGTTATTCTATATGTATTTGTGTATGCTAGAAATGTTTTACAGGTGTTAAACCAAGACTTAGTTACTTTATTTTGTTTTGATTACAAATCTTCCTGTATAAAATTGTTCGTATCTCTGCAAAACCAGTTAGGAGTTTGAGGCTTGTTAATATCTTAAATTGTAGTAACTTGAAGTCATGTATAAGATAGAACAGAGGTTGTTCGAATCTTGACTGTATGTTCTGTATAGACAATTCCAGTTGTATAGTATTTTGCTGCAGGGATTGACATTTTGTTAAAACTAGTTTGCCTTATATTAAGTCAAGTTCTTCATGCAACCATATTTTGTTTACTGCTAAAACTGTCAATATTTGATTTAAATCGATTCAGTCATTGACTAATCTTTCGAACTCATAATTTTTGAGACTCTGCATCAAATCTTCAAAATGACTAAATCATATAAATTTTTGAAAATGATTTTCTAGCAAACAATCTTTGTGTTAAACTCACCAGATTTTCGAAAAATTTCTACGAGTTTTGATCAGTCATCTATTACTAAATCTTTGTTCATTAAAATTCGGACTCATAGTATTTTTTATGTTATGCTTACAAAATTATGGGTGATCTCTTCCAACTCGTATAAACACCATGTATATTCAATTAAATATTTGTAACTCATATACTTCGGTAGTTCAAGTAACTCAAGCTTTCAAAAACAAGCCTTTTAAAAACCACACTTTCACTTGTTTTTACAAACTCTTTAACATAAATGAAAATCTCTTCCTTGTTTAATTTTTTTTCTCTGTCCCTTGTCCAAAACCGATTTATCAATGCTTTTTGGTACTTTACCAAACAAAAGGGGAAGAAGAAATTTCAAATTTTAAAATTTTAAACTTTAAAGCATAGCATTGTTGATTCTTCTTTGAGCAAAATACTGACTAATTAATTTATTTTTGCAGGAAGCATTTTAAAGAGGATTTTATTTCATAAATGTTACTAACCCTTTACATTATATGCAAAAATAATTTTTGACAAATCATGCATACACGTAGGGGAAGCACACACTTAGAAAAATTTAAATTTTATGTTTGTTTGGCAAATAACAAAAAGGGGAAGATTGAAAGGACATCTTCGATAAAAGATTATTTTGGTATTTGTATAACTCACATAAAATTTAAATACACTTAGAATCTCCTCTCCAATAGGACATCATTATTTAATTGATTCCGTCAAAAGTCAAATGGTCAAACTAGCTCAAAAAGAATTTCCAACATTATATTTATATTACATAAATATAAATGATACTCCTTACTTATACAAAGATTTTCAATATTCTTTAAGGAGTACTCAAAGTTTTTACACCGCAATTTATCGGACGAGAAATATCAAGGTATGATATCTTCTTGTTTTACAATTGCAAAAGCAAAATTTAAAAGAAGCTTGAAGAAGGAATATACATCCATTATATTCTTTAGAACACTCTTCTGACATTAATTTGAAAAGACAAAATTTATTATGCAAGTCTTTTATTTTAAAGTAATTTATTCCCAATTATTCAATTTATCATTTTACGGAATAAATTATTTTAAACTCTCAAAATATTTCCTTCGAAATTCAAAACATTTTATATTCAAGGAAATATATTTCAAAGTGTTTATTCAAGTCAAAATATTAGCCAAAGTTTTGCTCAAACTCACAAATGGCTAATCGTATTTTATTCAAACCTGGAGACTGGTTTTTTATCGTTCTAAATCCAAATGAAATACTTCTACTTACTAGAATGACTTGAAACTTGAGATGGATCATTTGAATAATGTTTTTGGTGCATAGTAAAAGTTTCGTAATTTTCTGAGAAGTTTGGTCCGGACGCTATTTTTCAGGGGCTGACTTGGATCTTTGACTAAACGTTTGACCAAGTCAACTTTGACCAAAATTTCCAGATCACCATTTTCCAATATTCTATGATTTATCATATTTTTGGTGTATTTTATTGGAGGTCTCGAAAAATCGTCGCATTTAATAACGATACAAAGTTACGTTATTAATCAAATTCTCGGGAAGCGTGTTTGTCTTCTAGTGACACAATTCAGCTGAGAATTGTCCCATAAAGTTGTTTGTCTTATTATACAAGTGGGCAACTAACACAACAAAACCACAATCCACACCTTTTCAATCTCCACCTTTCATTTTCTTTTCATCTCAACCATTCACTCCACCCACCTCTCTCTATAAATACACACCTCCTACACACCAAATACTTCCAAGCTAAGAGCCAAGAAAGTGCTGAGATTTTGAGAAGTCATCAAGAAATACAAATTTATATTCTCTCTCAAATATACTTCATCACCAAAACCTTCTCTCTCTCAAATATATATTCATATATTCAAGGTTTTGATCTACAAGCTTTCTTACACTAACCGAGCTCAACCACAACCACTTCCAAGCCTTTGTAAGGGCTGCCCAAGTAAGTTCCAAGTGCCAAAATACGGCCGAACAAATATACAAGAGATATATCTTCCTCTTTGATAGAGTGGAAATAAACGAACAAATATCCGTGAAAGTACTCGACCTCTTGAAAAGAGGCGTTTGATTTGAACGAAAGGTTCAAAAGTACTTATCTCTAAAAGAGATTTATTTGACAAAGAGTCAAATTTGTGATAAAAGAATCGTCGTCCTCCCATCTATCACCATAGTGTTGTGTGGGAGAAAAATATACGACCAAAAAGATCTCTTATTCACAAAAGCTTCGAAAGAAAAAGTTTAGCAACATTATCAACTTAGCTAAACTTTAAAGAAGCTAAAGAAAGCATATTCGATCCCAAACTAACCTAACTTTATTATCTTGGGAAATACATCGAATATTCCGAACTTCGTTCGTGAAAGCTTTCTTACATCCTCAACTTCGAAAAGATTGTGTACGAAGTTATTAAAGAGGATATTTTACATTCTCCGAGATTTTCAAGTATATCTCAGAAAGGAGTTCTTGTAAAATAAGTACTCTTTGATCATAGAATTGATTGGAAAGAATACAAGTGAAGTCCTAAGCTTTTAAGCTTACCAAGAAAAAGACTTCTTTGATTACTCCCCAATTAAATTTTCTTGGAGTAATCAATCGTATACTTGATCAAAAAGAATAGATCAAAAGAAAGTATACTTTACTTGACTTTAATATTCTTAACTTGAATATTATTGTCAAATTCCGAACTAGTACAGTAACATACTAGTTCAAAAATCATATTTTATAAACTGTTTGTTTTTCGTAGATATTGTATACTAACTTTTGCAGTGAGGTGAAGTGAAGTGAGGTGATTCTTGTTCTAAGACCCAAGTCTTAGACGTACTAACGGGGAGTTAGTCGTCTTCGCACCGTGAAGAAAAGAAAAGATCCAAGACCTAAGATCTAAGATCCAAGACCGGAAAAAGCGTAGGAGTACAAAGACTACATCAAGGTTCTACACCGACTTTGAAGAAGTAACGGGAAGTTACGTTCTAAGATAAGTCACGTAGAGGTTTTACATTTATTGTGAGGTTGTAACGGGTAGTTACAAACCAAGATAAATATTTGTAAGTGTTAGATTGTAAAGGCTTCTCCGCCGGCTATAAGGAGTACATCTTTCTTATAGTGAAAAATCTCGAGTCCGGAGAGGAGCTCGGGGACTGGACTAGGGGTGAGAGAATCTATTAAAGGTTGCTCCATCGCGAACCAGGATAAAATCAACCGTGTCATACTTGCTTTCTACTTCCGCACATATAATTGCTAAACAACACGGTAAAAATATTAAAATAATTTTTAAAAGGGAATAATAATTTTTAAATTGGACATTAAGCTATTCAACCCCCCCCCCTTCTAGCTTAATTCAACGCCTTATTCAGGACCTAACAAAAACTATGCATGACACGTTTACAGGCAAAAACTCGAGACCAAACAACACCCCCCCCCCCCCACACAAAACATGACATAACTATCTATAACACTCCGGGCAAGAAAAAACTATGTATAACACTACTAGAAAGCATATTACAACTCAACATGGCATCACAACTCAGGCTGGGGGACATGAAGGGAAATTATTAGGATTGTTATATTCAAACACTTTCCCGTACTTAAAAGTGTGATTCAAACTCAAGTCTCCCGTTAGATTGATATGAGATTGAAATCATGTTAAATGACCACATCCCTAAAATCTCGAGTACTGTTGGGGAACGATTTTTTATCATGTTAATTTTATTCCAAAAAATGACATATAAGTTCATCAATCTCTAACCGATTTAATTTTCTACACTTCTTAAAGAAAAGTTTGAATTATATCCTTTCATTCCATTTATACTTCTCAAATAAAAAATTTCTTATTCACCACATCTATATTCGGGATTTAGAGTAATTTTAACTCCTAATAAACCTCTACTCAGTCCGACTTATGATCGACAGTAGCCATCTGCATAAATATGAACACATGTAAAAGCAATATTTTAGCATGCTTTTAAATCATTTATATAAATGATAATAAAAATGAATGATTGCCTACATTTAAACTTACATACGTTGTAATCCTTCTTCCTCGACTAAGTTTCTTTCTCTTATTCCTTGTTTTTCTGGTTCTTGCTCCTCGTTTTCTATATGTTTATAAGTTCTAACATAAATGAATGAGAAGCAATAGTTTGTATTTTACTTTTATGTAAGGTATAATTGACCAATTATCTAATACAGACGGTCGGTCATGCAAAACACATTGTTCACCAAATCTAGGGTTTTGAGAGTCGACGACTCTCAAAATTAGCCGTCACTTCTCCATTCTTCACCTTCATCCTCTTCATCCACCAAATCATTTTCGCTCTCCCATCTTCTCCACTATTTACCAGTTTTTTGGTTTTCAATAAAATCGAGTGTTGATCAAACCTCGAAGATTCCAATCGAGTTTTATTCTCGGATCTGTTTCGGATTTGAGCTTGGGCTTGATTGTTTTCTGAATAAATCAGATCTTTTGAAATCAAAGGTCCGATTGTGTTTTCCCGTCTCGCCTTTTGGCGTGTGTTGATTTAATACCCAATTTTTGGGTGATTCTGCGTTGTTATATTTGTGTTTGTTATGTCTTTCTGTGTTATCAATGAGAATGATTGAGATGGAGTTTTGGGAGATCTGGCTTATCGCATCATTAATACTTTCAGCATGTCTATAGCTGGCTCCCGGCATGTAGATAGCTGGGTTATGCTTGGAATGGTGGCGATCGCACGTGCTCACCTTTCACAAATTATAGTTATTCATTATTCAAGGACCTTTGTTCCTCATTGCTTAGTTTTTACAACTGAGTCGCCTGAACACCGCAACAGCCATGGAACTATTGTGAAGGTCAATTGTGAAGCTACCATTTTCGGGATTGATGTAGGCTGGATTACTCGAGAAACCTTTGTATTCATTTTCAATTTCAAGAATCCTTGGATTCAGTGTGTTAAGAAGTCTGGAAACAATGCGGCTATTTGTTTAGCTCGTTTTATTGTTTATCAACCTGATTGTATTGTCAGTTGGGGATTTGTCCTGACTAGACTTGTTTTAATTTAATGGAATGAATTTGCATTTTGTCACGAAAAAAAATAAAACCAACAACAAATAGTTTATTTAAAAATAATTTTTAGGTGAAGACAAAAATAGAGGGAGTAAAAACAGCCAGTAACCCTACGTCATGTCAACTGTAAACTCGACAATCATCATTGAGTGGTCGATTTTGCCTATACCATGTGTTGCATCTTTGTATCGACTCAAGTTACAATACTTATAATTTTCTGAATCTTTATCACCATCATAAAACAACATACAACCATTTTCATATGCATGTATAATATCAATATCAATTTCAATATGCAAATAAACAAATATACACACAAACACAAATAAACACATATAATATTAAATGATTCATATCAATAAACATATTCTTAAATTATAGAAGAATAAGTAAATATTTATTATAAAATTACATTGATTCAAGTGATATTTTTTGTTGGATAATTACCCAGATTAACTTACGACAAAAAGAACACATCCCATTGTAAGATCATTTAAATATATTATTTCTTAACAATTTAAATATGGTCGGTAACATTAAATGGTTGGTATATTTCCGACGAAATATGATATATGTCTTAAGTTTCGGTGCAAAAAAGTTATTGTGCTCAGACCTGATACTTTTTTTTATTGTTTTTTAATCAAGAAAAAATATTCAAATAATTAACTTATGATGGAAAGGACCATCCGACGTAAGTATACGACGTCGTCGTTTCTTTCGGCGGAAAAAATTCCATTATGTAAATGATTTACGCAATAATTTAATGATTAAAATACTATTACTTACGACGGATTGGGTTTCCGTCATAACAATTTACAACGGATTTCTAATTTTCATCAATAGTTTATTAGGAGATCCGTCATATATAAATAAGTTTGTTTGTTGTAGTGCACATCACATGCGCGGTCAGTTTTGACCTATAAATCTGACCACTCGGCCTTTTCTCCTTTAATTACGTCGGGAGAATGGTCGATTTTGTATGATCACTGATCAGTTATGTCCTGTTTGGTCGTAATGCACAATATATATAACAACTTAACTTCTTCTTTTTCCAAGCACTTTTCCCCTTATTCTATTCTTTAATTCTGTCAACCAACCAGATCATATTTGCCAAGCAAAGCACCAAGTGAGAATATGCACATCTTACCCGGCGTGCTTACTTATGGGTATACGAATATAAGTGCATCAAAGACTTGTTAGATCGAAATCATATGTTCATACTTGATGAGCAGGAATATATTCTAATTTCGAATGAATTCTGATTCTAGATTAAACATGAATTTCTCTCTGGTCTGATTTTGCACAAGGATAAGATAAGCAGCATGTAAGTAAACCAGTAATATGACAACATGTGGATCAATGTAAGAAGCTGCACTAAGCAGACAACACCTGAAGTAGTCCCTCCATGATGGCTGGACTCGGATTCCCAGCAAATTGATGCCTCGCAGAAACTAAAAACATTGGTTTCGTATAATGCGTTGCCTTTTTAGATGTTGGCATCTTACAGTAGTAGATAGTTCATTGTATTATATCCACTACTGACTACTTCCAGTATCTCCACCACCGTTTGTCGAGTTGCCTGTACTATTGGAGCCTTCTCTCAAAGTTACTGGATCGTGTTTCCATTGAGCATTCGCGCTCTGATTTATGCGCTGTGATGTTATTTATCCTAAATTAAAAAAAAAAAAAAGAACAATAAATTTTCTAGAACCTCTAGTTCTCTTTTTGCTGTTTTCTATCATAATCACCTTTGCGACGACAGTATAAGGTGATGGGGCTCATATATTGTCATTTTTAGAATGATATAAATATCAAAGTCATGACTCGTTGGGTTCAAATATATCAAAGTAGTCACTCATTTCAAAATTGACTCAGTTTAGTCACGAACTTGAAATTCAGTATCAAGTAAATCATCTGTCAATAACTAAACTGATACAAAATCTCAACTTTTTGATGACTAAGTTGATACAAAATTTCAAATTGGTAACTAGATCGAGTCAATTTGAAATGAGTGACTAATTTGATATATCTGAACTAAACGAGTGATGACTTTGATATTTAGATGATGAATTTCATAAGTGTGCCTCTGAGTTCAGCTAGTGGAGATATCATATTCACATAATAGCTCCATGATTCATTCATTTTATGCGGCGATAAAGAGGTACATGATACTGGTATTACAAATAATCAATTTGTAAAAAACTTACAGGGCTGATCAGGATACTTTTATCATCGTTTTAAACGAAATGATCGGTAGGATTCAAACATGTGAAAGAAAAGGTGTAAATAATCAACAAATATTACACCGTTTTACAGTTAGGTGATGTATTAGCAATAAGATGAGGTGTAGTGCAGGGAAGTTCCTCCAAATCTCTCAAACCATTGTAAGTACTAGCAAGCTGAATATCAGTTACCATTCGACGAAGATTCGAGGCTTCTTCCTTAAGCCTTGCATTTTCTAGCAAGACTTTATCATGGCTTTCGGATACATTATTTAGCTTGTCAATGAGGTCATTCTTCTCTGTTCTCAGACGGTATACCTGCGACAATAATTCATCCAGGTGCTTCTGCTTCCTCATCCTCGACCTACGAGCCGATTCTCTGTTGGAAATCATTCTCCTCTGCTTTCTCTCATTGATGATGCTTAGGTGCAGCTCATCGCCTTCGTCTGAGGTCGAGTTGTTACTGACACACGACGACTGGGAATTGAAATCGGGGCCAGGGATGGCGTTTTGTAAGGTCATATATTTGGCCAAGAAGTTGTCGAAGTCCTGGAGTGGTGACATGTTACTCTGTATCACACTGCAATTATTGTCAACATGGGATATGCATTCTTGAGCCAAGGTTTGGGTTCCTAGAAACTCAGATGGGAACATCATGGCTAAATATGGTAGAGCAATTATAAAAATTGTGTTTGGTTTGGTTTGTTATGGTGAGAAAATAGATTGTGGAGTGGACAGATTAAAAATGGATGGCCTTTTATAGGAGGAAGAGGCAAAATATGTGGTCTACTAAGAAAAAAAGTGGTAAGAAACTCACGGAAGCAGAACAAGGAAATGTTACAGTAAGAGCACTTCAAATGTGTGTGATGTATGCATGTAATGATTGGAACTTCTACTATACAAGTGTGGTAAGCATATCCATTAATGGATTCATATGTTGATTATGTAACATATATATATGTATGTTTTCATGTACATCAAGACAGCACCACGTTTCGAGCTAGGAATCGAACCCGTGACCTGTCCTGATACCACTTTTTTAGGATTCAAGCGCTTACTACAAAAGCAACTAATTGTTGGAGATGACTTGACTATAACCATTACTGTCAAGAACTGATTAGAAGAAGTGTTGAACAATTATTCTCACGTTAAAATATGTCTCCCGCGATTGATTTCAGGAACTGTGGATAGTCAAGTTGTAGGATAACTGTTGAATATTTTGATGCATTGCTTGAAGGGGTGTTTTATTCAACCAGGTTCAGTGTAATAATTTTGGTGGGGAATGTAGAGGTGAAAAGGAAGAAAACAAAAATGACAAGTAGTCTTTCAAAGTCAATGTGAAAATAATTTTGTGAGGAAATGCTTAGGCAAGTTGAGAATAACTTTTCCCACACCATCCCACCTTGTGATTGATGTCCAGTTGTGTGAATGTGGAGAATAGAAAAATGAAAAACAACAAAATTGAGTTCTTAAAGTCCATTTTTAATTAGTTTTGTGACTGTAAGGGCACTGATTCTTGAAATTTAAGGGAACATTACAATAGTATAGTATATCATTAAATCACTTAACATCATGCATGAACTTGAAGTACTCCATTTCTAATCCTACTCCTTGTGCTTTAGCTAAGGGCACTAATAAACTAATTAACTAAACGAAACCGATAACCTGCAGAGTACGTAATCAACCATAAGGCAAAAAGGTTCGAGAAATGGTATCTCTTCTTTTTCTTCTCCCGTCACCGGAGGTCGAGTGTTCGAATCTCGCCAACTCTCTCATTTTTCGATTAAAAAACTTCATATATAATCATGAAATTAGGAGTGGAGTTGTTAGGCCTTCAATTTAAAAGATCAACTTTAATACTATATCAACCTATAAATTCCATGAAATTAAGTTATCAACATTTTAAAATGACATTTTTTTGTCAAACACGTATCAGTGGGTAATAATTCTGTATTAGCCATGCAACTTCCGTTTCAGTTTCCTTTTCTTAATAATAATTTTTTTAACACATGGCAATGTTATTTACCAGAAGATATATCTGTAATTAGGTTAAAAGCTTAGCGTCCCTTTCATGCAAAACTAGCCGTCACCACAACTTCCCACGTCTCTTTCTATTTCATTATTTTAATAATTAAACTCATTAACCATTAATCTTGTTTATCTATGGTCTAGGTTACTTTAACAAAACATGTGGTCGTTTGTTATTCGATAATGGGTCATTAATAAAGTTCTCACAGTGTTAGTTTTATGAAGAAAGATAAAATATTACATATTGTAAGCTAAATGAATCTAAAAAAGTGTTCGCAAATCTCAGAGGCAGCATCTTGCAACCGAAGATGTTCTATATATACATGCATGTTAGCTCGGATTAGTTCATCAGTTAAGCTAGAGTTTCAGTATTCCACCACTAATCTTATTTTATTAATGAACTAATATAATTAATCAAGTTTGGGTTATCACCCACCAAGCCAACATCTCTTTTTTAAGTAAGAAAAATTATGAGCACGTTACGTTATTAATTCTTCTTGATGCCAATTTATGATATAATAATATAATATTAAAGTACATGATAAATTATGATAATATCTATCTTAATTTACACAAAATCAAAAATTTATAACTTTTTCTGATATTTATAAAATTTGTGGGAAATATATGGTCGCTTAACATGCATGTTTTTTGAAAAAAAGGAAATTAATTCAATAATGAAAAGCCATACGGCATCTACAAGAACAATCGAGTCGAACAAACATAAAACAGATCATATCACTGATTAATGTAGTCTTTATAAAGACACAATCAAGCGATTTGTTGAACTTGATATATACACATATAACTTTCATCAAAACTTCATCAAAATCCGTTTGAGCTATCGATCGTAACTGTAATCCCATATAAATCTTTACCACTAAATCAATCCCTTGAAAATCTGGCAGATCTAACGTCATGGACATTGAATCACACCAAAACACACCAAGCTCTCACAAGGAGAGAATAAACAAAACCCAAATAAATTGGGAACAAAACTCACCCAAAAAAGATTTTATTAAACAAAGATACAATCTTGAAAGATAGATATTCTTACCTGGGGAGGAGTATTATTGAAAAACAAAAGCAAAACAAAGAAAATAACTGATTCGCGGCTTTCCACCGGTGAAAACCGATGGAAGCCCCTCACGACAGCTAGGGAAAAGGAAGAAGTTTGAGAGGATTTTTTTTTTTTAGGGTTTAAACATGCATGTTTAGATCCATTTTGTAGAAATTGTTTGACTTTTAAATTTATTGACTTCTTGAATGAATTTCGGCCCCGTTTGAAGTATTATAATTGCACATAATATATTTTTCTTAAAAAAACATGTAAATCTGTAACATACTATTTAGTAAATTTAAATTCTTTTGTAAATCGAAATTCAAATTATGTAAATATGATTATATAAGGAATAAAATAATTCACTAATAACCAAATATATAACCAAATCAATTACAAGTCATTTATATTTCACTTAAAATAATATAGTACGAATTATCTTTTTCAGAATAATTTTTTAATCAACCACCGAAACAAAGACTTTTGGTTTTAGTTCTACCAATTGTTATGAATTGTGTGTTTTGAAGCAAAAAGCTTCTTCTCTCCGCTTTTTGCCCACCCAAATGCACCCATAGAATACTATTAATTAGTTCTTAATTCTTAATTAATTTCTTCCCCTTAATCTTTCATTATTGATGATAATGGCCTGTGATTGGTTTAAACAAGATAACCTCATCGTCTCACCACCATATCTTTTTCTCTCACGTATTCTCTCCAGTTAGCTAGATGTTCACAATTATATAATAAAATACTTAATTAGCAATATATAATACTCCTGTTAATCAAACCTTAACCCATTTCCCCTAATAATTACTAGAAAAATAATGATAGTGCCATTTAAGCTTTGTATTGGTGGTGCATAATGCGTTTTGAAATGATCCAGTGTTTACTAATAAACTTACACGCATGTTATAGACAAACGCTTATGTGAATGGACTGATTAGGGTCTTAATCCATTGATTAGTTAAGTGGGTGTTTAAGTTCTTTAAACTTGTTTTAAAATCTAGGTAACGAGAAAATATCTCTGTCTATTTATAATGTAAATTTGTGGCCACTTGTCGAGTTAAGCATGGTCTCCTGTTTCGTCAAAACAAAACTAAATTTACCGCTGTTTCTAGCCGCTTCAATGGAGTATTAGAAAAACAAAAGAAATTAGGGGCACATATTTTTACACAATTTTATACATAATTACTTCTCGTCCTTCTTATAATAATAATAATAATAATAATAATAATAATAATAATAATAATAATAATTTTACTAGACTGATTTAATACAAATCGAAATCCAAGTTGATCCAATTTAATGGGTTCAACTAATATTTTACAGTTGTGTTTAGCCGCTTTTCTTCTTGAATGGAGTATTGGAAAGAAAAAGAAAATATTACTTTGCACAATTCTATGAATCATTATAATATATTTTGATAATATATTCTCTATATCACTCTTAAGATAATTTAACTATATCCATTACAAAAGATTTCACATGAAAATGTTTTCCAAATTCAAATTAATCAAACTAATCCATGTAATGGTAATGGAATTCACTTTCCTAGAACATGGACTTAACAACTACCCATCGATCCGTCCAGATCATGGTAATGAAATTCTTACCACTCTTTAACAATTTTGAGTTGCAATTCAACCTTGAAATTGAACACATTAACCAGTTGAGTCAAATTAAACAATTAAACAGGTTCAAGCTAATACCAACTCGGATCACAACCGTAGTTAAGTATTCCCTCCATTTCGATTTATATGTCCATTTATAAGGAAAAATTTCTGTTTCAATTTAGTAGTTCACTTCAACTTTCAATGTAAAACTATATTTCAAAAGTCAATTCTACTTCATATATCTCTTATTTATATATCCTACATCAACTTCATTCCACAAATTATGATAATTTAATATAATTAATTTATAAACATTCAATATTTTTAAACTGTGTGATGTTCTAAAAGTGTATATCTAATTTGAAATGGAAGGAGGAACAATATTCGTGCTATTAATTAATGCAATTTCGATGGAGGTCATTACCGTATATCTTTACTAAATTTACGTGCAAAGAAGATGATCAACATCACTAACAAGGACTGCTAAAGAAATTAAGACCACAAATTAAAATGTACCTAACTGTACTTCCAGATGTGGCATTATTATCTACTATAAGTGCTTAATTAATTAATGCTTAATCTATCGTCATCTTTATTTGTACCTAATCTTAAAAAAGATGGTGATGTCAATGTCGCTTCTTTGCTGCTTTTTACTAATTGGTGATAATTTGGTTGTATAATTTTACAGTTTTAATACTTCGAATGACCGGCTGAAGCTGTTGATATATGGATCGTCAACTTAGATTAACAACAGAAATTAAATTACTCAATGTTGGCTACTTTCAAGCAACTCATCATATCTTATTGATCATTTTGACTCCTCTCCCTCTCTCTTTTTGGCTAAGTTTGGCTCCTCCATTTGCTTAAGTGATTGTTGCAACCACATGTTTATAACCTTATCTCCAAATCCCAAAATATCACAAAACAAAGGGTAGTTTAGATCAAAATTGAGAATAAGAATCGGGAATGGTATTGACCAGTATTGTTGTGTTTGGTTGGGGAGAATGAAATGGAATGGAATGAAATGAGTAAAAATACTTAAAATTAATAGAGATAGGAAGAAAGTTTTAAAATTTTTTTGAGGAAGTGCAAAATTGATATGATGAGATTTGAGAAGAAATTGAGGATGAGAGAGAATGGAGCATTCCATCTCAAGGTGTGATATCTAGCACATGATGCTAGGAATGGAATGGAGGAAACAATGAAATTTCTTAAAAATTGTCATCCTTCCTGAATCATTCACCCCAACCAAACACAACATTTGAGAATTGAGGAATGAGAATGGTATGAAAATCCAAAAGATGGAAAACATATAATTTGACAGCTTGAAAAGATTGGGTTTCCATTACATACAATGAAATAACTAATCCACACACTACACTTATGCATGCATGACATTGAGATTCGATCCCCTAATTAAGTGGACTTAACAAGATCTTAATCTTAAGACTAACAAATGATTTTATTAACAGAAATCACTCGGAACCCAAACGGGACAAATCCCCGAACTGTCAACTACAATTTGATTGTGAAACGAAGAACGAGCTAAACAAATAGCCGTTTGCTTTCAAATCGCTTAACAAATAGAATATTCAAATTCTTTAATCTAAAAAGTAAACAATGACATATCGAGCAATCCAACCTACATCACCTACGAAACTGGTAGCATCACAATTGACCTTTACATAAATATCATCTGTGACCCAACATTCGGAACTATTAGTTATATCAACTGATGTTGGAGCAACAAGGACTCCCAACATATAAACAATTTTTCGTTGTAAAAGGTGAGCTTTTGCGATATCCACCGTCATCCTAGAATCGATATCGATGCGAGTGTTACAGATCACCCAAAATACCGTATCAATCCTTTTTAAAGAAACCTCCGACAATGATACGAAAACACACACAAAACTCCAAACAAGACATACTAACATCCCAAAAATATGGGCACTACCTTGATAACAAGGTACTCAACAAGATCTCATGGATCTTGATTTATTGAAAAACTGAAATAAAAAATAGAGGATGGGAGAGCGAAAATGGCTTAACCGATGAAGGGGTGAAGATTTAGAAGATGGAGAAGTGGTGGCCAGAACTCTAAGTAGTGAGTGGCTCTCAAAACAGGGGAGGCAGAGACATATTTAAAAGGTTTTGGGTAGACTATAAAATATATAATTTTAAGCGACTTATTGACATCTTTAAAGATAACAATTTCAACAATATTTCTTTACTCATTTCTCAATTTTATATATTAATAGCTCGAACCCGTGTCAAATACGGGATTATATAATTCAAAATCTTATATTTATCATTGAAGTTTTAACATTATTATATTTTTTTTATAATGAAAAATTCTCTGATAATTAATTGAATATAATTAAATATTATTGATGAAATTGTTTTTTTTTTTTAACTTTTACGATATTTATTGATATATCTTAAACGAGGAATACATATTATATAACTTTTTTCATCTACATATAAATATTTTATAATATTAATATGTATTATTGATAATAGTGTTAATTTTTTTAACTAATTATAAATTCTATTTTTCATATTTTTTTTTCTTTATTTATAAGAGAAAAAATGTTATTTATCTAGTATGAGTTACATGATAACTTCTTTTGGACTTGGAGTATAAAATATTAGAGTTAACAATATTCCTTTTATTAAGCCTCTCATTATATATATTTACATAGGAGTATAAAATATTAAAGTTAACAATATTTCTTTTGTTATGTCTCTCATTATATATTTACATACATGGAGTCTCACTTTATCGATAAACACCTTATACAAAGTATAACAGACAATTCATGTATTAATCTCATTATTCATCAAACATAATTAATAAATTAAAAAATAAAATTTCATCATTTTTCCTTCGGAAAAAATTAAAAAATTAATGATAATATACAAACTGGTTCCACACTAGAACCATATATTTATTGTTATATTTCTTATTGTATGAGCACTAGTTTATATATTATCATTAATTTTTTACTCATTAACGAGGGATGGGTTATTAGAAATATAACAATAAAAATAAAAATAAAAGTGATTTATGAGCAACTTATAATTATGAATAACTTTTATATAGAAAAGGGATTTAAAAAATTAAGTCACTATAAAATGTAGCTCAAATTAATTTTGACTTTAAGTATATTCTAACTTATTTCTAATTTTAAACCGATTTATTATTTACTTATTACACAAATATACATTTTTTAGTTTAAAGTCGAAAATGAATTAAAATCCGAACTTTAAACCCATACAAATAGGCTCATAATAACTTAAAAAGATAATGATCAAATTTTTAATTAGAGTATTTTATCAGTATTTTTAGTCTTTAGTTTTTTTAATGATATAAGACTAAGATACATCCCTTACAAAAAAAGAGTAAGACACATCCATATATTATAGACTCATAGTTATAAATTAAATTTTTTACTCTTTTTTATATAAGGGTAATTTGAGGATGACAAAATAAATAATGCCAAATATTTACATAATCTTCTTCTAAATGAACTTTTTAATTTTATAAAATTATAAACGAGCAAGTAGCAATTTACAGTCAAATACTGATTCATTTAACTGTAAAATGTCGAAACAACACCGTTAATGCAAAACGAATGTTCATTTTATGACTTGTTTACAATATCTTATTTTCTAAAATTAAATATTTTCTTATTCAATAAATTGAATACTTATTTCGAAAGATAAATAACAATAGACAACTTGTACACTTTAATTTATATAAAAAAAATAAATATGTATGTAAATATATATTTTTAGGGAGAAAAAGGTAAGGTAAAAGAGCAACTCGAACAAGTGAAATTTTTAAAAAAATGAGTTGGTATATGAAAAATAATATATATATATATATATATATATATATATATATATATATATATAATTTACTCAAAAACTCACACTCGAACGCATGTGTAACTGTATTCTTAAACTTTGTATAAGGTTTATCTTTTTGTTTAAAGATTGTTCCTTCATATATTAACAAATTGTTTTTTAGTTAGATGAAAGATTTTGAATTATAAAAAAAATTATTATCATTATTATTAGAATTGGAGGAGAAAAAAAATAGGTAGTCATAAAATATCCATGTTTTTAATTCAGATAATCATTTTATAGTTAAACATGTCAAGACTAGCAAACATATAGAAAAGAGAATTGGATTACAATAAGAGTAGCTAGTGAACCAAATGATGTGCTACACACAAGTCCACCAGACAAACTGCACATATTAATCAGGTAGCTAATTAATTATGGATGGTCGTTCTTAGTTATGTGTTTGGAGTCGACTGTATTCTTATCAGCTGAGAGTTGACCCTTGAAGTCCAAAAATTTGCAGGTACATATATGCAAGAATTTGTGGCACTCTGGATATTTTCCTATAGCTTTGCAATACGGATCAAAATAATCGCATTCCACATCAACCTCACAGAATTTTATCACGCCTTCCGCTTTTGGTAATTCTGACAGCTTCATACCTGCACCATTTTCACAGTGGCATGAGAGAGAGAGAGAGAGAGAGAGAGAGAGAGAGAGAGAGGGAGGGAGGGAGGGAGGGGTGGAGAGGGAGGGGGAGAGAGAGAGAGAGAGGAGGAGGGGGAGAGAGAGAGAGACTCACACAAAAATGCAAGAACGACGATGATGAACAGATTCTTTCCTAGCAAACACTTGCCCATCACGATTGTTTGGTAGAATTATGGATGCAACTATCGGTGGAGTTCTATACTGCACTTAAGTACTGTATCAATCAGATATGAAAGTGTTCTGCACCTTATTTATAACATGCCAAATAAACACGTATCATACTAATGAATAAATGTATACTAGACCACTTCTCTATCTCCCAACCACTTCATATATACGAGACCATGCATTTTCATATCAATAAATGTATAATTTCGTCACTATATGTTTAAATTATACAGTAATAAATTGCAGGAGTTTCGCGAGTTAAACGTACGTGTAACTGTAAGTTAATACTTCAGTTTGTTACTGAACCTCCTTGTATTGATCAGAAGTCAACAACCAAGTACACATGAATTAGCTTAGAATACAATCACGAATTAGAGAGTTGTAAATATTAACTAAATTGCCTGTATCATATGTTAGAAAAAAACATCCCAATTTTTTTTCTTCCAAGAACGTAAATCTATGTGCAATCTATAATTAACCTGATATAAATACAATTGTTTTGAAACGTTCAAGTTACTATTAATTTTACCCGAGTTCAATAAAAATAGAAGAAAAAAGAGAAATGCTAAATATAAAAAATAATCAAAAAATTTCTCAAATTTCACATGACATGTTCATAGGATATTTTATCATTAAATTGACGGACTTCTTATATTCACATCAACCAGCATCAATAAAATGATCTCATATTGACCTATCACATGTTTGAGAACTTTTTTTAAAAAAATAATTTAAAATACATGACGCCCAAGAAGATACTCTATAATATAAAATCTTGATCTATCTATACCATTTGGACTGACTACTTTAATATAATATCTGAAAGATTTGAGTCTCCATTCAATCTAATGTAATTATTTGATTTTATTGATTTTCTCTGTTTTTGATGGATATTGGCTGATCACCTAATTTTTTTTCCAATCATACGCTCTGTAAGTATACAAGTGGCTTTTGCGATATTAGCATGTGTTTCTTATATTATGTCGATCGCACAAATAATTTATTAATATTTTAGTAGTCTCGTGGTTTCTATGTTGTTGCATCCCGTTTCATCCATTATAATGTATTGTTTGTATCCAAGATATGCTTGTTATGAACAGACTAATTTGGAAGGAAAGATGGCAAATGAAAACTCTTCACTGTGATGTTTTTAACCTCTTTTTGCTTAATAGTACCCGGCGGTGTTCAAATATAAATAGAGTGTTTGGATTGTAGGTAAGAATGATATAATTGGAAATGGTAATAAAAGGATATGTGAATGAGGGGAAGGGAGTGGATATACAAGAAGAATTTAGAAAATGATTAATCATCTAAAATAATGAGATTGAGTGCTCATTTTCATGTCATAAAATTACTAATGCAAAAACAAACACATGACTATTTGAGGTTTAGATTTTCGTCAACAAGCTGACAAGTTTTCATTGTTACATACTGTTTTAAAGGGACGGTTACTATGCATGTTTGGGAACATGACTTCTAAGTTTTTTTATAATAGAAGTGGGCTCTTATTGATTCACTAGTGTTTGGCCAAAAAATAAAAACACTTATAATGGCTATGAGAAGTCTAAAACATGCCAAAAAAACATACTTTCTTTTACTTAGCAGCTTCTTTCTAGTAGAAAGACTAAACATGCCAAAAAACATACCTTCATTTACTTAGCAGCTTCTTTCTACTAGAAAAAGCTAACTTCCTTTCGCTCGATGCGGCGCCTCTTTCCCCTCCTCCTACTATTTCCTCTCCCCACTTCTCTTCTTCAATATTGCATCATTGCATCTCCCTAATTAAGAAATCAGTGTTGACGGATATTGACTTAACTCTGTACTATCGACTCTCCTCTTGATCTGTCAGAGATAATTTTTTTGATATCATATACATATACATATACATATACATATACATATACATATACATATACATATACATATACATATACATATACATATTTAAATGGACAAGTTTATATTTTTTAATCTATATTGTTTGTAGATGTCGAGATCATTTAAGTGGACTGAAGATATGCACACACTGTTTTTTGAACTATGCGCTAGTGAGGTAGTCAAGGATAATCGATTTATTAACTTCATAAGTTTTAGATTCAAATATGTTTTATTGTTATTCTTTGTAGAAATACATGATGTATTAGAACAGTTTTAGATCTATGTTTGAATTGACCATGATTAGTTAATATGCTAATCTTATGATATCTTAATACGATCTTAATACCTATTATTAGTTGAGTAATTTAATGTGTGTATCGAGTCTTGTACTTGTTTCGATACTTTTGGTACAAGTATCCTGCTTCTCGCAGTTATTCTCACTACTATGCATTGGTTTCATAAAGCACTTTTGAGCGACTTCTACTATATATTGGAATAAGAACAATTCGAAAATGGAACTCTTTAACCAACATCATCTTGATTAATTTCTTAAAGCGTGGGAAATAAAGACCGGTTTATAATAAATCACATGCATCTCATTTCGCCGACACTCACATATAACATCTATCATTTTAAAAGAATATATGAGGATTTCTTAATTTCAGAATTAATAGATTTATATGAAAAAAGATCATATATATAGTATTATATATCATACATAGATATACTCACTTGTTATCACCTCTTTCTAAATATCATTTTAATGCAATTTTACTTACTTGATGTCTTGCCACTTTCAAATCTTGAGGTCTGTTGGAGAGTGTTTTTTGAAACGGTTGTGATGTTAGAAAATGTGCTAGAACAAAAATTAGGTTATTTTTTTGATAATATTTTTATATTTACATGTTTTGAGTTATAATTAAAAAAAATACGGTTTGTATAAGGTTTGAAAGTGAAATATGTGATAGTTTCTCATAAAAGCTGAAAAATATTTTTTCTAAAAAAGTGGGACCGTTTTTTTTTTCTTAAATACAGTTTTTGAGTTAAAAACTGTTATTCAAAAAAAATCAACAATTTTTGAGTAAAAAGTCATTGTTACCGTCTTGGGCAGCAATATCAAAACTTAATCTATGATTACTATATTTTTCTTACCATGACTTAGTAACGGGCACAACATTAATGTCTTTCATTTTTTTGTCACGCACAAAGGTCATGGTCCTCGCATGTGTATGGTGGAGACATTTTATATGACATATTATCGCTGAATGAATATTAGGCAGTCAAAATTATAATTTTTTTTTAACATATTTGACATTTTTTAACTGATGAACGTATGAAATTATACCTCTATTTTACCCGTAAGAACTCTTTTACTTATGTTGTTTTTTTTATCAGTTATTGTTATTATACCTTCTCTAGAAAAGAAACGGGAAGATTGTTGCTTCTTTTCAGATTTTTCACAAAACTGCAAAATTAAGCTAGATCGATCAACCACGAAACACGAATTTCACAGACACAAAACTACGAGACATTATAAATAACATAAAGACGGAATTATTGTCGCTCATCCCGTTTATTTGCGTACATAATTAAATTGACATAACTAATGATGATAACTAATGATGATTATCGTTTTCGGCACTGACATGTTGATCAGCTTGTAGTCCAGGGTTTGTGCATACACAAATGAAGAGAACACGGTTACACTGTGGAACTTGATTGCTTAATTTGCACACAGGAGCCAAATATTGACACTGATCATCCCTTTGACATATCGTTGCCTCTGTTCTCGGAAGATTCGACATCTCCATACCTGCACATACACATGTATACCCCAAATTAAAAATTATTTTTCGACAAATATTTTCCCGAACACTTATAATCACTGAAATTTAAAAAAAAAAAAAATCACAACTGAGTACAAGTAGAGGGGACATACAAAATGCTACAAGTACGACAAAGATGAAGATTTTCTTGCTGAGCAAATTCTTCTCCATAATATATATTTCGTTTAGATTTCTTAAGAATTCTTTTTGTGCTAAGTTTAAACCACACTGGTGTAATGAATAATGAGAATGTAGTTGAGTTTCGATTTGTATTTATACTCGATGATCGAATGAATAGTACCAAATATATAATCATCACGGCCCCTTGTATCTATATGCATGGGGAAGTTACAGATTTTAACGGACATGCTTTAGCTGATCTGTACTGGCCGGACGTTACTAGTTTTAGCAGACGTATTTCCGTTTTGTTTTTTTTCTATTATTTTACAGATTCTTTTAATCGATGGTTTCAATTTTTAACCGCTAACCAACATAAGAAACTCATCCTATATATCCTATCCTATATTACCTGAGTCTACCACAGTCCAGAATGAAAGAATTATTTTAGCACCAGAAACCACTCCTAAATTTTAGACCAATAATATTTCTTCTCCAACTTTCTTTTTATTAAATTTTAATCAGGTTTCCAGTTAACCAATCAGAAAAAAGCCACTTCTAAATTTTAGAACAATTATATTCCTTCTCCAACTATCTTTCTATTAAATTTTAACCAAAATTTTTAATTTTCTCAAATAACCTTTTATATTATATAAATTATGAGAAACGTTTCTAATATTACATGTCTTTTGCTAACCCGTGACTATGAAAACTATAATAGCATGGTGCAACTCAAAACAACTACTCCATAAATAGCACATTCGCAAATCAAGAAAAAAATTCACAAATTCGCACTGGTCTTTTAACAATCAAAGAATCAAAGTTCTATCTTCATCCTACGAAAAAGTCCCGAATATAAAAATCTAAAATCAAGATTCACCAAAACACCAATCAATAAGAACTCACACTATAAATCAATCATGCAAAAAAATCACACAAATATTTAGTTATTATAACGACATTTTATACCAATCATATTCATTCTTTGAATTTCTGTTTTAGCACCTGAATTTTAAACCAACCATGTCAATTATTTGACATCTAAATTTTACTCGAGTTATATTAGTTTTTTCGAAACTAAATTTTATAAAAATCATATTTAGAGGTAACAACTGAATTTTAAACCATTCATATTTATTCTGTCAAAATTTAATTTTCAACCATCAATGTATTATTTGTCTATCATTTTATAAAAAATTTAACCAACATGTAAAATCTTAACAGGATGCAAATTAAATATGTTAAAAATATTTAATATTTATCCAACTTTTCTTCTATTAAATTTTATCCAAAATATTAACCACATACAAGTTAATCAATACAATTTTTTATTATACAATATAATTAATCAACTCCTTTTTATTATCTAATTATAACTCAACTAATTAGACTCCTTTTCATTATCTAATTAAAAATAATCTGATTAGATAATAATAGAATTTAAGATTTACTTTAAGTAATTTAATTCAATTCAATTCAATTTAAGAAAAAATAAATTATTTTAGGATGTTAACCAATCAAAAAACAGGAATTAATTTAGTACCAATCAAATATTATTCCTTATATTAGGCCAATGATATTCATTCGTTAACTTTAGATAATTTTAGAACAAATCAGAGTCCATCCCGAAATTGTTTATATGACTAATCAATATTTATATTTTTAGATCAATTTGATAGATCTTTTTTAAAAATATATGAGTCTCCACCCCTACAGATTAGAACGAGCTTTTTATTTAATTGATGGCAAAAAGAAAAGGCATGCTCGATTGAATTTAATAATTTATATTATTTCATAAATAAGTTAAGTGCATACAAATTTCTGAAATATGGCTACAAAGACAATTATGCATCTTAAAAGAATATGCGAACAAATTAATTAAATTATGTAATATAATAATAACGATTGATATTAGGGCATGCATCGGCCCGATCCGATCTGACCTTAACCAAATATTACTTTATTCGATAGGGGAAATTGAAAAACATTATGTCCTTGAAATTAGTCACCCGCTCGCGTCCCCATTATCTAACTGCCTCCCCAATTGTCATGGATATTATAAAAAACTTTATACATAAATATTACATAATTGTTAAAATTAATATAATTTTATACGAGTCCACCCATAAATTTTTATATTTTTATATGACTAATCAATATTTCTAATTTTAGATCAGTTCGATAGATCTTTTTATAAATTATGCGAGTCTCCACACTATACAGATTAGAATGAGCTTTTTATTTACTTGATGACAAAAAAATAGTTTTCTCTTATTGCGGTGGTTAAAATATTAACATGTATTACGTGACATATATAAATATCATATAAATTATTAAAATCAGTGAAAATCCTATATCAATTTTTAATATTATTTTTAAAATTTTATTTTTATTATTTCATATTGCGATATGATTTATTAATGATAATATTATGTTTATTTATTAGTCATATGATAAATAAATGTTAATGATACTCTCAAGGTTTTAATGATGACACTAACAGCAAGCTAATAACATGAAACTGATATGTTTAAGCATGCTATCAAAGGTTGTTTATGCGAACTAACAGTATTTCAGGATGTTAGCATGATTATAGCTGTCAGCAAGCTTACAGGAATATTTACAAGCTATCAGCAGGCTAACAGCGTGAACAGAGAAACAATCGGATAAAGATCAAAGTCTATTTTCTTGGAGATTTAATAGGAAACGACTTTGTAAGGATTCTAATTAGAGCTCAGTTTTATAAAGAGTTATCATTCAAAAATGTTTTCCTAACTAATAGGAGATTTTATCTCAAATTGATCTTATCTAAAACTCCTATCTAGTTTAAAACGGTTGGACTTTATTTAAATATCTTACTGAGATGTTTTCAAACGTATTCTATCTTTTACTCAGTAAACCAATGTCATCCAAACGTTCATTATTCAAATTAAATTTAAACGTGAGGTTGTTACCAAGATCGTTGGGAAATTTGTTGAATTGTGACCGTTAGTGTGATGTATATATACTTGAGTGTGATTTCGTTTTTTAACAACAAGGAGAACACACCAAGCTTTCTGAAATACAACTCTTTACATTGCTAAATCTTTTGTTGAGCTCTAGTACTTATATTTGCATATATATCTATATTGAGAGTTCATAGTTTCGGTTGTATTACACTTATTCATTGTATTGTTCAAGGTGTAATGTTTTGTTGCTGTGTATCCAGCTTGTGAAACAAGGGAACAAGGGAACTAGTTAGCTAGAAGAATACACTTGGGAAGTATAGGTCTTGGTAGGCTTTTGGTTCGTGGTTCAGGGGTTTCAGCAGGCTGATAACAGGAACAAGGGAGAAAGGGAGTTATATTATTGAATCTTGTAATCGTTGACATTTCTTGATTAATAATATAATCTCTTACCAGTTGGTAGGGGACCAGGACGCAGACCATTAGGGTTAGGGGTCGAACCTGGCTAAAATTCTTGGTGTTGCTAGCATACTGCTTTATATTCTCTGCATTGCATTTATCTTATTAGCAGGCTAACTGTTTACTCTGAAAATTAACAGCAGGCTGTCATTGACAGATTAATTATTCGGTAACTTTTAAAAATCGGGTATATTAGCCATAACATCTATTCACCCCCCCCTCTAGGTGTGTAATTTCAGTTAATTCATATTTGATTAATTAATTAATTAATTTAAAAATGTATTCAATTATATGATGATAAATTTTAAAATATTTAAAATTTCGCAAATCTCTCCGGAGATTTTAATTCTGTTCGAACAGAGATGGAGAAGAGAATTTATACCTAATCAACATTGGGACGAAATCGAAAATCAAAAGAATACCCAATATATAGTGCAAAAATTTTGACTACTTGAAATTGCGAACCGAGATCTCAATCCTAATCAAATAACCTGATCTCCACATAATATATATATATATAAAAATTCTTAGCATGTGATTTCATTGAAAAGAAATATGATTTTATAATATAGGTATTTTAAAAAATATAGATGAAATTATGTATAATTGTTAATAAATTATCCGAATCTATACTATACTATAATAAGCCAACATGGGTATAATTTGTAGTCCAAAGTTTTACTTATATTTTTTGGTTCGGTACTCTCCTTTTGGTACTACAAGTCTACAAATGTGGAGTATATTAGTATTATAAACAGTTTCAAATACTAAAAACACTCATA
Organism: Daucus carota subsp. sativus; assembly: GCF_001625215.2. Taxonomy (NCBI): domain Eukaryota; kingdom Viridiplantae; phylum Streptophyta; class Magnoliopsida; order Apiales; family Apiaceae; genus Daucus; species Daucus carota. Next base: position 31,430,141 of record NC_030389.2, read on the forward strand.
ACAATACATTATCATCATATAATATTTCATTAAAAAAATTATAATGATGTTATAAAAAAATTATAAATATACAATTTTGAATATCTTTTTTTAACAAGAAACTTCATATAACTCTTTTTAACTTTAATGTGTTCTATTCCAACCATTACATAACCCCTTTCTAACTCTAATCTTAAAAGTTATTGTTGTCAAAAAAACCAAAATTATAAAATTACGTTGAAATTTGATTGATTAGATTACTAAATCTTTCAAAGGTATTACACGATCGGCTATGTTTGGAAAAAATTAGAATTTTCTGAGTTTTTTATTTTTAAATCTATGTGTACTAAATTCGGATTAAATGTACTAAAATCCTAATATATATATATATATATATATATATATATATATATATATAATTATATATATATTAGGGGTTGTCCAATTTTAAGTAATCGGGAGAAAATATAGTCAGTTGAATAATATAATTTAATTAAAATTCAATTCATTAATATTAAGATACTAATAAAATGATGTTAAAATTTAAATTATAAATAAGAAATTACGAACTATATACCCGCCCGTGCTTGGCACGGGTTAAAGGCTAGTATAATATAATTAAAGGAAGTTATATTAAGGAGATGCATATATTCAATGACCTTAATCCCACGATGTTTTATTTAAGAGGGAGAATTAAGAAATTTTTCGACCTTGACGTTCTTGGTCTACCTTCCCAATTTAAATTTTTTATTTCATATTGTATATTATTTATTAATGATAATTTAATGTTTATTTTTTATTCATACGATAATTAAATGTTAATTCATATTTGAGTTATTGATTAATTAAAAAATATATTATTTTGTATTTTAATTTTAAAATATTTAGAATTTTTCGCAAATTCTTGCAGGGAATATTAATTCTAATCGAACAGGATTGAGGAGCAAACTTATACGTGATCAATATGATACTGCTAAATTCGAAAATCATGAAGATACTGAATACATATTATAGAAATTTTTGGTTCTGAAATTAAGAATGAGAATATCATTTCTGATCCAATAACGTGATCTCTGATTGAATAAAAAATAATGTGTATCATTCCTAATCAAGTAACCTCATTTTTAATTAATATAAAAGAGAAAAACTCTTAAGATTTGATTTGATTGAAAAGAAAAATATTATTTAATATGTATTTCGTTACTTTAATATATGTAGTCAAAAAGATGCACATTAAATTTGTGTAATTATTAATAAAATTATATAATTATAATAGAATAATAAGGACTAATATGAGGTCATGCATACACTCAATATGCTTTATTTGGGAAATTAAAGAAGTTTTAGACCTAAAATTTTTTTGTCTGCCTTCCCAATATAATTTTTATTATTTCATATTGTAATACAACTTATTAATGATAATTTTATATTTATTTCTTTTGTTACACGATAATTAAATGTTAATTTATATTTGAGTAATGAATAAATTTATCTTAAAATTTATTATATTGTATTTTGATTAATTGAATATATTTAGAATTTTTCGCAAATCTTTGCGGGGAACTTTAATTCTATTTAAACGGGAGTCGAGAATATCGAATACATATTGTAAAAATTTTGGATTCCGAAATTAAGATTGAAGATATAATTTCTGATCCAATAATATGATTACTCTTGACATTTGATTTGTTGAAAAGAAAAATATAATTTATTATGTATTTTATTTTCCATAATAAGTGGTTCATTTATAGTTTATTAAATCTAGAAAACTTAAGAAACAATATCACTTTCTTAAAACTATACCTATATATTTGTTATTAAATTATATAAATGATGTACAAATAATTTATACTGAAATATATATATATATATATATATATATATATATATATTAACAATATTTATTTAATATTTTAAAAACTATTCGGTGCGTAACACGGGTAAAATGCTAGTTTTTTATATTAGGGATTGGTTTTATTTTTTAATTAGTATTTATAATTTACATAATATAATTTTTGCGAAAAAAGGTTAATGTCAGAACAATATGTTATTCTATTAATTAAATATATTAAAATAATAATATATACTCAATTTTGATATTAAAAAATTACTATATTTGAATCTTAACCATTTGGTGTCTGTTAGTAATAAATTAGATAATATGATATAATAATTTATTATTATTAAATATTATTGTAAAAATTTTAATGTTAAAGAAATATAAGCTAACCATAATTATAGTACTCGAGCTACTTTTTTTAAAGACATTATTTGAGCTTTTTTTAAGAGAATTTAATTCAATAATTAAAAATCGCATATGACATCTAAAAAACAATTTAGTTTAAAAAAATATATGTATTTGTATGCATTCATTTTGAGGTATCTAACTCTGATGGCAATTTTATAAATTTTTATTACATCAAATTCTTGAAAATTCAAATATAGCATCCTCAACATTAGTTAACTGAATCAGATCAAAAAACACAATAAGCTCAGCTGAGGAGGAGACATTGAATAAAACTCAAATAAATTGGGAACAAATTTTAGAAATTTTTTTTTCTCAAACAACACAATTTAAAATATAGAAATCATTTCTTGGAAAGGAGTATTATTGAAAGAACAAGAATTGAATAAAGAAAATAACTAATTTGGAATTTTCCACCTATAAAAATCGAGGAAAGCCTTCAACGACAACTCAGAAAAGAAGAGGAGTCTTTGAGTTGTTATTTTAGAATTTTGAGCTATTGTAACTTCAAATAAAACTCGAATTTAAATTCATTAAAAGGCTTATATTATTTTTAATAATATAGTCAAATCCGTAATTACTATATATTTTAAATAATATTTTTAATAATAATTTATTACAAGAAAAGCGCTTATTTTCGAACGGTGTAGATATGGTTGAATATAACCTAGTCGATATTAAAAAACTGGTCTACAATATAGAATGTCAGCAGCCCAATGCCGATTAAAAACGAGCCTGCCTAAAAATTTCATCCCAATTTCAAAGCTTCAGCCAAAAATATTTGAACTTTTCACTTTGCCGCAAAATTTTGAATCTTGATCGAAATTATAAATTCAACCGCACTTTCGAATCCCGCCAACAAAATTAATTCGTCCGTTTACGGTCGAATATGAATATGACCGTTTACATGTTGGTTTTAAGAAAATTGTAATTCTGATCTTTTATATTATACATAAAAATTTAATTTGTCCCAACTATTTCAGGATATTATATATATATATATATACTAAAAAATTATTGATATTATTTATCTGCATGTTATTTAGTTAATTTTATTGACGTAGTACTATGTTTTTATTTAATATTTTTGTATCAGATCCGTTGTTAATGCCATATGATGAGTTGATTATCTATAATGTCCAATTAAATATATCCCTAGTATATTATTCACTTTTGGAGATTTTAGTATACATTTTTTTATGTGGGCCTCGAACAAATATTAGTGGTACTAGATATCAAGAATACAATTGTATTTTCTTTTAAGAAGAAAGAGATTGAGTATGATTTATGTGTGTAATAATTGTTTTATAAATTTTGACTAAGTTATAATTTTAAACATATATTTATTAAATAATAATATAAGGTTAACCGGTGAACCGACGAATTTCATAAATAATTGTTACTGAATTAAAGATAGCAGTGCTCATAAAAGATGAAACGAATTTTTCAATTCCATTTAAAAATTATTAGCATAACTAATCAATGATGATCGTTAATTTTTAATATTGACTTCTGGCTGAGGTTTTTTGCACAAGCATACGTGCAAGTTCGTGTCGCAGTAAGATATTTCGTCTCTAATTTTGCATATCGGCGCATAATATAAACATTGAGAATCATTGTCACAAAATGTCGCTTCTGTTCGCGGAAGATTCGATAACTCCATACCTGTGTATATATTCAAACAAAATCAAAAGAGATTAGTAACGGTGCAACATTTTTCTTTAAAAGCGAATTATAATAATGAGAAAGAGGGAAGGGGGAGAGAGAGTTACACAATGTTGCGAGCACGATGAAGATGAAGATTTTTTTGCAGATCACAGACTTCTCCATATGTGTGTGTAAAAAGGAGCAAAACTTAAACGACTATAGTAGTGATGTAAAAAAAGAGTGATTTTGGTGTGGAGATGGAGGAGGTAGCGTATCTATTTATAATAAGAATATTGTTGTTTCATTTAATTATTATAATTATGAGTGAATTACAACTGTTTTTCATATTTGTTGAATTTAAGATGTTTTTGGTATTAGGTAGTAATATTTAAGACGTTTCAATTATTTAACGTATAATATTGTGTGGGACCTATAAGCAAGAATATTGTTATTTCATTTAATTTATTATAATAAGTGAAATCCAGCTGATCATATTGGTATGATATTAAAGATATTTTTGGTATTAGGTAGTATTATTCAAGACGTTTCAAGTATTTAACGTATAATATTGTGTGGGACCTATACATAGAACATTTTTATTATTTAACGTATAATATTGTGTGGGGCCTATAAATAAGAATATTGTTATTTCATTTTAATTATTATAATAAGTGAAATACAGCTGTTATTGGTATGATATTAAAGATATTTTAGGTATTAGGTAGTAATATTTAAGACGTTTCAAGTGTTTAACGTATAATATTGTGTGGGACCTATAAGTAGAACATATTTGTAGCATGATAACCTGAATGAATGCTGAAACTTTATACTTGCAGAGTAACGGCCATACGAATTTCAAATTTCAAATCCTATGAAAGACATACGAATGCATGTTTTTTTAACAAATCAATAATTATTTTCTAGTTTCAAATTTATAAACATTCAATAAATATCCTTTCTTTTTATATTACAACGAATTTAAATATTTAATAGAAATATCAAGATAAATTATCATCATAAACATTTATATTTGATGAGAGTTAAATGATAAACATTAAAACAAACTTTTTATGACTAAAAAGATTAAAAATCTTTATCATTTTTCTAGTGGCTTCATAGAGGTTTGATAAGTCAAAATATATAACATATAATTTTGATAAATATACATTGGATGATTATTAATTTATTTACTATGAGAATCTCCAATTGGGCTCTTAAATCACTCTTTAAAATATAATATTATATAGGCTCCTAGTGAGTTAAGACATTGAAAAAGATGACAACTTCAATGTTCCTCTTTATACTTACTCCTTATTCATATTTTATTCATAAAAATGAGAGAAAAAAGTAAAAGGAGAGAAATGTTAGTGTTAAAGTTGGAAGAAAACTAATATTATATTCATAAATAAAAGTTAAGAGCTACTAGATGCTCTTTATAAGAGAGGAGAGATAATGACCTCTTAAAATTTTAAAGATCCTCTAGGAGCCCATTGGAGCTCTAATTTTTGCCTTGGCTCTTTAAATTTGAAGTTAAGAGCTTGTGTAGAGAACCCCTCGGAGATGCTCTAAGAGCATCTCCAATGGGCTTCTCAAACAAGCTTTTAACTCTAAATTTAAAGAGGATATGAAAAATTAGAATTCCAATGAGCTCTTAGTAGCTCTTTAAAACTTTAAAAGCGAGCATCTAGGTGCTATTCTCATTAAATAAAATAATCATTTCCTTCTACTTCTATTCACTTCCCTCTAATTCTCTCTCCAACTTTTCTCTCAAATAATAATAAAATATGAATAAAGAGCAAGTATAAATAGTAGGGTTAGCGTTGTCACGATATTCAATGTATTAATTTACTAGGAGCCACATATTATATTATTTTTCAAAGAGAGATTTAGAGCATCTCCAATGTAAGTCTTAAACAAGCTCTTTACCTTAAATTTAAAGAGCAAATCAAAAAATAGTGCACCAATAGGCTCCTAGAAACTCTTTGAAAATTTAAGAGTCTATCATCACTCCTCTCTTTTAAAGAGCATATAGTAGCTCTTAACTTCTTATTCAGGAATATTATATAAATTTTTCTCCCACTTCACATTCAACCTTTCTTTCTTTTCACTTTTCCATCTCATTTATATGAATAAAATATGAATAGTGAGTAAGTATAAAGAGTAGTATTGGAGTTCTCATCTTTTTCAATGTCTTAACTCACCAAGAACCACATAATATATTATATTTTAAAGAGTGATTTAAGAGCACTATTGGAGCTGCTCTTAAAAGCACCATTGAAGATACTTTAAGTTATATAAATTTTTGTGCAAGTCATGTGTCTCGGAATAAAACGTGTTTGTCTTGATGACTCTAAGAGCCTGTTTGGCTAAGTTTATGGCTAATTATATCTTAACGTGACTTACATAAGGTGAGACCTTAAAATTTCTCTTTGGATAATTTTTACTTATTAATATATTAATTACAAAAAATATATTATGGTAACTAGTGTTTTATCCCTGCTACGCATTGAGCACTAATAGTTTAATAAAAATATATTTTATTAATATATAAATTCAAATATAAATAATTTGGAATCATTTATACAATTTTATTTCATAAACTAAGAAATACCTTTTTTAAAATAGTAATAATGTTCATTAAGTCTTTAAAAATGGATAAAAAGTGTTTAAAAGTTTGAAAATTTTGGAATTTAGTTGAATTTATATTTTAATATGAATTTATTTGGAAGTTAATTAAATATATATAAGATTTAGAACTAACCATCAGAGATATTATATTATCTTAATAATAAAAATCACTTATCGATGTAAAGAACTTTATTCTTCACCTATGTGTAATCCTTCACCTATTTCGGTATTAGAAATGTGAAGTTTGTTCAAGTTCTACGTAGCACACAAAATATTGGAGTCTCGGAATTCAAAATTGAATAAAATATAATATAATCATTTTAATCTTAATTTTTTTATTTTATAATATTTTGCAACGTCCAACAACTTGGTTATGTTTATAGCATAATCCATGTAAAAAAGATAGAACAGTTACTTTTATAATTCGCTCACAAGACACCATGAACTACAATATAACTCATGAATAGAACAATAATTTTAATAATTATAAAAATTGAAACTCCATCCGTCCCAACCAATTTTTTATGTTTGATTTGGGCACTGAGATTAAAAAATATGTATTATAAAGTAGGGGAAAAGAGAAAGAAAGTTTGAGAGATAGTGGAGTAAAATTAGTGTGAAAATAAAGGAAAAGTGTGAAAAAGGTGGGATCCATTAACTATTTTTGGTAAGTTTTGAAATGTAAAAACTTGGACGGAACATCCTAAAAAGAAAACTGTAAAAAAAATGGTTGGGACAGAGGGAGTAAATATTAGTAATGATTAATGAATAATTATATTTAACACAACTTATAAATAATTATATATATATATATATATATATATATAGGCTCATGATCAAATAGAAACCACTCTTAAAATAAAAACTAGAAACCAGTTTCCCTACCACTATTTATAACTACGAGTATCACTAATTTATACTGCACTAATCAATGTTTTTATACAGTATGTAAATAGCGATTTTTATTATCAAAATTGAGAAAATCTACTTATCTAAACTATTGATAATCGACTATAGATGATCAATTTCATCTGTAAGAAGGTTCTTGACCGTAGGAAGCCGCAAAAGAAGTTGTATGATGATGTTAAGTGGTCGTTAGTTTTGTAAGTTATGATGGAAAATGTATGTGACTATTGGTGATGATAGACAATGGTGGCAAGTCATGGAAACGTCTATTAATGGTGGTAAGAGGTCCATTATTACGATTTGGGTGAAGATGATGGTCATATATGTGTATATATATATTTATATCCGCGAGATATGCTATATATAAATTAGTGATATGTTATGTACAAATTAGTGATGTCTGTAGTTAAAAATAGTGATAAAAAACTGTCCAGAAACTGGTTTTTAGTTTTTAGGCTAATTTGGTTTTTATTGGAGTATGATTATATATATATATATATATATATATATATATACACACATATATATACATATATATATATATATATATATATATATTGTTAGGCCGAATAAACTCACTATATAGATTGATATAGTGAACACAATCAATAACAGAACACCAGTATAAGAGAATAATTCAACTAAACTCTTATTCACAAATCACAGTAGGTTACAAATAATCTCTTAGTGATTTATATTTTATCACTAAGAGCTGCTAGGTTACACGAATGATATTCAATTGATAACTCATCTAGAGTAAACCCTAAGCTGTGATTATATACACAGTTTCACGATATCTACTGATTGATTTACAATTATCTGCTTCCTAAAATAATCTAATCAGTAGCTATCCTTTTCCTGTTCTGATTAGCATAATCTCCTTGATATTCTCCTTCCTTGTTTATCCAGATCTTCTCCTAGAAATCAGCCGCCTGCAAACTCTGATCTTCGTTAAACTCTGATCCAGCTGGCAGTCGTCAAACTCTGATTTCCAGATAAACTCTGACATTTGCTTCTGCACAAGAACAAGTTAGATACCAGTGACATCATCAAATATGTAACAATCTCCCCCAACTTGTACATTAGACAGAATGAACAAGTTCTATATATTTACTGATGATGTCAAAAATAATAAAGGACAAATGCATGAAATAATTAATTTGCAAAATTAATTACTACTTACAGAACAAACAGAACCACCTATCAAATCAACCTATATCCATAGCTTTCTCTGACAAACTGATTTATCAGATTTTCTTCTTTCTGCTTCAAGGTCTGTATCATCTGGGTTTTAACATTTCTGAGCTCCTCAGTATCACCCCCAGTTTGATAGATAGCTGCTCTCAAGGCATTTACCTTGCTTCTCTGCATAGCCTCTCCAAGCTGTATTACTCTTGGCCTGTCTGCTTCATTGTTATAACCCAAGATTCTGGTATTTGCAATAGTCTCCATCACAGAGCTATTCTTTTCCATACCAATTTCAGTACCATCATCTTGAGCTATTTGTGGAATGTATTCCTCATCAGACTTTACTCCATAAAATCTTCTCTTTTCACTGATTGTCCTCTTCATCAGATCAGACCATCTCTGAGTAGCTTCATTCTTGATCTCCAACATGTAGTGAAAATGCTCCAGCTCTCTCAGAGATTTCAGTAATAAATCAGCTTCTGAGATTCTATAAACTCTGCCAGACTCCAGAAATATGGCAATTTTCTCTTTATCTTCTGGCCCATCATGAGTATCCATCAGAATTTGTACTGACTCAACTTTGTCAAGATCTTTCTATGTAACAGCTTCTCCCAACTTCTCAGTCAGTGGATAAGGATCTCTGAAAGTAGTTGCTGAGCCTGTTTGAATTTTCTCTTTTCTGTGACCTAGACCAGTTGAGTCATAAGGTTCCTTTCCTCTGGTTCCATGAGTTCTTACTCTGGTGAGCATTGGGCTCTCCTTGTATAGATTTGTACCAAGGCTTCCATAGAGACTCTTCTTCTTCTGATCTTGAGTCTTTTCAGAGTTTAATTTCAACCAAGAGGCTTTAGTGTCTTCAACTTTCTCTTCTGTTGCTGAAACTTTAACTTGAGCATTGTCAGTGGTTAAAGTCATATCAGAGATTGGCTTGCTATCACCTTTTCTTTTTATGGTTAAACCAGCTTCCTTTTCTTCCACTTGATCAGATACATCAGTAATTATATTTGCATTTCTGCTTAGCTTTAACATCCTCTGAGAAGGATTCTCTGATGCTATCTTGATCACTGATCTCTTTATCACAGGAGGAACTGAAGGAACTCCATCAACAGGTTTCTTCCCTTTATCTACTGCATCAGACTCAGATTGAGTTTGAGACCTGGTTCTTGGTCTGTTGATGTCAGTGTAGTTCACCTCACTGATTACTATTCCCTTTTGCTTTGGAATCTTCTGTTTTTGTGAGGGATCAGTAATCTGTTTTTGCTCATCAGACTTTGTCTTGCTGATCTTCTTCTTCTCAGCAGCCAGTCTTTCTTCCTGAAGTCTGATAGCTTCTATATCAACTCCTGGATTCTCCTTTTCAAATATTTTCCTTGCCATGGCTTCATCAATTGCTTGCAAGGAAGGAGATTTGTAGAAAAGAGTGGTTTCTCTGCCTCTGAACTTCAGAGTTTGACAGAACTTCTGAGACTCAGGGTCTCCAGCTTCAATCAGCTTATCAGCTCCAGAAATTTGAACTTCTTTCTGTTTTTCAACCTCAGAATTTACAAGAGCTATTTCTTTGGATATGACATCTGAATCTCTGACTGCTTTACTTATGCTCTGAGCTTGAGACATAACAGTCAGTTCCATAGACTTGTGCTTCTGTTTTGATTCTCTGGGTTTTTCAGAGATTGCATCCTTATTGCTCCTGACCTGTACCAACTACTTAATGGATTTGTCTTCATTAACAGCTTCAGTAGCAGCTTCCTTCTTTTCCTCTTCATCATCATCATCTGACTTTTTGTTTATTAATAACTGGTCATTTTTGCATTTGTCTTTAAGCACTTTCTCCCCCTTTTTGACATTATCAGAGGTAAGAGCTTGAACCAGCTGAGCTACAGAGGAGCTCAAATCAGTCAGAGTATGCTGCATAGACATTTGAGTGGCCTCAATGGAAGTGAGTCTGTCCTCAATAGAAGGAGGTGTAGCTCTGCACATCCTTTGATAATAAGTTAAATTGCAGACTTTTCTTCTGCCAGGCACAGAGAATGGAAGTGGAGAGCTTGGAACTGTGGGAGCTCTGATAGGAGAAGATTCTCTGACAGGTGATAGTACTTTAATTGGAGAATAAGCCCTTTCAGTTGTATTGTCTCTGACTGGTTCAGAGATTGCGAGGTGAAGACCAGGTGTCTGGATGGGAGTGGATGTGACCTCTGTTGCACCATCATCATCAATATCATCAGCAAAGATGCTCAGAGTATGAGATTCCAGAGCTTCAGTAGCTGCATCAGAGTTTGCAGCTTCAGGAATCTCCTGAGCAGGAGCTGCAACAATAACTTCAGGTTGAAGCAGAGAATCCTGAATCATTTGCAAAACCATCTCTATCTGTGCATCTTCTGATTGATTGGGGACATCAGAAGCTATTTCTGACACAAGAGTATCAGCTGCAATGATATGTTCATGTTGAATCAGAGATTCCTGATTCAACTTCAACCCTTCATCAGATTTTGTCATTGTTGGTTGATCATTGTGCTCAGAAAATGATTCTGACACTTGTGTGTCAGCTGCTATTGTGTCAAGTGGAATTGCAGTGATGGGTTCAATCATAACAGGCTCTGCACCAGAGGGTTGATCAGAGAATGGGATCAAAGCCTGTGTTGGATCTTCTGACTGAAGTGGCTCAACAGTCAGATCAGTAATTGTGGTTGGCTTGATTTTCTTTCTCTGTTTCTTTGCTGGTGGAGGAGGTGGAGGTGCTTCATCAGAGTCAGAATCTGATATTTTCTGCAGAAATCTTCTTTTTCTGGGAGGAGGGGTGGGTTTGGTTGGAGATTTGGTGGACCTGAGAATCCTCTTGGGTGAAGATTTTTCAACTGGCCCTTTTTGGGAAGAACCAGAGGGTAATGTGTGAGTAGATTTTACAACTGGCCCCTTTGGAGAAGGACCAGAGGTTGGGACTTGTTCTGGATCAACAGTAGAAGGTGAAGGCTGTGGTATATTCTCATCAGAGAATAAAGCTGTATACTTATCAGGTAAAGCTACTCTTAACTTATCCTGTACCGTTACAGGAATGGCAAATACCAGGACATGTGGTTTCTTGCTATCCTTCTTAATAAGATCAGTAAACGCACGTTTGGTGATCTTAAAGGGTAATTCATTACCAGTTTCAGGAATGGGCACATCAGGAAAGCAATAAGAGAATATGAGCTGACAGAATCTAGCATAATAAACTATATTCATATTCTCTTGTCTCCTATCACCAATGAATCTCAAGATAGATGTAGCAATATCAAATTTGAGATTATGAATCAGAGAATACCCAATCTGTTGACTGAAGATAGGGATGGCATCAAAGTTGCTACATTTGTTGCCGAAAGCCCTGGTGATGGAATCATAAAAGAAGCTCCACTCCTTGCAGAGATGTGGACGCTTAAGTTCTCCCATCTTGTCAGTACTTGCTGTGTACCCAAGAAAAATCATCATGTCCCTCAGAGTTTGAGTAGGGACTGAGGAATCAAACTTCTTCTCTTCAGGAAGATGAAGAGCCTTCCTGATAGTTGCTGGTGAAACAACATACTCTTGACCCTCATAATCGCAGGTCAGAGATGGAGAACCATTTTCACCTCCATCATCGTAATTTGCTGTCCTCCAGAAGGTGAGAACCTGAGAGGGAGAGATGGACTCCGGCTGAGTCAGAGCATACATTAGCTCACTGTGAGCCAGGAAGTCCTGAATAAGATGAAACTCTTTGGGAGCTTCATCGTTATCTAGTATGGCAGCGTAGTTGTTGGTGACAAACTTCGCTCCATCGAACTCAAAGGCTGTTGTCGACATGATTTCTGAAAGAAAAATGAGAGTTTAAGATAATGCTGATAAGGTGTTTGATGAAATGCTGGTGAGAAAATGAGAAGAGAGTTTCAGAGAGAGAGAGAGAGAGAGACAGTAAAATATCGTGTGTAAAAAGTGAAAATACATTTTCAAAAATGATATATATGAGTGTAAACACGATGTACTGACTCTCGGTGTTAATGGGGCACGTGGCAGATGTATAACGGTCAAAATATGAGATAGTGGAGGTGTAATCATGACAGGCGTGTAGTGGAGTGTGAAACTGGATTACAGTGCAACAATTTCCGAGAAAACACAATTATTTACCGTGTTTTTCTCCACTCAGTAATTCAAATGGATTTTGTACCGTTTGACAATTAAATCTAATATGCACCTGACCAAAATTCATTTAATTTAAACTCCGACCTGAATCAAAAGTTTGACCATTGACCAGAGTTTAAATAAATGGCAGATTATGAGACAAAACAGCGATTAGTCATAAAATTTTGCACTGATTAGAGATAAATAAGGAAAATCTGACAACCAGTTTTCCTCAGAGTTTGCAAACAATTATTTGAATTTAACCAAAAATTACTCAATGTCACAAATATTTGTTAATCACAGATGTGGAGTGAGAGGTGTGTGTGTTGTCATGATAATTCTTGTTGCAACAGAGATTGACAAATTTCTTGAATAAAATTAGAAAGAATCAGATGTACAGAAGATGCTTTAACCATCTCATAAGCCGAGTTTATCATATTTTGGATCAGAGTTTAAGGTTTCTCTCGTTTGTAAGACAAGTATCTTTTGAAAGGAAACTTCTCAGGGTAAGTGAGTCATAACCTCCATCAGATTTTTGTTTCAGTGTATTTCTCCAGTAATCAGAGAATGTGAAAGGTCACCAAGAAAAAATACAATTTTCTGATGCATTTTGCTTAATACCAGCAGTGCACATGGATCTTTCCTTTCACAGAATTTCTAAGATCTCAAAGGAGTACCCGAAATGATTTTTCTTTCTTTTCTTTTCTTTTCTTTTCTTGTCTTTTCTTTTCTTTTCTTTTCTTTTCTTTTCTGAGAGAAAATAAATATGTGAACCATATCTGAGACCTAAATACTCTTAGCTTATAAGGGGAGTAGAGCAAGTTCTGCACTGAATACTTATCTAAAATTTAAGAAGTAAGTCAGTCTAAGTAACAAGTTTAATTCATGATTTGTGTAGCAAAGATTTCTACATATGTAATGTCCCAAAAATCAGACTCCAGAGTTTTTCATGATCTAATTCAAGTATTTGCAACACATTATACACAAGGATATCTCATATCAGTGAAAATTCATGCCATCAGAGTTTGTCGGGTCAGAGTTTAAATATCAGAGTTTGTCATATGAGTGCATAATCATCAGAGTTTAGATCAGAGAATAACAGATGCAGTTGTAGATCAAGTTTATTGCAACAATTACTAACAGATATAATATTATGCAATGTATCAGAGTTTAGAGAGGACCAGAGATCATCCCTAATTCGTTTACAAGTCTTGTAAATGTTGCTTCAGCCAAAGGTTTGGTGAAGATATCTGCCAACTGCTGATCTGTTGGAACAAAGTGAAGTTCTATTGTTCCTTCCATCACATGCTCTCTGATAAAATGATATCTTATGCTGATATGCTTGGTCATGGAATGCTGTACTGGATTTCCTGTCATGGCAATAGCACTTTGGTTATCACAGTAAATAGGAATTTGAGTCAGAGTTAACCCATAGTCCAGTAGTTGATTCTTCATCCATAAAATCTGAGCACAGCAGCTTCCTGCAGCAATATACTCTGCCTCTGCAGTAGATGTGGAAATTGATTTTTGTTTCTTACTGAACCAGGAAACCAGTCTTCCTCCAAGAAATTGACAGCTTCCACTTGTGCTTTTCCTGTCTATTTTGCACCCTGCAAAATCTGCATCAGAGTAACCAATCAGTGTAAAGTCTGATTCTCTGGGATACCAGAGTCCCATCTCAACTGTTCCCTTGAGATATTTGAATATCCTTTTGACTGCTACAAGATGTGGTTCTCTTGGATCTGCTTGAAATCTTGCACAGAGACAGGTAGCAAACATGATATCAGGTCTACTAGTAGTCAGATATAGTAGTGAGCCTATCATAACTCTATAGTTAGTAATTTCTACTGGTGATCCAGTATCTTTATCTAACTTAGTGGCTGTTGCCATTGGAGTGGTAGCAGCTGAGCTATCCTGCATGCCAAATTTCTTTAGCAAGTTTCTAGTATATTTAGACTGATTAATGAAAATACCCTGATCAGTCTGTTTGACTTGAAGTCCCAGAAAATAGCTCATCTCTCCCATCATGCTCATATGATATCTGGACTGCATAAGCTTTGAGAATCTTTCACAGAGTTTAGGATTAGTAGATCCAAAAATGATATCATCTACATAAACTTGAACTAAAAGCAGATCATTACCATGGTTGAGATAGAATAAAGTTTTGTCAATTGTACCTCTGTTGAAACCACTGTCCAAAAGAAATTGAGCCAGAGTTTTATACCATGCTCTTGGTGCTTGCTTTAGTCCATACAGTGCTTTATCCAGTCTGTAGACATGATCTGGAAATTTTGTGTCCACAAATCCTGTAGGTTGTTCAACATATACTTCCTCCTCCAGCTCCCCATTTAGAAAAGCACTCTTTACATCCATCTGAAACACTTTGAATTTCTTGTGTGCTGCATAAGCCAAGAAAATTCTGATTGCTTCCAATCTGGCAACTGGGGCAAATGTCTCATCATAGTCAATTCCTTCTTGCTGAGAATATCCCTTAGCTACCAGTCTGGCTTTATTTCTTGTGATTACACCATCACTGTCTGTTTTGTTTCTGAACACCCATTTGGTACCAACTATTGATATGTTCTTTGGTCTTGGTACTAGTGTCCAGACTTTGTTTCTCTCAAATTCATTTAACTCCTCCTGCATTGCTGTTACCCAGTCTGCATCCTTTAAGGCTTCTTCCACTTTCTTTGGTTCTGTCTGAGATAAGAATGAGTGAAATAAGCATTCATTTGCTGTTGCAGTTCTGGTTTGTACTCCAGCATCTGGGTCTCCAATTATCAGATCTGGTGTGTGAGACTTTGTCCATTTCCTTTCATGTGGCAGTTGACTTCTGGAACTAGATCCTCCCCCATAATCCATGCCAGTATCATTTTGATTCTCTGATGCCTCTCCCCCATTATTCATGCTATCTCCATGAGCATTCTGAATTTCTGATGCTCCCCCTGAAGATGTGTTCTCATGATTCTCTGATGTAGAGTGATCAGAGTTTGAGGAGTCAGAATCAGAGTTTGAGTTTTCTGCCGAGTCTGCAACATTTTCATCCAGATTTTCATTCTGAAAGTGCTCCCTCTCAACATGTGCGTGAGATTGGTGAGTTGGAGTGACATACTCTGATATGATTTCAGAGTCAGAGTTTATGGAATCAGAGAATGCATCTTCATCTTCAAATCTCAGTTGCTCATGATCAGCAAAATCTTCCATTCCAGTTATTTTCTTATCATCAAAGGACACATGAATGGATTCCATGATTACCCTTGTTCTCAGATTGTAAACTCTGAAGGCTTTTGTTGATAGAGGATAACCAACAAAGATTCCTTCATCAGTTTTTAAATCAAATTTGGTCAACTGTTCAGGATGATTTTTCAGAACAAAACATTTACACCCAAATATGTGGAAGTATTTGAGATTTGTGAAAGGCATATGTTTAGCCTATTTGTATTTAAAGAGGTACAACTCAATTCAGATAAGAAAGCTCAGTAAATAGCAAGTCACCGGAATCCGTACGAAGAACGTCAAATGATTTATCGAAATTTTATATCAGAAAAATTCCAGGATGCTGCTGCAGTCCACTGAGAGAAGTTCATTAATATGTTCAAGCCTCAGTGCACAAATAATCTTTTGTGGCACGTCCAGGAATTCAAAAGGTATGAAGTTTCTATACTTTATTTATTCAGATGATTCCAATTTATGAAGAAGAACTTACAAGACGAAGACTCGACGAACGAAACACAGTCTAATTGTTTTAATGACGAAGAATATTTTATTCAGCTAGATACAGATGAACCAGACAGTACATTTGTGTGTCAGCTACTCGGATTAAATATTCAACGTCAAGCAAAGATGGTCGTTCAATCTATTGACAATTCAAGACGAAGATATTAAAGTTTCAAAGAAGACAGAAGCTCTGTTAAAGAAAGAAAGTGATTAAATATTAAATAGATTATATATATTCACTTCTAATATAATTATATTAGTTGTATATTTTATTTAGTAAATTGATTCACTCTTGAATTAATTTATTAAATGAATATATTCAACTAGTTTAATTAAGTGGATTATATTCTATTTATTATTTACTAAACAAATCACTTTAAAGCTTTCTACATCTAGTTAGACAAAGAAATGCTTTGTCTAGCTCCTTTTAAGACACTCCAAGACATTGAAAAGCTTTGTCCTACCTTGTTATTAAAGCACATGGTCAAGACAACTCTTTTCTTTGCAAAGACAAGCTAGCACACACCAAGTACAAGACTTGGCATGTCTTTCCACATGCTTCCATGCTTTAATCTTTATAATCGATGGCATGCTTTCTTGGAAAGTGACAAGTTGACATGTGTTAGTTTGCTTTGTCTTTCCTTTCTTTACTTTGTCATGACTAGCATAAAGTAGTCATACTTTGCTTTATTATGTCTTACCTTGTCTTGTTTTGTCATGGCAAAGCTAGTATATTGTCATACCTTGCTTAGCTTTGTCATGTCTTGCTTTAGTTGTCAAACCTTTAGGTTGTCTTGTTAGTTCAAATGGTTTTGCCTATAAATATGGCCACCATTCTTCATTTGTAAGTGTTCATTCACTTTGACAAACACAAGCACTTGTAAAAGCTTTCAAGTTTTGCTAAAACTTGCTATTGTTACATCCACAGTTTTACTGTGCTTTGTTACCGGTTGTTTTAATCACTAATCTAGAATATACCATGTCGAATTTATTCTACGAACATTAGTGGACATTAAAACTGAACCAATTTAATTATATAACGACTTCAAACATTGTTATATTAATTAATTAAAATCTGATTAAAAAAATTATATTCCAATCAGATTTACTTCCGCGATTATTTTGTGACGATTGTATTCAACCCCCCCCTTCTACAATCGCTTCCGGACCTAACAATTGGCATCAGAGCGGTTAATACGAATATATCGTGTTAGATCCTATACACACTTTGAAACGTCCAAATAATATTTTATTCGAATTAATTTTATTCCAAAAATTAATTTTAATATTATATTATTTTTCTTTCAATTTCTATATCTCATCCAAACACTATACACTTTCAAATCTTCAAAATGAGTACACAAAAGATCAGTAGCATTAAAATCCCACCGTTCAGTCAGGAACACTTTGGCCTATGGAAAAGGCACATGTTCCTATTCCTCCGAACATCAAACAGAAAATACATCGGGATTTTGGACAAAGGTGTTACTACTCCGATGAATGTCATATTAGCACACGAAGAGGATGGTGTGTTAATACCTCATCAGGTCATTCCGAAAGAACTTTCTGAGTACACAGATGAAGAGAGTGAACAGATGAACTTAGATGACGCTCTTCAACTAATTTTGGTTGAATCTCTAAATCCAGTGATGTACAATGCTGTTGTAAATTGTACAAACGCCAAGCAAATCTGGGATACATTAGAGATTATCAATGAAGGCTCAGAGGAAGTTAGGGAAAACAAGAAAGAGATACTGATGGCTCAGTATGAACAGTTTGGTTCCAATCCCGGAGAAGGGATTTCAGAAGTGTTTATCAGACTTAATAATTTGATAAATAATTTAAATCTGAATGGGAAATTCTATGACAAGAAAGAGGTCAACATGAAGTTTCTCTTAACACTTCCTGAACATCTGGAACACAGAATCACTGCCATCAGGGAAAGCAGAGATCTGAATGAGATATCTCTGGAGAGACTCTACGGAGTTTTGAAAACTTATGAACTCGAGCAAGTTCAAAGCAAGCAGAGATATGGCTGGGGTAAAACACAGAACCATTCGAGAGCTCTAGTTGTTGAGTCACCTGTACCGGAAGAGAAGAAGGATGTTGTTGTTCCTTCTAAAACCACTCAGGAATTTGTTGTACCTGAGATGGGTCATACTGCTTCTTCCAGTGGTGACGAAGAGTTCTATACAATGGAAGAGCTTGAACAGTTAGAAGATCAATCTCTATCTCTGTTTGCCAAGAAGTTTGGAAACATGAGATTCAGGAAGAATCCCTCCTACAAGTACAAACCTTCTGTAAACAAGTTTCAAAAAGGAGGTTACTCATCTTCTACCAGCAAAGGAGGATACAAGACTGGAATGGTTGATAGAAGCAAGTTTAAATGCTTCAACTGTGGTGAACCTGGACACTTTGCAACTGAGTGCAAGCAGCCCAAGGTTCAAGGAAAAAGAAAAGATTCGTACGATGAGCTGAAGCAGAAGTATGATGCATTGGTTAGAAAGCATCATGGTACTTCTGGAGGTCAAAGCTTC
This sequence comes from Daucus carota subsp. sativus, assembly GCF_001625215.2. Lineage (NCBI taxonomy): Eukaryota > Viridiplantae > Streptophyta > Magnoliopsida > Apiales > Apiaceae > Daucus > Daucus carota. The sequence continues at coordinate 31,449,116 of NC_030389.2, forward strand.
AAGAGCAAATCATATCTAGCAGAAGGGAAAAGCTGGGATGATACAGATAGTGATGAAGAAGAGCAGATTGGGAATGTTGCTCTCATGGCTAATGCTGGATCATCTTCACCTCCTCCTGCTGGAATCTTTCAGGTAGATCCTACATGCCCTAAACTGTTTATGCAATTAGGACTTGAAAGAGATGATGCTATTAAAAAGATGAAAGCTGCCAATCTTAAAATTGATACTTTAGTCTTAGAAATTCATGCTTATAAGATGAATGAGATGAAAGTATTAAAACCTAAAATAGAACAATTGACTATGGATTTAGGATTACAATGTGCTAAAGTCAAAGTTCTAGAGAAAGGTGAGATTGCTTTAAGACTTCAGCTAGACGAAGAGAAAGTTAAGTGTAAAGCCTTTAAGGATGCCTCCACTATAGTCAAAGAACTTAATGATAAACAAGAGATCAAGAGAACTGTTGGAATAGGTTTTGACTATAACAAATCCGTAGGTAAGGCTAGTAACATTACTCCTTTTAAGAAGAGTGCTGAGGAAAGAGGGATTCCTTTTGTTTTGAAAGATTCCCTTAAACCTCTGTTTAAATCCTCAGAAGCTGAACCCCTGTTAGAGACACCTATTGTCATTAACTATGAACTCAAACAGGAAGACCTTAAACTGAAAGAGAGTAATGAGAAGAGAGATGAGATCCTGACATCACTGAAACCAATAAAAGTGAAAGGCAATGTTAGGTTGCCTAATGCTGGTTTAGGTGTCAACTCAGAAAGAACAAAATTCAACAAGCCTAATAATTTTGTGAATAGTAAGAACATAAACAATAGATGCCATTCTACTGAGAACTTCAAATCTGTCAACAAAGTTAGAGTAGAATCTATTGATGTTCCTACTGTTGTGAATGATATTCCTGTTGCCCATGTTTTTGATGCATGTCATAAATATTGTGGTGTTGATAACTGTATGCTTTGTGCTTTCAATACTATGTCTGCTTATTTTAGAAATTTGCATGCTAAAAATGAAAACACATCCCCAAGACAACACACAAACTGCAAGCATGCTAGGGCAAAGACTGCTAGTCCTCCTCGTGTTAGGAAGGAGACTTATGTTCCAAAGCCTAAAACGAAAGTTTACAAGGCTGTTGTTAAGGAAGTAAGTTCAGTCAAGTCAGAATCGAATGTCAGTCCAAAAGGCTCTGTTGTCTTGCCAGATACAAATCAATTCTTTAAGTATGCTGGACCCAATCAAGTGTGGGTCCCAAAGATTGTTTAATCAGTTGTCTTGTGCAGGGTGCCAGAGGAATTGTACGAGTTGTTTGGGTGCTTGACAGTGGAGCGTCAAGGCACATGACTGGCATGAATTCCCTGCTGACAGAAGTAAGAGAGGCAACTGGCCCTTCAGTTACTTTTGCTGACAATAGCAAAGGTCGAACTGTAGGATATGGCAAGTACAAAGTTGGAAAGATCATCATAGAAGAGATTGCTATAGTTGAAGGACTTGAACATAATCTCCTCAGTATCAGTCAGTTTTGTGACAAGGGATACTCTGTTCATTTTGAAAAGGAGACATGTACAATCAAACATATCAAGAATGAGCGTCCTTCACTATTTGGCATAAGGAAAGGTGATATCTATGTAGCTGACTTATCTTCTGGACCAGGAAATGCAATACAATGTTTTTATGCAAAGGCATCTACTGAAGATAGTTGGTTATGGCATAAGAAGCTCTCACATCTCAACTTTAAAACTATGAACTCTCTGGTCAAGAGAGATCTAGTGAGAGGCTTACCTTCCCTGGAATTTACAACTGATGATCTCTGTGAAGCTTGTCAGAAAGGAAAAGCAAAAAGAGCATCTCACAAAAGCAAGACCATCAATAGCATCACTGATCCATTGCAGCTATTGCATATGGATTTGTTTGGCCCAGTGAATGTTATGTCAATTGATGGAGGAAGATATGCTTTGGTTATTGTGGATGACTTCTCTAAATTTACTTGGGTTTACTTCCTATCTTCCAAGGATGAAACTCCCCTGACAGTAATTGATCATATCAAGAAAGTTGAATTAGAAAAGGGTGTTCCTGTGAAAGCTATAAGGTCAGATAATGGTACGGAGTTCAAGAATCAAACTTTAGTCAACTATTACTCTGAGAAAGGAATTAATAGACAGTACTCAGCACCAAGGACTCCTCAACAGAATGGAGTCGTCGAAAGAAAGAATCGTACATTGATTGAAGCTGCAAGGACAATGATTGCTGAAGCAAAGCTTCCTCTGTACTTTTGGGCTGAAGCTGTGAGCACTGCCTGTTACACCCAAAATCGAACTTTGATCAATAAGGATCACATGAAAACTCCATTTCAGCTGTTTAACAACAAGAAACCACATGTCAAACATCTTCATGTCTTTGGAGCTAAATGCTATGTTCTCAAGGATGGAGAAGAGCATTTGAACAAGTTTGAACCAAAGGCATATGAAGCCATCTTTGTTGGTTACACCAATACAGCTTATAAAGTTTTTGTGATTGACACTCTGTCAGTGAAAGTTAGTGTCAATGTAACATTTGATGACACTAAACTACCAAGTCTACAATCTGCTGATTCATCTGAATCTCTGAAATTTGACAACTATCCAGATTCAGATTCAGATGATGATTTGCCACCTGAGGTTGCAACAGGAGATGACAACAATGATGGTGATGATCCAGGCAATGGTGGAGGAAATGGTGGAAACACTGGAGATTCCACTAATGCTAGTGGTGGATCATCAAGTCATCCTGGCAGCAACTCAGGGGGAGCTGATGGATCAACTAGTCACACATTTCAGCATAATGACAATATTGCTGAATCATCAAGATCACATCTTCCAAGGGAAAGGATCTGGAGCAGAGATCATCCCTTTAATTTAATTATTGGTGATCCTGATGTTGGTGTAAAGACTAGAAGTGCTACGTCTAATGAATGTTTATTTTCTGGTTTTCTATCTCAACTGGAACCAAAGAAAATAGATGAAGCACTTGCTGATCCTGATTGGGTTCTTGCCATGCAGGAAGAGCTCAATCAATTTGAGAGACAAGAAGTCCGGGCCCTGGTTCCAAGGCCTAAGGGTAAATCTATAATTGGAACTAGATGGGTCTACCGGAACAAGTTAGATGGTGATGGCATTGTTGTGAGAAACAAAGCCAGACTGGTTGCAAAAGGTTATTCTCAAGAGGAAGGAATTGACTATGATGAAACCTATGCTCCAGTTGCTCGCCTTGAAGCCATCAGAATATTTCTTGCATTTGCTGCACACTCCAACTTCAAGGTTTATCAAATGGATGTGAAAAGTGCATTTCTGAATGGAAAGCTTGAAGAAGAAGTATATCTTGAACAGCCTCCTGGCTTTGAAAATCCAGAATTTGCTGACTTTGTTTACTTCTTATTCAAAGCTGTCTATGGCCTCAAGCAGTCACCAAGGACCTGGTATGACACTCTTTCTGAGTTTTTAATTGAAAATAATTTCACCAGAGGCGTCATAGACAAAACTCTCTTTTACAAATTGCATGATAATAATATGATATTTGTTCAAATATATGTTGATGATATTATATTTGGTTCTACTAACGATGACTTGTGCAAGAGATTTGCTAAGTTAATGCAGAGTAATTATGAGATGAGTATGATGGGTGAGCTGTCCTACTTCCTTGGTCTTCAAGTAACCCAAAAGGAAGATGGTATTTTTATTTGTCAATCTAAGTATGTTAGAGATCTTCTACGAAAGTACAATCTAGAAGACTCATCACCGGCAAAGACACCCATGGCCACTGCCACAAAGCTTGACCAGGATAAATCTGGTAAGAAAGTTGATATCTCAAGCTATCGGGGTATGATTGGCTCATTACTCTATCTCACTGCTAGTAGGCCAGATATTATGTTTGCAACATGTTTGTGTGCTAGGTTACAAGCTGATCCTAAGGAATCACATCTTATAGCCGTCAAAAGAATCTTTAGATATCTTAAGGGTACACCTGGCTTAGGTATTTGGTACCCTAAGAATACTGGTTTTGACTTAACCGGCTATACAGATTCTGATTATGCAGGATGCAGGATTGATAGGAAGAGTACGTCTGGAAGCTGTCAATTTCTAGGACGACGGTTGGTTTCCTGGTATAGCAAGAAGCAGCACTCCGTGTCTACTTCTACTGCTGAAGCTGAGTATATAGCTGCTGGTAGCTGCTGTGCTCAGATACTCTGGATCAGGAATCAATTAAATGATTATGGTATTGTAGTAAACAAAATTCCTATATTTTGTGATAATACAAGTGCCATAGCCATTTCCAACAATCTGGTTCAACATTCAAGAACCAAGCACATTGATATCAGGTATCATTTTATTCGAGAACATGTCATGAATGGTACAGTGGTGTTACATTTTGTACCCACGACTGAGCAAATCGCTGACATCTTCACTAAACCACTTGATGAATCCACTTTCTCTAAGTTGGTTTGTGAGCTAGGGATGTTAAATATGACATAGTTCTCACTGTATATATTTTTCATATGCTTTATATGTTTTTATATATTTTTTTTTTGTGAATTTTCTTTGTAATTATATTTGTGTTATTAGATTTTATATGATAACCTGTAAATTATCTGATAATACTGTGTGTAATTATGCATGTTTGTATATTAGTCTTTAATTTTCTAAATGATTGCGTACTCCCCTGTATTATTTTCTAAGCATCTAGATAATTATTGGTAATTATTTTGTATTCTTCAAAATTAATTAAGCATAAATATTAGAATTTAAGTTAATTCATTTTATTGGATTAAAGTTAAGTTCATAAATATTTATATTTAATTAAAGTTGGAATTTACAAAATATTTGTGTAATATATATATTACTGTTTTTATTTTAGTTTTTATCTTTAAATGTTTTTAATCAAAAATCGTATAATCGTCCTATCAATTTCGGGGAGATTCTTCTAAAGGAAATTATCAAGAAGATGGGTCCCTTAGGGAATCGGAATGTGACGAATAATGCTAAAGTTGAATGCTTTTATCCTCGATTCCTGATGTTGTTCTTAAATGACAAGATGTCTATGGAAGACCATATGATCTACATCAATTCCCCAGTGGCTCCTAAATCCAAATGTTGTACGAAGCTGATGACCAGACTTGCAAAGAAAAGAAAGAATGATCATGTTCCTTTGGTTGTCACACCATTCATGCTTGATCAATTCAACGCACAGCTTCAACCATATCAATTACCAGTGGCACCTCCTCCTCAACCTCTACAACAGCTACAACCTGGAGAACCACTTCCACCATATCCACCTCAAGAACAACAACAACAACCACCAGAACCAGAACAAGAAGTGCAACAACAACCACCAGAACCAGAACAAGAAGTGCAACAACAACATGACATTCCACCACTTCTACTGATCCAAGACTACCAATCCTCAAGCCAATCCTCACACTACTCACCATATCAATCACCTCTACATCACCCTTCACCATCACAGGAAGAAGAAGAACCAATGCAATACAACTTCTTTCCTGTACAACAATCATCCATTCTCCCATCACATTCTGAACCTACTCCCTCAAATATCCAAACACATGACATCCCTCAAACACAATCAACCTCTCAGCCACTACCAGCTGATTCTGACATCGACATTGAGCTACAGAACTTTCATGACGACTTACAGGTAGCTGAGGTACTTTCTAACTTTTCATCTAATTTTACTGTTGATGTATCAGATTATGATTGTGAAATTGGTTTTGTGTGTCAGACTGCCAGCATTGAACCTGAAAACACCCAGGTTCATAACCCAGCTGATGAATTCTTTTCAACCTCTGGTTCTTCGTCAAACACTTCCACCAACACTACTACACCTGTTGTTAAGAAGGTAGCCCGGAAACGGAGTGGGAGTGCTATGATTCGTGAACCCGCAGCTCTGTCTCACAAGAAGCTAAGGGTGGATGAACCTGAGACAACTGCAGCCGCATCCATTTCCTCCCAAAAGGATTTGGATACTGAAATGGTAAATATACAGTCTCTAGATTCATTCTCTCAACAGGATGCGTTTATTGAAATTTGCCGTCCTACCACGGTACCCTGTAAAGAGTCAAGCACATCACTAGCACTCACGCTAGTAAACACTCAACCTGATCCTTTTGTTACTACACTTAATGAGTGCACAGATTTTCAAAACATGTTTAATGAAAACTTTTCTGATCACTCTTTCTTTATTGATCAAGGACTACTTGGCAGCTTGCAAGTACATCTGCCTTCACAGGCATCGGAAGGACAATTTGTTCCTTCACTACCTATGGTTCCATCTCAGGGAACTTTGGTAGTTTATACAGGTACTAGTGACGGTGTGATAAACACGAGTGAAGAAAGGCAAACACCGAGCGAAACACATGCACGTAAGAATAGAGATCATTCTTCGAGTGTTCGTGAGGTGAGTGCACACACCAACACGGATCTGTTACAGGAACAAATGGCTGCCCTGAGAGCTGAATGTGAAAGACTTCTTGCTGAAAATGCTAAGTTGAAGAGTGGAGAGCTAGTCACTCTACAGAAGCAAGTTGCTGATACTTCCTACACTTCTCTACAAAGGAAAATGGACGAACATGTCAAGGGTATTTACTCTCGGATTGACAAGAATCATGAGCTTTGTATGTCAAAACTTCATAGCGTGGAGCAAACATTGGCCCAGGTTGTTGATTTTTTGAAGATTCCTCAGTCTACAGCTCAGTCAACTCCAGAGGATCCCTCAACTAAGGGGGAGAAGGATAAGGACAAAGATCAGGAGGATAAGGGTGGAGCAAGCAAAGGAAAAGAAAGTTCAAAGGACTCTTCTGAAGCAGCTAAATATGACAAGTCTAAAGGCAAAATGCCTGCATCTGATGACATCTTCTCTAATCAAGATTATGATAACATTCCTGATGATGTTGCTGATGATGATGCATTTGATGCTGCCTACTTCCAAGCTGAAGAAGAAGGTCATTTTGAAGAAAGATTTTTATTCACCGAGCAAGAGCCTATTGACCCTGAGCACTTGGAAAGGGTTCAAAAGTTTAAAGCTGAACATGAAGCTAGCAAGGCAAAGCTTCGTGAACTACAAAGGCTGGTGGATGAAAAGAAGATTACTGATGAGCATATCAAGTTGGAGAAACAGAAACTTTGGGATGCTGCTTGTAAGCAGAAGAAAGAAGATATTGCTCGGAAAGTTGGAGAAAGCTGGGACATCGTAAGGAGGATCTTCTCTGGACCTCAAAGGGAACCTTTTCAAGATAGAAAGTTCAAATCATTCATATATGATTTAAGAGAGGTAAACCCTAACGAGGATATGTTTATGCGTGCCTTTGCTTTTGAATTAGATTATATAACTGTTGGCGTCAGGAATCTCCTCGATCAATGGGAGATTATCATTTCTACTCATAGAAACGGGACATTCAGAGTTTCAGTTGATTCGTTCAAGTTGTTATCTCTTACTGAAATCTGGGTGGCTCGTAACAAGATCCGACGCAGTTCGAATCTGAATGAACTCCTTCGTGACCGACTTATGGAATATGCTGTTCATAATAGTCCACAAGTCGTCAGAAACCCATACTGTGTAAAGTTCATTCACGAGAGCAAGTTTGGAACCTTCTACTTGGACCATCGACATCTTCAGAAATATGGTGTTAATCAGATGGTTCTTGTATCTACTCTTCTGCGTACCAAGGGCTTCGCTTCGAAAGCCAAAGCTGATGCTGATGCTGAGATTGTGGCTTACTGCACAAAGAGAAAGGTACATCACTACTTCAGAAAGATGAAGTATATCAACCCAACTCAGCCCTCAGACTTTATAGAAGACCATGTGGATACAGAAGTTCAGTTCCAGTTATCTTTGGCTCGAGAACGAAAGAAGCGTGGTGAATCTACCATATCTGAAGAGCCTACTCAGAATGAGCCGTCTACTCCTATTATTCATGTGTCAGATATTGAAGAAGGAGAAGTCACTCGCTCTGAGTGAAATAGATTGACTAGGATATTTGTAAGATATGTTCATAAGAACATCCTTTTGTAATCTATAATTATTCTGGTTCATGTTTAATTTAATACCAAAAACTTTTGCTATTTACATTTGTATGTTTAATCCTTTGTCTTATCTGTTAGTTGAGTTATCCTCTAGGAAATTTGCCTGTTATGTTAACAAACAAATAGGGGGAGATTGAAAGGCATATGTTTAGCCTATTTGTATTTAAAGAGGTACAACTCAATTCAGATAAGAAAGCTCAGTAAATAGCAAGTCACCGGAATCCGTACGAAGAACGTCAAATGATTTATCGGAATTTTATATCAGAAAAATTCCAGGATGCTGCTGCAGTCCACTGAGAGAAGTTCATTAATATGTTCAAGCCTCAGTGCACAAATAATCTTTTGTGGCACGTCCAGGAATTCAAAAGGTATGAAGTTTCTATACTTTATTTATTCAGATGATTCCAATTTATGAAGAAGAACTTACAAGACGAAGACTCGACGAACGAAACACAGTCTAATTGTTTTAATGACGAAGAATATTTTATTCAGCTAGATACAGATGAACCAGACAGTACATTTGTGTGTCAGCTACTCGGATTAAATATTCAACGTCAAGCAAAGATGGTCGTTCAATCTATTGACAATTCAAGACGAAGATATTAAAGTTTCAAAGAAGACAGAAGCTCTGTTAAAGAAAGAAAGTGATTAAATATTAAATAGATTATATATATTCACTTCTAATATAATTATATTAGTTGTATATTTTATTTAGTAAATTGATTCACTCTTGAATTAATTTATTAAATGAATATATTCAACTAGTTTAATTAAGTGGATTATATTCTATTTATTATTTACTAAACAAATCACTTTAAAGCTTTCTACATCTAGTTAGACAAAGAAATGCTTTGTCTAGCTCCTTTTAAGACACTCCAAGACATTGAAAAGCTTTGTTCTACCTTGTTATTAAAGCACATGGTCAAGACAACTCTTTTCTTTGCAAAGACAAGCTAGCACACACCAAGTACAAGACTTGGCATGTCTTTCCACATGCTTCCATGCTTTAATCTTTATAATCGATGGCATGCTTTCTTGGAAAGTGACAAGTTGACATGTGTTAGTTTGTTTTGTCTTTCCTTTCTTTACTTTGTCATGACTAGCATAAAGTAGTCATACTTTGCTTTATTATGTCTTACCTTGTCTTGTTTTGTCATGGCAAAGCTAGTATATTGTCATACCTTGCTTAGCTTTGTCATGTCTTGCTTTAGTTGTCAAACCTTTAGGTTGTCTTGTTAGTTCAAATGGTTTTGCCTATAAATATGGCCACCATTCTTCATTTGTAAGTGTTCATTCACTTTGACAAACACAAGCACTTGTAAAAGCTTTCAAGTTTTGCTAAAACTTGCTATTGTTACATCCACAGTTTTACTGTGCTTTGTTACCGGTTGTTTTAATCACTAATCTAGAATATACCATGTCGAATTTATTCTACGAACATTAGTGGACATTAAAACTGAACCAATTTAATTATATAACGACTTCAAACATTGTTATATTAATTAATTAAAATCTGATTAAAAAAATTATATTCCAATCAGATTTACTTCCGCGATTATTTTGTGACGATTGTATTCAACCCCCCCCCCCCTTCTACAATCGCTTCCGGACCTAACAATTTGGTTTTCTGCCTTTGACCATTTCAAATGGAGTTTTCCCATGCTTATTTATCAGAGTTGCATTCTGTGTGAAACAAGCAGTTTGCACAGCTTCAGCCCAGAAGTAAGTTGGTAACTTTGCTTCCTCCAACATGGTTCTAGCAGCTTCAATCAGAGTTCTGTTCTTTCTTTCTACAACACCATTTTGTTGAGGTGTTCCAGGTGCTGAAAATTCCTGTTTGATTCCATTTGCTTTACAGAACTCTTCCATCTTAAAATTCTTGAACTCAGTGCCATTATCACTTCTGATGATCTTTACTGCATCTTTAGAAATTTTGTCCAGTTGTCTGACATGCTCAATTAACAGAGATGATGTCTCATCCTTGCTGTGTAGAAAATATACCCAAGTATATCTGGTAAATTAATCAACAATGACCAGAGTATATCTCTTCTTTGCAATGGACATTATGTTTACTGGTCCAAAGAGATCAACATGAAGCAGATGATATGGCTCAAGAATTGAGGACTCAGTTTTACTTTTGAATGAAGACTTTCTCTGTTTTGCTTTCTGACAGGAGTCACAGAGTCCATCTGGAGTAAAAACTGATTTTGGAAGTCCTTTCACAAGATCTTTCTTCACTAGCTCATTTATATTGTTGAAGTTCAGGTGAGATAATTTCTTGTGCCAATTCCAGCTTTCTTCAATACTGGCTCTGCCAAGTAAACAGATTGCAGAGCTTTCAGAGTTTAAAGAGAGCTTGGCTTCATAGATGTTCCCATGTCTATATCCTTTCAGAACAACTTTTCCAGTGCTTTTACTAATGATCTCATAGTGTTCTTCCAGGAAATCAACATGATATCCTTTGTCACAGATTTGACTTATGCTCAGCAGATTGTGCTTAAGTCCTGAGACCAGAGCTACAGATTGAATGATGACATTTCCAAGATTGATATTGCCATATCCCAAAGTTTTCCCTATGTTGCCATCTCCATAAGAAACATTTGGGCCAGCCTTCTCCACAAAGTCTGATAGCAGGGCTTTATTTCCAGTCATATGTCCTGAGCATCCACTGTCCAGAACTAGGATATTTTTCCTGTTGCCCTGCAATCACATGCACAACTAATGATTAGTTTTAAGGACCCAGACTTGCTTGGATCCTTTGTTCTTGTTAAGTTTGTTAACACTAGCAACGGAAGATTTATCAGAGTTTAAATCATAGTTTGTGCTAACAGACTTTTTTACAAATTTTGAACTAGGAGAATCAATCTTTTTCTTCAAAGAAGGTTTCAATTCATAATAATCATAGTATAAACTATGGTATTCCTTACAAGTGTAAATGGAATGCCATAAACTACCACAATGAAAACAAGGATTTTCTCGTCTAAATCTAGTATTCCTAGTCTTAACTTCTGATTTAGGAGATTTAGCATTTATGTCCTTATTTTTCCTGCAAAAAGAAGCAAGATGATTAGGATTACCACAATTATGACAAGTTTTCCTAGGAGCATTTGGAATAGGTATATAATTGTTGCTTTTGTTAATTCCTACCTTCCCATTTCTATTTTTCTTAGGTTCCTTAATCCTGTTTTCTTTCTTAACCTCCTTGAGCTTATGCTTAAGCTGTTTCTGAGTCATTAAACCAACATTGACCTGTTTAGGTATATCAGTCTTAGATTTGTCCTGTTCCTTTGATTCTGCAACAAATCTTACTGGTACTACCTTAGGTTTTTCAATTTTAATGGTTTCTTGTTTATATGACTCAGCTTCATTTTTATCAGTGTATCCTAGACCTTTCTTCCAGTTTCCACTTTCTAAGATATTCTGAGTAGTCTTTCCTGAGTTAGTCCAAGTTCTGATTATCTCTCTTTCCTTAACAAGTTCTGATTCAAGAGAAGCATTTTTCTTTAAGAGTTCATTTTTAACAAAAACAGAGTCATCTCTTTCCTTCTGAACTTCTAGCATATGAACTAGTTCTTTCTCAAGATAATCATTCCTTTTCTTAACTTCTAAGATTTCAGATTTTCATCTATCATTTTCTAAAGTCTGATCTCTATAACTGACATGCAAAGTTTTAAGGAACAGTATTAACTCAGTTATATCTTCAGTATCAAAGGCAAGAGTGGAATGAGGTACCTTGGTTTCAACAGTCTCAGTGCTGTTGTCCATATTTGCCATCAAGGCATAATTGACTTCTTCCTCTGATTCTGATGAGTCTGCCCAGCTTCCCTTCTTTGTGATAAAGGCTTGTTCCTTTTCTTTCTTGGCTTTCTTACACTCAGTTGCAAAATGGCCTTTCTCACCACAATTGAAGCAGGTGTATTTAGACTTATCAGCTTTTCCAGATTTTTCTTCTTTGCCTTCATTCCTTTTGAAGGCCTTCTTATCAGAGTTTCTGTCTTTCCTTGAGAACTTCTTCCCTTTGTTGAAGTTCTTGTAAGCCATCTTCTTGAAGCTTTTCACCATAAGTGCTGCCAACTGCATCATCTCAGTATCACTGTCATCAGAGTCTGAAGGTATATCAGTGTCTGAGTCATTATCAGAGTTTGATGACTCAGTATCAGACTTTTTGACATGTGCTTTTCCCTTGCTTTTCACAGCTGTTTCTTCTTGAACTTTTAGAGCAACTGGTTTGGGTTTCCCACCATGTCGTTTGCTCCTTTGCTCCATTTCAAGTTCATAAGTTTTCAATCTTCCAAAGATATCATCCAGAGACATCTCTTCAAGATTGTGATTGTCTCTTATAGTGGTTATCTTCAAATCCCACTTTTCAGGAAGAGCAAGCAGAAATTTGAGATTTGAATCTTCTAACTCATATTCTTTATCTACAAGAGACAAATCATTCAGCAGCTTGACAAACCTGTCATAAAGATCAGTTAATGATTCACCAGATTTTGAATCAAAGTGTTCATACTCTTGAGTAAGTATGGTTCTTCTGTTCTTTTTGATGGCTTTGGTTCCTTGACATCTGACTTCCAAAGCATCCCATATTTCTTTTGCAGTTTTGCATCCAATCACCCTATTTGACATAGCATTATCAAGAGCACTGTGCAACAAGTGTTTTACTTTTGCATCTTTACTGATTGATGAGATGTCCTCAGGAGTATAGTCTTTCTTTTCTTTGGGGATCATCTTCTGAGGTTCATCTCCAACTGCAACAGAGAGCTTTGTTGGCATGTGTGGACCATCATAAATCCTGTCCAGGTACTCTGGATCTGTAGATTCCAGAAACATAGCCATTCTAACCTTCCAGATAGGATATTCAGATTCCCTGAGGATCGGAACCCTAAGAGACTCATATCTACTAGTTTGTGATTTCTCAGACATGATTGTGTGATTAAGATCTCACTGTAGGTATATCAACAGAGCTGGCTCTGATACCACTTGTTAGGCCGAATAAACTCACTATATAGATTGATATAGTGAACACAATCAATAACAGAACACCAGTATAAGAGAATAATTCAACTAAACTCTTATTCACAAATCACAGTAGGTTACAAATAATCTCTTAGTGATTTATATTTTATCACTAAGAGCTGCTAGGTTACACGAATGATATTCAATTGATAACTCATCTAGAGTAAACCCTAAGCTGTGATTATATACACAGTTTCACGATATCTACTGATTGATTTACAATTATCTACTTCCTAAAATAATCTAATCAGTAGCTATCCTTTTCTTGTTCTGATTAGCATAATCTCCTTGATATTCTCCTTCCTTGTTTATCCAGATCTTCTCCCAGAAATCAGCCGCCTGCAAACTCTGATCTTCGTTAAACTCTGATCCAGCTGGCAGTCGTCAAACTCTGATTTCCAGATAAACTCTGACATTTGCTTCTGCACAAGAACAAGTTAGATACCAGTGACATCATCAAATATGTAACATATATATATATATATATATATATATATATATACATACATATATATACATACATATATATATATATATATATATATATATATATAGGAGTAGGATCCTGGGAGAACTCATACTATCAAGAGAACCGAGAGAACTCATACATCTGCCGTTGATTAAGAATCTTAATATAATTGTATTCTGAAATAATATATTTACAAAATCAATCAAATCTATTGATGTTGGGGGTATTTCTGTACGAGAAAAAATACATAGAATCAATAACAATTTATTATCCTTTATTACAATTAAACTCCAATTTAAGAAAGAATCTTGACTGATTGATTACCTAATTTACAATGCATCTCCCGTGCACAATATTCATCTAAGTTTTCTCAATAATTTTGGCAATTAAAATTTAAAAAAGGGAAGATGGGATTATATAATCTGTTTGTGGAATTCTGAAACGATTTAACGGAATACGTGTAACTATTCTTTTTCATAAATTCCGCCCTGGTTGAAAAAATATTTTACTAAGATTCCATTAAGTGTTTTCAATTGAAATATTTTGAGATTCTTATTTAATACTTTCATATCTTCCATATCTTTGATTTAATGCTTCTATGTCTTCTGTATTTTTTCCAATTGAAATGTGTAAGTTATATATAATTCTCTATATTTTTCATATTCTTTTTTTAAATGAAATATGGAAAAACACTTAACAAGATCTTAGTAAAATATCCATTGATAAAATATTTTCAAATATTTTCATTGTTTACTAATTCTAGATTCTGTAAAAGATTTACAATATTTACTGTTTTTATTTTTTATTATTTTACCAAGATTCTTTTAAGTATTTTATCCGTATTTATTGAGATTCATATTTAATGCTTTCATATCTTTCTTATCTTTGATTTAATGCTTTTATATCTTCTGTATTTTTTCTCAATTGAAATATGAAAGTTATATATAATACTCCACATTTTTCTCTTAATTGAAATATAAAAAAACACTTAATGGAATCTTAATAAAATATTTTCATTACTTACTATTTCCAGATTCTGTAAAAGATTTAAAATATTAGAAGACTTTGTACAAAATATTCAGAGATATTTTGTAAAACATTTTCATTATTTATTATTTTACTAAGATTCTTTTAAGTTTTTTATCCATAATAAAATATATATCATTAGGTGTTTCATTTAGCTGGTTATATATAATATATTATGTATATCTATATATAAAATGATGTTCTTATGTGTTTTTTAAATCAAAATTTAATTTCATAAAACTAATATTAATGATACATTAATTACGATTCTACTAATTGATGCATTAAATTTTCTATATACGATTCTACTAATTGCTGCATTAAAAATACTTATTCCTTATTATAGAATACTTAATTAATATTGGTAAAAGGCATTTAAACACTTTGGTACATAGTTAATAGATTTTTTTTATTATCTGGTTTAACATATTAGAACATCTGGCAAGATTTTTTAATATAATATTATTGTGTGTGAGACATTTGTAATATAACATTATTAAAATTATAATTAGTGTTCTACTAACAATATAAAAGTTAATATTATTCTGTAAATTACGTAATCAAGTGTAAGTAATATGTGCATTGAGATTCCACTAAATTTTTTATTAAGTGCTGAGAATTCAAAAGGAAGGTGCTAGTTGGCTTCCTTAATTGAGCACATGGGATAATGGAAGTACTTTGTGGCCAAGGTTTGCTTGTGTCATGGATGACTTCATCTTTTGCTTATGTCATGCATGACATCATCCCACACCATTTGCCTATAAATACAAAGCCTCCCCCCACCCATTTTCTTTAAGCTAAGAGCCAAATATATGCTGAGATTTTGAAGTGAAAATACTCTCCCAAAGTTTATTCAAGCACCCACCATATTTACTTCACCTTTAAAACCTTCGATTCTTCATATACTTCGTTATATACACAAGGTTTTAAACCCCGAGGCTTCGTACCACCCAACCTAGCCAAATCTCGCTTAGCTCATTTTCATACCACTCGTTTTGTCCTCCCGAAGGGCTCTCCAAAGTTCGTGTGCAAAGCCAAAATCCGGTCGAACCTCCGACGAATTTTTCCGGCGAACTTTTTGTAAGTGGTTATTTTAGCTTCATTTTACTCGTATCTTAACCGACCATTTTTGACAAAGGGCTTTTGAACAAAAATACTCTCTTCATCTTTAAAGCTCTCTTTGTTTACAAAACACACGAGTTAGCCAGTCGTTATATATTTGTGCGTGTGTTTTGTCCCGGAACCTAACTCGTATCCTTTGAGATTTCCTCACCAAACTTTGGAGGGATCTTTGCCTTGGCACGGAAAGCCGGATATAAGGCCAAAGGTAATAAGTTAGTTATTGTTGTGCGTGTTATCTGTGCTTAACTGTTATATCCCTACGCCCAACATACCCTTTCTCATTTGGTGAACGTTTCCATATGTGTTGTGCTTCGTGGAAATACTAACCTTACGAGTTTAGCGGTTCCCGATCCCGTGTGTGTGAGTGTGATTATCGACTGCGTATTATATCTATAAATCACTCAACACTAATTAATATAACTCTCGTAGCTTGCCCATACGTGGCTTGCTCAGGTTATTAAAATCAATCCGATTTAAAATCAACTATTTATATTTTCCGCGCGATATAAATTGTTGGACTAATCACCGTTAGTTTTGTTATAATTGACGAACCTTATACCTGACCGTGATTATTGGACTGACTTAGCGGACAAAAAATCTTAATTAAAACAAGGATATATTTTCGTAGATATTGTGTTCTAACTTTTGCAGTGAGGTGAAGTGAAGTGAGGTGTTCTTCGTTCTAAGACCCAAGTCCTTGACGTATTGACGGGGAGTTAATAGTCATTGCACCGTGAAGAAGAGGAAAGACCTGAGATCTAATACCTAAGACCCGAGACCGGCAAAAGGTGTAGAAGTACAAAGACTACACAAGGTTCTACATCGACTTTGAGGAAGTAACGGGGAGTTACGTTCCGAGATAAGCTTTGTAGGTGTTTTTACATTTATAGTGAGGAGGTAACGGGAAGTTACGCTCCAAGATATATATTTGTAAAGGCTTCTCCGCCTACTTTAAAGGAGTATCTTTATAGTAGAGAAAATCTCGAGTCCGGGGAGGAGCTCGGGGACTGGACTAGGGGTGAGTGGACTCCATCGGTTGAGTTAGCCACCGCGAACCAGGATAAAATCCCTCGTGTGGTATTTTTCTTTCTTTGCTTTTTGCTTCCGCATTTACAACTACCATTACTCTTGATACAAGCTTTTAAAAAGGGGATAAACTTTTTAAAACGCCATAAAGTTTTTAAACTGGTGATTAAGCTATTCAACCCCCCTTCTAGCTTAATTATCCCTATATAAGGACCTAACAGAGTTCAATTTGATTAAATATATAAATATAAATAAAAATATTAAATATTTTGATAAATATAAATTTATAATAAAAGATTAAAAATAATAGAGTCTAGATAAGGCTCGCGAATATTACGAGCCAAGTAACTTGAAGCTCGAGCTCGGTAATTCGGAAAAACATTCAAATAGCTCGAGCTCGAGCTCGGCTCGATTATTACCGAGTGGAATTTGAATATTTTACGAGACGAGCTCGAGTAGCTCATGAACAGTTTGGCTCAGTTAGACCCATAATCCCAGTATTATAAATATTGTTGTAATCTTGACAAGTAATTACCGTATAAGTAAGATGCATCTTAGCGCAAATTTTCTAAAAGTGTGATCTGAATCAATTACGAAATTCCTAGAATTATTATTATTACGGAATTGAATGTAAAGATGAAGCAATTCTAAAATAGATGAGTTTATGATTATCCAGGAGACTATAGAAATGGCGTGGCAGAAAGGGAAGGGGGATGAATTTCGATTTAAAATATCAACTAACCGTTTTCCATTTCCATTTCCATTTCCATTTTATGTTAGAATTGCTAATCAATTGCAAGAGTATAGGCACACTAATCGCTTGCTTAGCGGGCAAAGCTGAGCAATATAAGCAAAATTCTGTTTCATCTTTGGCCATCCAAGAAAGGGAAAAACCAGTTAGATATAACATAAATATGCTTCTCAGCAATGTTTAAAAAAATATGAAATTTTTGATTGATTTTTGTAAATATTTTTTTTAATTACTAATTGTTTTGATTTAACTTAAAATTTTATATTTGTAAATATTTATTATTTTCTTGTTTCTTTCAATTTTTTTACTTTTTTGACACATATTAAGATATATATATATAGGGGTAGGATACTGAGAGAACCCAAATAATCGAGAGAACCAGAGAACTCCTCCATCCACCGTTGATTACAAATCTCAATTTAATACTATTTAAAAATAATATCTTTATAATATCAATCAAATCTAGCGAAGACTGAGGGTATTTCTGTACCATCAAAAAACAAGAAATCAATCACAATTTATTACCATATTTATTGAGATTCTTATTTAATGCTTTCATATCTTCCATATCTTTGATTTAATGCTTCTATATCTTCTTTATTTTTTTCAATTGAAATATGGAAATTATATATAATACTTTGTATTTTTCATATTCTTCTCTTAAATGAAATATGGAAAAATACTTATTGGAATCTTAGTAAAATATCCATTGGTAAAATATTTTCATTACTTACTATTTCTAGATTCCGTAAAAGATTTTAAAATATTTGGAGACTTTGTAAAAAATATTCAGAGATATTTTGTAAAATATTTTTATTATTTATTATTTTACTAAGATTCTTTTAAGTTTTTTATCCGTATTTATTGAGATTCATATTTAATGCTTTCATATCTTTCGTATCTTTGATTTAATGCTTCTATATCTTTTGGATTTTTTCTAAATTGAAATATGAAAGTTATATATAATGCTCCATGTTTTTCATATTCTTCTTTTAATTAAAATATGAAAAAACACTTAACGGAATCTTAGTAAAATATCTTCATTACTATTTCCAAATTTCGTACAAGATTTAAAATATTAGAAGATTTTGTAAAAAATATTCGGAGATGTTTTGTAAAATCTTTACATTATTTATTCTTTTACTAAGATTCTTATAAGCATTTTATCCATAATAAAATATATTTGATTAGGTGTTTAATTTAGCTGGTTATATATAATATATTATGTATATCTATATATAATATGATTTTCTTATGTGTTTTTTAAAGTAAATTTTAATTTAATAAAATTAAATTTAATGATACATTACTTACGATTCAATTAATTGATGTATTAAATTTTCTATATACGATTCTACTAATTGATGCATTAAAAATACTTATTCTTTATTATAGAATACTTAATTAAGGTATATTCTACTAATTTTCTTATTCTTTACTAATTTTCTATATACGATTCTACTAATTGATGCATTATATACTAATTCTTTAATAACAATATTAAAATTATAATAAAGGTTCCATTAACAATACAGAAATCAATATCATTTTTTAAATTATGTGATTAAATGTATTTTAAAATGTATATTAAGATTCTACTAAAAAATTTATTAGATGAGTCGTTATTTGATCATATATATTATATAGTTTTGTTATGTGATCTTTTCAAAATTTTATTTGAATTATAATCATTTAGAGATATATATGTATATATATATATACACACATATATACATATATATATATATATATATATACATAAAATATAGTTTGTTAATTTATTTTTAAATTTTATTTACAAAATTAAAATACCGATTTTTAATTCAAATAAATAATTAAAAAATTCTAATTCGTTGTGATTTTTAAATGCGTGTTATAAATCTTATATCCTCCATATAAAAATTATAAAGGACAAAACAAGTATTAGAAATATAATTTTAAATGTTGTTTGTTACAAATTTTGATTTATATACTTGCTCTCATATCTGAATCGAACTCGGCTTTACTGCTAGTATCGGATTAGAACTTAAACAAACAATACATATTATATGCCTCTGATCTAGATGCCGACCCAAGTATAAGGGTTCAATGGATTTCTCTTATTGGGGGTGAGATGGTGCATATTGTGGGGTTGATGGTGGAGGATATTGTCAACAAAATGGAAAATAAAGATCAAGATGTATATATTTATATTTTTTTTATCTGTTTGTATATATTGATCGAGTATGCTTAGTGTCTTGTTGTTTGTCATTTTCTATTATATGTGCAATTAGGAAAAGGAACGCAGAATCGTACCGGAGAAGGATCATACTAATCCAGAGGAGCTGTCATAGGAGGATGGTGGTGACGGTGGTTTAAAGCCGAAGCTGATGCGGGTGCTAGTGTTGGTGCGGGTGCGGGTGGTGTACCGGATCCCCGTGCTCGTGAACGTCCTGCAAATTCCGACATGACGCTTTCAATAGATTAGTTTGGATTTTGATTTATGGTTTTTATGGATTTTGGATTTTGGATAATGACTGCCAAGGGCATTTGGTTTGCCCTTGTTAGACAAATGTACATTTGCGTTGATGGTAATTGTTATGGTAATTTGTTGTTTATGGTAATTGTTATTGTTATTACTAGTATTATCCGTCACGACTTGAATGACGTTGCCACTCCCTATATTACCAAAATATTTATCAACATACTCAAATTTATACTTTGCAGTGTGTGCTTCTTCTGAACTTTCAATAGAAGAAATAAAGCATGTGCCAGCTTTACAATTAACACAAAGATTCATAATGCTTCGCCTATTTCTGTCAAACCACGCATTTGTCATTAGTGAGCACCCATTGCCTTTCCACTCCTCTTCTTGTTCTTTCAACGATTGTTTTGTCTTTTCCACTTCTAGCTTATGGAGCGGTTCTCTCAATTGGTACTGACTTGTTGGTATATAGCCTCGATCAAACTGTCCAACGGCCTCACAGAACCTTTGAAACCCATCATTGTTTATGGCATTGAATGATATACCAGACTCATACATGAACATGGAAGAAGATATATATTATTTTATCAAATTTTTAATTTTATAAGTTAATAATATTTTGTAAATTTATTGATAAAGTAATATTTTATTACAAAATAAAAAACATGAATTATTTTTTATGATTAATTAAAAAAAGAATTAAAACTAGTATTAATAATATATATTAATATCAAGAAATACATAAAAAATAATTAACTCTAATGATATGTGAATTTTATATTAAAAGTTAAAGAATTAACTTTGTTTATTGCTAGTTGTCAAAATAAATACAATATCACATTATGTATAAAGTAAGAGTAGGAAAATATTTTGCTCGTTATTGTCGTTAAAATTATTATAGAATGCTAGGACTTTAAGTTTTCTTATAATGATTTATTACTAGTTCCCAAAATAAATAAAGTTTTTTTTATAGTGATTTATTACTAGTTGCCAAAATAAACAAAGTATCACATCTTGTATATGACAAGAGTAAGACAGTTCTTTGTTCGTTCTTGTCGTTTGTATTATTATAGACAGAGAAGGACTTTAAGATTTCCTCCTTCAATATATTTATTAACTTTATATATGTTAAGTACATACTTAATAAAGAAATAAGAAATCAAATTTAGAAATTGACATTCCAGTCTGCAATCAAGCCGATCCGAGTCGAACACTGTTAGGCTAGGGTCGAGCTCGAATAAAAAGTTTGTGGCTCGAGTTCGACCGAGCCTTTAATTCCAAGTTCGAAGATCGGCTCGTAAACAGTTTGATAGGATTGTGTTCGGCGCAAAAAGCTCGAATCGAGTCACCAAATATTGGATCTCAAAAACTCGAAATATGATGGTTCGCCTCGAGTTCGATTCGATTAAATATATAAATATAAATAAAATATTAAATATTTTTATAAATATTACAAGCCGAGTAACTTGAAGCTCTAGCTCGGCTCGGTAAAACATTCAAAACGCTCGAGCTCGGCTCGATTATTACCAAATGGAATTTGAATATTTTATGAGACGAGCTCGAGTAGCTCATGAACAATTTGGCTCATTTACACCCCTAATCCCAGTATTATAAATATTGTTGTAATCTTGACAAGTAATTACCGTATAAGTAAGATGCATCTTAGCACAAAATTCCTAAAAGTGTGATCAGAATCAATTACAAAATTCCTAGAATTATTATTATAAAGGAATTGAATGTAAAGATGAAGCAATTCTAAAATAGATGAGTTTATGATTATCCGGGAGACTATAGAAATGGCGTGGGAGAAAGGGAGGGGGGAAGGATTTCGATTTGAAATATCAACTAACCGTTTTCCATTTCCATTTCCATTTCATGTGAGAATTACTAATCAGTTGCAAGAGTATAGGCACACTAATCGCTTGTTTAGCAGGCAAAGCTGAGCAATATAAGCAATATTTTGTTTCATCTTTGGCCATCCAAGAAAGAGAAAAACTAGTCAGATATAACATAAATATGCTTCTCAGCAATGTTTAAAAAAAATTGAAATTTTTGATTGATTTTTTATTTTGTTTAATTACTAATTGTTTTGATTTAACTTAAAATTTTAGATTTGTAAATATTTAGTATTTTCTTGTTTCTTTCAATTTTTTTACTTTTTTGACACATATTAAGATATATCTATATATATATATATATATATATACATAAAATATAGTTTTGTAATTTATTTTTAAATTTTAAATACTGATTTTTAATTCAAATAAAAAATTAAAAAAATTCAAATTTGTTACGATTTTTAAATGCGTGTTATAAATCATCTTTCCTCCATATAAAAATTATAAAGGACAAAGCAAGTATTTAAAATATAATTTTAAATGTTGTTTGCTACAAATTTTAATTTATATACTTGGTTTGAAATCTGAATTGAACTCGGCTTTACTGCTAGTATCGAATTAGAACTTAAACAAAAAATACATATTATATGCCTCCGGTCCAGATGCCGACCCAAGTAGAAGGGTTCAATAGAATTCTCTTATTGGCGGTGAGATGGTGCATACTATGGGGTCGATGGTGGAGGATATTGTCAACAAAATAGAAAATAAAGTTCAAGAGGTACATATTAATATTTTTTGTCTGTATGTATTTATCAAGTATGCTTATTGTCTTGTTGTTTGTCATTTTCTATTATATGTGCAATTAGGAAAAGGAACGCAGAATCGTAGCAGAGAAGGATTATAATAATCCAGAGGAGCTGTCAGAGGAGGATGGTGGTGACGGTGATTTGAAGCCGGTCCTGATGCGGGTGCTAATGTTTCTGTGGGTGCATTGTTGGGGTTATACTGAAATATTCGTTTGAAGTATATAACAATTATTTGAGAATCTTGAAGGCATGTTTTCACATTGTCTGTATAAGATTAGATTGTCGAACTCCTTATATAATATAATAAAAGTTCACAGTCTAAATGGTGTTAGACAAACCATTGGAACGACTGAAGTATTATTTGGAAATAGTTTATCTTGACTATTGAATAATATTTATATACATTGTGTATATTGAACAAGATCAAAATAGTAGAATAATTGTTTCTTTAATTCTGACAATAAAGAACTAAGATTCTGCGATGTTATATATTATTGCTTAGGTTCTTAATCCGGATATAGTGATTGACACTTGTATTTAATGCACATGCCTTGACTCATAAATTAAGTAATTTATTTTAAATTACGAATTTATGTATTGGGCAATGACATTATATACAGAGTGAGATATTGATTATAAAAGGAAACCATGTCCGGAAAATATATTCGGGTGATGATGTCCTCTTGAAAGCTCATAAAGATAATTATGCTTTAGTCCTGCAGGCAGATTTGTTCTTGCATAATTATAAGTTTGAGTGGATGATCAAGGATAAAAGATATTGATTAAATTAATTGTCAAAAATTAATTTAATTAATGGACACGCGATATCTTAAACATGGGGAATTTATAAGCAATTAATATGGGAGCCGAATTAAACAATTAATTTACGGAATTAGGAAAGGTAGTGCAAATATTAATTCTATAGTGGATTGAATTAATATTTAATGACATTGGGCCTGGCCGGGAATGTCATTGGAAGGCCTGACCTAATGGTCCATGATCCTTACTGTAGCCTATATATATTCTTGTTCTCCTAAAGCTGAAAGACACACCAAAACGAATTCATCCTAGAGTTTGAGAGAGGCAGACGTTTTTCTCAAGGAGACAGCT
Source organism: Daucus carota subsp. sativus (assembly GCF_001625215.2). Lineage (NCBI taxonomy): Eukaryota > Viridiplantae > Streptophyta > Magnoliopsida > Apiales > Apiaceae > Daucus > Daucus carota. The sequence continues at coordinate 31,472,816 of NC_030389.2, forward strand.
AGGGTTTTGGGTTTTCGGGGCTTTAAGGAGAGGCGCACCTTGGGAGATCGAAGGCCACACTTCGTCCAAGGAGAATCAGGGAATACAGTAGAAGACGTGGATTTGAATTGCTTGCGCCGTAGCGATTAAGGTTAATATTCTGTTCGAACTTTTAATTAGTATAATAAAACGCAGAGCCAAGGTCCGATTGTTCCAACAATGGCATCAGAGCCAGGTTGCGGTTCTGCGATTTATGATATGTAGTCCATGTCATGATTATATATGCATGTATATAGTGGTTCTGTGATGCAGGTTGTTATCCACTATTATGGCCGTGTTTTAATTCTGTTATGTTTGGATTCCACGTGGTTTATCGTGGCTGTTGTAAATCACGAGGGTTGATCGTGATAGTTTAATCTTATAATTCAATTTGTAATTGTTTTAGATTATGATCTGATGTAATAGAATAGGCTGCTTCGTCTATACAATTTGTATGTAATTGTTTGATCAATGGGGCTGCAAGAAACAGAGATCTTCCGCTGCTGCGATCTGTTTTCGGGGGGGGGGGGGCTGCACTGTTTTGACCGTAACTTTTGCAAACGATGTCCGATTTGGGCGAATCAGCACTTTTCGGAAACGGCAGAACGAGACGGACCTAGTTACAACTAGGTCAAGCCTGGTTGGGTTGATTTCGAAGCTGTTTTTTAGAATTTTCCGAGGCATTCTGAGGCCGTTTAGGCCTCCAAACGGGCTCTCGAAGTTTTCTGGAATTTTTCGAAGGGTGAATTCGAAGCTGTTTTTTCCGGGGCCATAATAGTGGATGTGTTCAATTATGATTTACATAATTATTGATTATTGTTATTATGTGTTTCTTGTCTTTGTTGTTATGCCATGTGATACTAACCTTTCGCATGCTAGAATGACATGGACATAGGGATGTTTTTTCATTATGGCTTAATCATGATAGTATGATGCCATGTTATGTGTTCTTTGTGTTGCTATAACCATGATAGTATGCATGTGGACTTCGAAGAAATAACATAGGGCGATGCATCTAGATTAAAATTCTCAAAGTAAATTCTAAGTGGGAGAGGGAATTAATGTGATATTAAATCCCATGGTCTCCATCATTGTTTGTATGTAATTTAACATAAAGACGAATATAAATTATGTATACGTCACCCATCGTGGCATGTAATTTATGGTGTCTAGAATGTTATAGATATTACTGGAACAAACTCTTAAATTAATACGAATAAATACGAATTTTCTTTATCTCTGATTTGAGGCGATTTCTAAGGCTTATGGGTATTAAGTGAGACCGATGTGACTCCTCCACTGCCTAAAAATCAAACCATTGACGAATATTGAATTGAAGTATTCTATTCAAAGAATATTGGAAGGTATACATGCCGCCCATCGTGGCGTACCAAGTTCCATAGGTTTCGGATAATTTAAGATTTGATGATGGTATACACTTAGCTATGAAAAATAATATAGACCACCCCAACGTGGCTTGTTGTTTAGTAATAGGACCGAAGTAACGTTTAGTAATAGGACCGAAGTATACATGTCACCCATCGTGACGTACCAGAAACTTATGGTGTTTAAACGTTAGTGCATTGAATTTTAATAATTGTTAGAGGAACCAATAGGTCTTAATTTTTAATGCACCCTTCTTTATGTGTAATGTGATTTTTTCATGCATGATTCTCAGGATAAAATGGGCTTTAATCCACTGTTCACCATACTTAAGGATAACAAACTTACCGGACCTAACTATATTGAATGGAAACGTAATTTGGACATTGTGTTGACTGCTGAGGAGTACAAGTTTTGCACTTATGAACCCAAGCCTGAGCAGCCTGTTGCTGATGCTCCTGATGAGGATAAGTAGTATTATAAGCGGTGGACAAAGGCTGATGAGATGTCGCGATGTTACATCCTGGCAGCAATGTTAGGTGTTTTGCAGCATCAGCATCAGGCTATGGCCACTGCTTCGGATATGCTCTTTAATCTCAATGAACTTTTTGGAGATCAGAATAGGGCTGCTAGGCAGGTAGCCATGAAGGCTTTAATGAACACACAGATGGCTGAAGGTACACCTGTAAGGGATCATGTTCTCAAGATGATGTCACATCTGAATGAGATAGAGATCCTTGGTGCTGAGCTTGACGGGGACACCCAGATTGACATTATCCTTATGAGCTTGCCCAAGAGTTTTGAGCAGTTCCGCTTGAATTACAACATGAACAAGAGGCAGTATAGTCTTGCGGAACTGCTGACAGAACTTCAGGAAGCTGAAGGATTATTTCGGCAGAGTGTTCAAGTGAATGTGGCTGAGAAAGGTTCTTCTAAGACGAAAGGCAATAAGAAGAAGAAAAAGGCTCAGACACAGAAAGCTGTGAAGGCAGTGGGAGTTCAAGGTGGTGTGAAAAAGCCTAAAGGAAAGTGCTACCGGTGCAAGAAGTCGGGTCACTGGAAACAGGATTGTCCTCTTCGTAAGAAGACAAACAATACTGGTATGTCTCTTTCTCTAGTTACAGAAACATTAATAGCGGCTATATCTACGAGCACTTGGTGTGTAGATATTGGAGCACTTGGGTTCGAGCAATCCGGAATGCTTAGAGATGGCGAGATATACGTGTTCATGGGAGATGCTACGAAAGTAGCAGTAGTTGCAGTAGGAGTTATTCACTTATCTTTTGGTTCTGATAGGATTTTGGTTTTGAACAATTGTCTTTATGTACCTTCTTTTAGAGGGAATTTGATTTCGGTTTCTGAACTTGCTATAGATGGTTATAATGTTTGTTTGGATCGTAATGTTTCTATTATGATGAATAAACGGATTATATGTTCTGGTACACTGCAAGACAATTTGTATATAATTAATCCTAGTCAACCTGCACTGCAACTACAATATAGGGTATTGAACAACACATCTTCTACCTCTAATAAAAGAAAGGAACCTTCTAGTTTGAACTAAACATATCTTTGGCACTTGAGATTAGGTCATATTAACTTGAGGAGGATTCAAAGACTGGTAGTAGACGGGCCTTTAGGCTCATTGGCAGCGGAGCCATTTCAAGTTTGTGAATCCTGCTTGGAAGGTAAAATGACCAATAGGCCTTTCAAGGCAAAGGGGAATAGAGCAAAAGAAGTGTTAGGATTGGTTCACTCTGATTTATGTGGACCCATGAATATCCAAGCAAGAGGTGGTTATGACTTATGAGTATTTCGTCACTTTCATTGACGATTATTCTAGATATGGGTACGTTTATTTGTTGTGCCGTAAGTCTGAGTGCTTTGATAAGTATAAAGAGTACAAAGATAAAACGGAGAAGCGACATAATAAAAGTATCAAGTCACTACGATCAGATCGTGGTGGCGAATACTTGCTTGGGGAATTCAGGGAATATTTATCAGAGAATGGGATAGAATCCCAGTTGACTGCACCAGGCACACCCCAGCAGAACGGTGTAGTAGAGAGAAGGAACCGGACTCTTTTAGAGAGTGTTAGATCGATGATGAGTTATTCGGATTTACCCAAGTCGTTTTGGGGACATGCCTTAGAGACAGCAACTTATCTTTTGAACTTAGTACCTTCTAAGTCGGTTCCTAAAACCCCTTTAGAATTGTGGACCGGGGACAAACCGAGTCTGCGACACATTCGGATATGGGGTTGTCCAGCACATGTGCTAAACAAGAACGCGACTAAGCTAGAATCTCGTACAGAAGTAAAGCTGTTTGTAGGCTACCCTATGGGAACAAAAGGTTATTTATTTTATAGTCCTAAGAATCGGGATGTCACTGTTAGCACCAATGCAAGATTCTTAGAGGAAGACTATATAATGAATCACAAACCCATGAGTAGTATCGTTTTAGAGGAACTAGTGGGAAGGACGAATAATGAACCTGTAGTACAAGTTGAACAACCACAGCAGACTGTGCAACCGGTCACTAATACCGCACCAGTTCCTCGTCGTAGTGGGAGGGTTGTTCGACAGCCTGACAGATTCATGTTTTTTGGAGAGTCTTCGGACTTGGTCTCTGGTGAACATGATGATGATCCCCGGACATACGAAGAGGCAATACAAGACAAAGATGCAAGTCTTTGGGAAAAGGCAATGGATTCTGAGATGGAATCAATGTATTCTAATCAGGTCTGGGAGCTCGTGGAACCACCCAAAGGTATAAAACCTATTGGATATAAGTGGGTCTACTAGAAAAAGAGGGGATCAGACAAAAAGGTGAAAGCCTGGAAAGCAAGACTTGTTGCGAAAGAGTATACTCAGAAAGAAGGTATCGATTATGAGGAAACCTTTTCGCTAGTAGTCATGCTTAAGTCAATCCGAATTCTTTTATCTATAGCAGCTCATCTCGATTATGAGATTTGGCAAATGGATGTCAAGACAGCTTTCCTTAATGGAAATCTTGAGGAAACCATCTATATGCAGCAACCAGAGGGATTCATTAAAGAAGGCCAAGAGCATCTTGTATGTAAGCTGAAGAGGTCTATTTATGGACTTAAACAAGCTTCTAGGTTTCAAGCTTGTAAGGCTGCATTTATTGGAAGTAGGGCTTATCAAAACCCTTTAAGGTTAAAGCTTATCAAATCCCTTCAAGGTTTCAAGCTTTTCAAGCTTGCATGGTTTTGGGCTTATCAAAACCCTTCAAGGTTAAAGATTATCAAAGCTTTCAAGGTTTCAAGCTTGCATGGTTTTGGGCTTATCAAAGCCCTTCAAGGTTAAAGCTTATCAAAGCTTTCAAGGTTTCAAGCTTTTCAAGCTTGCATGGTTTTGGGCTTATCAAAGCCCTTCAAGGTTAAAGCTTATCAAAGCTTTCAAGGTTTCAAGCTTTTCAAGCTTGGATGGTTTTGGGCTCATCAAAGCTCTTCAAGGTTAAAGATTATCGAAGCTTTCAAGGTTTCAAGTTTTTCAAGCTTGCATGATTTTGGGCTTATCGAAGCCCTTCAAGGTTAAGGCTTATCAAAGCCCCTCAAGGTTAAAGCTTATCAAAGCTTTCAAGATTTCAAGCTTTTTAAGCTTGCATGGTTTTGGGCTTATCAAAGCTATTCAAGATTTAAAGCTTATCAGAGCTTTCAAGGTCTCAAGCTTATCAAAGCTTTCAAGGTTTCAAGCTTGCAAGGCTGCATTTAGTGGAAGTAGGGCTTGTCAAAGCCCTTCAAGGTTTAAAGCTTATCAAAGTTTTCAAGTTTCGAGCTTTTAAAGCTTGTATGGTTTCGGGCTTACGGCAGCCCTTAAGGTTTGAGGCTTATCAAAGCTCTCAAGGTTTCAAGCTTTTAAAGCTTGTATGGTTTTGGGCTTACAATAGCACTTCAAGGTTTAGAGTTGATCAAAACACTCGAGGCTTACTTTCAAGGCTCACACTCGGGGTTTACCCTCAAGGCTTACATTTGGGGATTACTTCAAGGCTTATATTTGGGGATTACTTTCAAGGCTTATTCTCAAGGCTTTCTCTTAAGGCTTATGCTTGGAGCTTATGCGTGAAGTGCTGATACCGATTTTGCATCTCAACTTAAGTTTACATGCGCTTATGTGGGTTGTTACCAAGTTTACCAGGGGGGTAAACCCCTCGAAATCCCAAGTTGGTCATCTCCGCTAGGAACCTAAGTTAGAGCAAGGCTAAAGTCTACTAAGCTGCATGTTACCTAGGAAAATTTGAAGACTTTTACGCTATTGGGGATCAAGCATAATTATAACCTTATACATCCACAAGGAAGAAAGCAATACAAAAGAACAAGGTTTTAGGGGTCACAAACCCCGATAATCGAGTTCGCTACATTTTAAGTATAAGGTTGCACCTTATATTCATTCTCTCTACCTGCATGGAAGGTTAGATGGTAAGTGCATGCAATATCACAAGGAATACAGGAAATTCACACAAGGCAACTGAATAAAGTGAAGCAGTTGTAATAAAAAAAAAGTACAAGGGAAAATTCCTCCCCACACCAACAGGGGGAGGTCCCTTGGAATATCAAAACAACTCGCGAGACTTTCCGAGGAGTCCGCACCCTCATCCAAAAAAAATATTCAACTCGTGACGCAAGCGTCACGCAGGAAAATTCGTGATTAAATAAATAAAGGTTGATTAAGCGCTAGGGGGAGGAGTAATTAGGAAGTAGCCGGAGAGGAGGAGGCTTTCGGGACTTCGTCGGCAGCCGGGGCATCTGGGGAGATCGCGCTCTGAGGAGGGGTTGCAACTAAAGTCCCCACCGAGGCCGTCACATCTGGGTCCGCAGGGGGTGTCTTAATAGCCTCCGGTTGATCCTTGATGGCAGCTTTTTCCTCGAGGGTACCCCCAAGGAGCTTTCCAGCGCTCGTCTGGGCTTTCTCAGAGCCAACCGCATACTCAGCCTTTGCCTCTTCCAGGGTGACAACAACATCTGGCCCCAATTTGGCCCAATCATTGTCCGGGAAGAAGCAATAGGCAGACTTCACACAGTCTTTAACCCCCTCGGCAACCCCGGCCTCGAAGATGGTGGTCTCCCGCTGTTTTCTCCCTGCCTTGACAAAAGCGGCAGCGTCTCGAAGCTCCTGCACTCGGCCTTCCAGCCTCTTCACCAGCTTTCCCAAGCCATCTACTTCCTCCTCTAGGGAACACCTCAACGAGTCCTCCGTCCTCTCATCCTCTTGCACCTTGACCTCAGCCTCTTTGAACGCCTGATTTGCCTTCCGTAAGGACTCTTTGCCCTTAGTTACGGTGGCAGGATCGACTTTCACCCGCTTTAGGTCCGCCCTCAACCCCTCATCAATCATGGCCGCGTTAGCCACCTGGTCGCTTATCTTGAGGTCGAGGAATAAGCTCTTGGCGTTGGCCACCACCTTGTCATGGGCGGCTTCTGTCAAGGACAAGCTATCCTACTCCCTGATTGCGGCCTCGGGAACCTGGTCGCTGACCAGGTGTTGAAAGAGCTGAGACTTTTGGGAGGAAGCAAGGGCTGGAGAGCTGCTAGCAGCGGCAAGCTTGGACCGCTTGTTGGAGCGGGAGTCGGAAGGGGTCCCGTTTCTGCAGCCCCAGAGCCCCTCTTGCGGCCGTCAGAGGAGGTTTTCTTTTGCTCCAAGGATGAAGCAGGGAGCTGAGACATTGGAGGAGCGGTGACAGGGGCCTTAGAGCCAGAGGACTCTCCGAAGAGGTCCTCGTATTTGGTAGATCGCTTCACGAATTTCGAGATGTTAGAAGCCATGTTTGCAAGACAAGAAGACAAGGGAAAATGGTCAGAACCTACGCAGTTATCAATAAAGATACAAAGGAATGTAAATACAAGCAGCAGTGATAACATGAAAATTCACAAGACATGTAGCATGGAATACAAATAGTGCTAATGTTACAATAGAGAGGGAACCTGGGCTTCCTGTCACCTCCACACCTGCACCCCCTCGTCAACGGGGGATGCATCCACTATGGTAATGGAAAAATCGAGCCTCTCCAGATTCTATGGAGTAAGCAGGCAGGAGCCATCACCCAGCTTGGTGGAAAGCCCCAGCAGGTGCTTGGCCCTTTCAAGGGACTCTCCCGCCAAAGGAGTCTGCACTGGCATGTCTACAACAAACACAAGTATAAGGAAGGCTAAACGGGAAGCCTAAGGCTAAACTAACATTGGACAAGGGAGAAAACTGCCTTACTGGGGGAGAGGTTGAAGTCTTTCCTGTAGACGGGGCAGTCGTAATAGTAGAGAAAGAGCTTCTGCCAATCGGACATCGACTGGCGGTTGCCTTTGATACCCTTTTTTGGTGGGTATTTCAAGCGGTCAAGTAGAAGAACCCGGGGGTTCTTCCTGTCTGCTTCAGCTGGAAGAACTAGCCCAGCTCCAGGGCCGACATCCGCACTCCATGGTGGATATCGTAGAGGATGTAGAGGGAGACCGCCATGTGGTAAGAGTTGGGGGTGAGCTGCATGGGGGAGACTTCATAGAAGTCCAGGACCTCCAGGATGAAAGGGTAAAGAGGTAGAGACAGCCCCAGCCTAAAGAACTAGGAGGACATCACGGTGTTGGGATAGTTAGTCCCCGACTTGAGGCTGTCAAAACGGTGGCATCTCTCCCCAGGCTGCGAGAAGATAAGGGTGCAACAGGGATTACAAGACTCCAAGAGTGACTGAAACCTTGCGGGAGTCATGATGGAGTCCATGTGCTCACAGGCCAGGACCACAGCTGGGGGTTCCACCACTTCGATGGAAGTCTCAGCTTCCCGCTTGATGAGTTCCTCTAGGTTCCCCTCAAGAACAGCAGCAACGTCCACTTGGGGACCAAGGGTTCCTTCCTCTTTGCTAGACTTAGAAGTGGTCCAATTGAGCTCCTTCACCACCAAGCTATGACTAAAGCGGGTCCTGGAGCTAACCCCTAAGCTTGACTGAACAGGATGGGGGTCCAAGCTAGGAGAAGACCCCATGTCGACCACGACAATCGGAGCCTTGCTGGTGGCTGATTGGGAGGAATGAGAAGACATGGTTTCCTGAGACATCTACAAGAGGAATGGAAGGAATCAATAAGGATTTAAAGAAGGGAAACAACTCAATGGAGCCGAGGTGAAAGAAAGAAAAAAAAGGAAAAAAGTTTTATGAAGAGCTGGGCTGCAGATTTGAAGCCCTACAAGTATGGAATTGGCATGAAGGGGCTCCAGTGGAAGCCCCAAGGTGCGAAGGGACACTCTCCCCCAAGGGGGAATGGTAATGGTTGCAGGTGACGATTCATATTCTCCACCGTTAACGGAAGCCCAGCCGGGCGCCCAGGGTGGGGGGCTCGATTTTGATCCTAACCTCAATCACGACAACAAATGTCCAATCGCTACTCTAGCCTACGAACTAATCAAATACGGCACATAACTCGCATGGCAAACCAATTAAAGCAGACAAGAACATAAAGAGGGTGTTAATCGTAAAAGAGGGGTTTCCCCCTAGAGGCCAATTGGGAACCTATGGTTTACGGCCTAGGGTTGCGACTAGGGTTTCAAACCAACACCATATTGTAACGGGATCGAAGGCGACAGGCCCGGTTGGGAAGCGTATAGAGTATAATCGACAGCGAACTAAAGTGGGTGGTGTGTGTATTCAAGGATAAATGTGTATTCATAGTTACAAAGACATGCAAAACGAATTAGCAGTTCGATTATTCATAACAATTTTAGGCGAGTCTAATGTGGGTGTGTGCACACATACCAAGGTGGACAGTCCAATAAAAAAAAAGGAAATCAGTCAAGCATGGAGCATCTAAATGTACAGCATCAGGTGAAAGGAAAAACTAAGGGTTTAAAACGCATACCTTTGATCGGAGTTGGAAGTAGACACGAAGAAGAGGATGCCGGAAAAGACGAGCAACTTGCGTCTGGGGTACTTCGGTAAAAGAGGGAGAGTAAGTGAAGAGTTTGAGAGTAAATAGGGAGTAAAATAAGCCTGTGGGTGGGTGTATATATAGCTGAAGTGAGTGGGAGACATACCCGCCAGGTGGTGCGCTGGGATTAGAGAGGCGCAGAGATAGCCTTGATGAGGCAAGGCTTCCCGAGGCATAGGAGGTTTGTAGAAGGGGTATAGGTGGTTTAGGACTCTACAGCTTCACCACATGTGTAGGGATTTTTGGTTATATTCAAATTAATTTGAATTTTAAAGATTAAGCCCCAAAATCTTTGGGATCAGCCTTATCACAAAGTGTTGTGATGCACGCGGGAAACTGAAAAGGCGGAATTGGATTTAAGTAAGCTCAAATGGAATTTTGGAAGTAATTTTGATTATTTTCGGAAATAATATCCGAGGCTTGCAGTGGTTACAATAAATAAAATTTATAATATAACTGGTTTTATAATTATGTCAGAGGTATTTCTTAATTATTTCTTGTTTCTTACACCGGGTACACCCACGTAAGCTTAGAAATAATTTATGATCAACCCCTAACGTAATTATTAGGCTTGCAGCTGGACGATAGAGGGTTACCATTCTTAGGTTCCTCTCATATTTCATACTTCAAGGAACCGGGGGTAGTTGTTGTGCCATAAAATCTCCCTGGGCTTATTTTATAGCTCATTATATGGTTTGGGCTTTATTTGGGCTTACTAGAGTCATTTGGTTAAGGATATTGGGCTTCACCATGGCTGAGTGAACCATTGAAGACATGCAAGAAGGCTTAGGGGCTTGCATTGGAAACTTAATGGAGGCTGCCATCGGAATGGGGTTGCACCTGAAGGCGCTTTAGGGGTTACCTCTGCAAAGGATTACCGCTCAGTGCATCCTGGCTTGCAGCTACGGGGCTACAGTTAGGGGATGCCGCTGGCAGGGCTTCCGCCGCCTGGGCAGAACGCCAGGCAGACTCCAAGCATGATTCTTCTTCCTTGTTTTTAGGTGGACGAATTGGAGGTGGATTGGGAGTGTATCAGCTGTTATTTATGCACGAATCAAAGGATAATCATGCTTATTTGGATATAATTACAACATATATACATATCTAGTGCATAAATTCGGATATACATGGAAGATGAAGGCTTCAAGTGACCTACTTGGGGAGTGGGATTCCGCTACATAACTCTAAAGAAGAATGTTTTATCCTAAACTAGAGGGGATAATAGCTTATATTTTCGTGGTAATCTCAAGAACTACATGAGCTTGATCCCTATAAATTGGGTATGTAGGCACCTTGCAAAGGGACGATTTGATTCTAACTCACAAGTTCTACACTCTAAAGAGAGACACGTGTAACCTTCGTGACATACTTTCTGGGCAACTGCAGGACGGAATTTCATAATTCCGGCCTCTTTGCTTTGTCCTTTGCGAGCTCAGACTCAAAACACATTTGTTTCTCTGTATTTAGTATTAACGGTGGCCCCTATAAGCTAGCCGTGATTATCGTAGTTGTAACAAATATTCCTATAATTGTGTTATACGGTTCTGGGGGTGTTGCATCAATCACTCTCACAACATATATCAATATTCCATATACTTAAGAATACTAGTGAAGCCTTTTAAAAATAACCATAAATTTAGCCATGGGTAAAATTTTTTACCCATTCTCCTCACATCCTTGACCCGTTTTGTTAAATTTTACCCATTTACTAAATGGATTATCTGTTTATCTCTAATGTGATATATCAAGCTTGAGATATACATGGCACAATCAGAAATGTTCTATTCTATATGTCATGCTGTGCAGGTTTTCCCTGAAATTGAGCTCCTTGCACTAGGATAATGTATAAACAGTTTATGATTTCTATACTCATTATGTCCTCTTTTGATCCCATGTCAATATCTTCTTATGTATGTCATCTTACAAGTAAAAATGATATGTACATCATGTCTCTCTTCATCAGCAGCTTTCAAACGTATTTTAGAATTGTGATTTTTTCCTATTTATATATGAATAATTTGCCACACCATTTAGTGGACCACTACACCAATTCTGGGCAATTACGACGGATTTTTTCCGCCTATTTCATCGTAATTAGTACCATTTACGACGGAAAGTTTCCGTCGTTTTTGCTGGCGTCTGAAGTTAAAAAATTGGTCGGTAGTTTAAATTGTGTCGCAAGTTATCACTTCCGTCGTAAGATCAGCCATGTGGACCCCACTGCTCAATTTTGTTAGACCATAATATATGACGGATAAATCCGTCGTATTTACATCGTGGGGCCTACATATTTACGACGGAAAAAACGTCGTAAATTCCAAACTTAATTTACAAGGACTCGAGCTCTATATGATCCCGAGTCATCATGAATTTGGCAACAGAATGAGGTCTGTTGATGGTTTATAATACATTCAAACATATAATTACACTTCAAAATGTTGAAAAGATGTAAGATTGCTAATTAGGTAATCTGACATCAGGGTTCATTAATCGTTTGAGCCACATATCTGCCATTACCAATGCTGCTTTGATATATAGCTCATCTCAACCAAAAGAATCTAAACACAAAAAACAGAGAGAAAACAAGATATATCCTAAGCCTAATATCCTGCGTCATCAATTGCAACAACATTAATAACTGAACGCCAGTTTGAATTTATCCTTTTCTTTGCTTCATATTCATGCGTGGTATCCCACGTTTGAATCTTTTAATAAATCCTCTGTATTGATAAGAAACAAATTATTGTTTCTGTTCTACGATCAGAGAAACTCTCTTTTTTCATATTGGATATAAACATGTCAAATTCTAGACTAGAAATAAGCAGTATGGCCCTGATTTTCTCAAAATTATTTTTGGTAGATTGTACTATAAGTCTATAACTAGACCTTTATTACATGCAGTTTACCTTAACATATGATTTGCTAAACTTATATCATACTGATCCATCTTTCTTATGGGTGGAAATGGAGAGACTCTCTCTCTATATATATAATCAACTCAAGCAGATAGGTTATAGTGGATCTTAGTACTTTGGTCAATCTGCAGAGTCACTGTTGGCATAAATTTATTCTGAATAATAAAATGATGCTTGTGTCTTAAAAAAAGATTATATATAAAAAAAAGGCAAACCAAATTCCTCATACATATAGTCTATAGTTCATTTTAAAACTAAGTTCGAATGTGGATAATACTTGTTACTAATTATTAAGCTGGTTAACATCTTCAAATTTTTTCAATCCCAATGCTTGTTCCTTGCAGGGGTTGTGGCTTTATTTCACTTGAGAATTTGTTGTTCTTTGCAAGAACTTTCCCGGTATGATTGTCAGGCTCTCACAGAAATACAGTTATTTTTATTCAGATGAATAATGTTATTTTTTATTTTTCCTCTCAATTTACTGTATAATTATTGTTATCTAATTGGTGAATCTTTCACTTGGATTTATTAAAGCATGAATCTGAAAAATCTGTTATTACTAATTGTACTAAAATTCAAAATGAAGGCTTGTTTTTTTAGGTTGTTATTCAAAAAGGGTGGAAAGCGAGCTGCATGGGAATATCCATTCGCTGTAGCTGGCATTAATGTCTCATTCATGTTGATACAAACTCAACATCTTTATACCATTATTATAGCAACACAACACCATGTAATTCATTATACCATCACATAAACAGATTTAAGCAATAAAGGAATACTTACAAGTTACCAGCAATACGAACCACATTTGGGGTCACGGGGTATGTACCAAATCCTCCCGGAGAATATCCACGCGTCCTGTGACTTCGAGGATCAGTCTCCACCATGATTGGCGTAGTTTGTTTCCCTTCATCATCCCATTCAGCACATGCAGAATTCTCCTCATCTACAAGTGCACGCTTACGACGTTTCCTAGTGGTTGTGCTAGCACCCGTCTTAACACCACCCCTAGTGCCTGTAGCATTACCCACACCAGCAGTACTACACTCCCCTCCAACGGTTTGACTACCCTGCCCCCCAAGAGTGCCACCATTACCACCAGCGGCGCCAGTAGTACACTCCCTTCAACCGGCTTGACTACCCTGCCCCCCAAGAGTACCATCATTACCATCAGCGGCGCCAGTACTACACTCCCCTCCACCGGCTTGACTACCCTCCCCCCTAAGAGCACCATCATTACCATCAGCGGCGCCAGTAAGACACTCCCCACTATCAGTGTCCTTGCCGCTTTCCCCGCCAGCACTAGCATTCTTGTCCCCACGCCCCCGGCCTCCCGCAGAACCCCCCCGACCTCCCGCAGACCTCCTCCCGGCCATCAAGCCAATAACACTGAAATTTAAACAAAAAACACAAGTCGATAAATATATCAAAAAAGACGAAAAAATACATAGAACATAGAACACATACACATAACTCAACTGTTTGGGCTTTTTGCTATATAACACTAATTTGTGCCATTTTTGCTAAATCTATAGACATAGTGTTGCCCACTCACACAGATGTCATCCACACAAATATGCCCAGTAAAAATTGATACCCACTAATTAACACCCACTAATTAACAATACTACACAAAGAGATAACAAATATAGCCAATAATACGACAGATTGTATAGATATATACATGCATGTAAAAGATACAAAGACAAAGAGAATCATTTATATACCTAGTAATAGCTACAATAAGTGTTAGGACTATTGTTCACCGTCGCGATTAGCGTTGAAATCGTAAAGAACCAGCGTTGAAATCGCAGAGAAACGGAGAGGAAGCTTTCAGCAGAGAAAGGAAAAGTGAAAACTGAGAGATGAGTTTAGGGTTTTCTTATTTACACTTGGCTATACGACGTCGTTTAGCCTCAATTATTGGAGGCAGTGGGTTTAAGTTTTCGTTTCTCTTTTTTAGCGCCAATCTTCTTCTCCAAGATACAGTACCTTCTTTTCATTTTACTTTCAAATTTATTATTTATTTTTATTCAATTAGCAATTTAGTTTTATTTTTAACTTTTGAAATTTTAATATACGACTCATATCAGTGTTACAAAAAATTTAATTTTTTTAAATTTGATATTTTAGAACACTAACTAAAATTATAATTCTTTATTATAATTATTTTGTTACTTTTCATTTTAATTTTTAATTTTTGAATTTTAATGATTTCTAATTTTATTTTTAGTATTAATTTTTGAATTTGAATGGATTTTTTTATTATAATTTTTTATAAATATTTAAATAAATATATAAATATGTTATTACATATAGTGATATATATGATATCTTGAATTTTGTAAAAAACGGAAGTTAAATCACATTAAATCATAAAAGACAATTTAAAATTCCGTCAAACAAGTTGTTAATCTGTTTGATGGTCTACAGAACATAAATTAGCTTTAATCACTGATTTTTAGAACAAAGTGTGTCTAAAATATATATCTCAGTCTTGAGTTGTCATACATGTAACCAGTTTTATTGAAACAGGTAAGGTTTCAATCGGCTCAAACTAAATAATCCGTCGATTGGATAAATAAAATATCAGTCAATCAACTCAAATATTGACATCATGCATGTTATTATTGAAATTTTTAGTCAGTTCGTCGTTTTACACAACCTGAATTGGTATTAATCACCGATTTTTACAACAAGATATGTCTCATAGCTCGTTCTTGAGTAATCATATATGGTGTAACAAGTTTTATTGAAATATAAAATTAAAGTTTTATCGAAATAGTTACAAGTTTTAATTATATAATAATTAATGTTTTATTGAAATATTTAGAACAAAGTGATTATTGTATAATTTAAATGAATGTAAAAGTTTTGTACGAAAAAAATATGAAAGAAAACTAGCTTACGACGGAAGTTCATATACATATGACGGATACTGGGTAACTTTGGGTAACTTCCGACAGAAGTTCTTAACTATTTACGACGAATATTGATAAATATCTGGGTTTCTTCCGACAGAATTGTACAAACTGTCGTAAGTATACTGAAATAACCCAGATTTACGACGGATGTTCATAACCCAGATTTACGACGGATGTTCATACTCCGTCGTTTGTTTCCCAGAATCTGCAGATTCTTCTGATGTGACCAGAACCATTACCAAAATCAACCAAACCAAAATCCTATTGGATCAGTGAGGTTATAGGTATTTATAACCATATTGCATAATCAAATATACGAAAAGACAAAACACCTAAACCTTTAGGTAACTAAATCAAAAGTTAATCAAATTTTTGATTAATTGGCCGAAAAATAGAAAATTGGCTAGAATCACAACATCAATCAATATTCTTGCACCAACACAACACATTTAGCATTAGTAAGATTCCAAACCCATGGAATCGGCTAAAACCATGGAATCGTGAAAAAATACTAATTAAAGTAGCTAAAATTACCCGGAAAATCATTTTAATTCAACTAAAATAGAAAATTGGCTAGAATCACAACATCAATCAATATTCTTGCACCAACATAACACATTTAGTATTAGTAAGATTCCAAAATCATGGAATCGGCTAAAACCATGGGATTGTGAAAAAACACTAATTAAAGTAGCTAAAATTACCCGGAAAATCATTTTAATTCAACTAAAATAGAAAATTGGTTAGAATCACAACATCAATCAATATTCTTGCACCAACACAACACATTTAGCATTAGTAAGATTCCAAAATCATGGAATCGGCTAAAACCATGGGATTGTGAAAAAACACTAATTAAAGTAGCTAAAATTACCCGGAAAATCATTTTAATTCAACTAAAATAGAAAATTGGCTAGAATCACAACATCAATCAATATTCTTGCACCAACACAACACATTTAGCATTAGTAAGATTCCAAAATCATGGAATTGGCTAAAACCATGGGATTGTGAAAAAGCACTAATTAAAGTAGCTAAAATTACCCGGAAAATCATTTTAATTCAACTAAAATAGAAAATTGGCTAGAATCACAACATCAATCAATATTCTTGCACCAACACAACACATTTAGCATTAGTAAGATTCCAAAACCATGGAATCGGCTAAAACCATGGAATTGTGTAAAAATACTAATTAAAGTAACTAAAATTGGCCCAAAAATCATTTTAATTCAATTAAAATAGAAAATGGGCTACAATCACAACATCAATCAATATTCTTGCACCGACACAACACATTAAGCATTACTAAGATTCCAAAATCATGGAATCGGCTAAAACCATGGGATTGAGAAAAAACACTAATTAAAGTAGCTAAATTTACCCGGAAAATCATTTTAATTCAACTAAAATAGAAAATTGGCTAGAATCACAACATCAATCAATATTCTTGCACCAACACAACACATTTAGCATTAGTAAGATTCCAAAATCATGGAATCGGCTAAAACCATGGGATTGTGAAAAAACACTAATTAAAGTAGCTAAAATTACCCGGAAAATCATTTTAATTCAACTAAAATTTGAAAATTGACTAGAATCACTACATCAATCAATATTCTTGCACCAACACAACACATTTAGCATTAGTAAGATTCCAAAATCATGGAATCGGCTAAAACCATGGGATTGTGAAAAAGCACTAATTAAAGTAGCTAAAATTAACCGGAAAATCATTTTAATTCAACTAAAATAGAAAATTGGCTAGAATCACAACATCAATCAATATTCTTGCACCAACACAACACATTTAGCATTAGTAAGATTCCAAAATCATGGAATCGGCTAAAACCATGGGATTGTGAAAAAGCACTAATTAAAGTAGCCAAAATTACCCGGAAAATCATTTTAATTCAACTAAAATAGAAAATTGGCTAGAATCACAACATCAATCAATATTTTTGCGCCAACACAACACATTTAGCATTAGTAAGATTCCAAAACCATGGAATCGGCTAAAACCATGGAATTGTGTAAAAATACTAATTAAAGTAGCTAAAATTGGCCCAAAAATCATTTTAATTCAACTAAAATTAAAAAAATTGGCTAGAATCACAACATCAATCAATATTCTTGCACCAACACAACACATTTAGCATCAGTAAGATTCCAAAATCATGGAATCGGCTAAAACCATGGGATTGTGAAAAAACACTAATTAAAGTAGCCAAAATTACCCGGAAAATCATTTTAATTCAACTAAAATAGAAAATTGGCTAGAATCACAACATCAATCAATATTCTTGCACCAACACAACACATTTAGCATTAGTAAGATTCCAAAATCATGGAATCGGCTAAAACCATGGAATTGTGTAAAAATATTAATTAAAGTAGCTAAAATTGGCCCAAAAATCATTTTAATTCAATTAAAATAGAAAATGGGCTACAATCACAACATAAATCAATATTCTTGCACCGACACAACACATTAAGCATTACTAAGATTCCAAAATCATGGAATCGGCTAAAACCATGGGATTGTGAAAAAACACTAATTAAAGTAGCTAAAATTACCCGGAAAATCATTTTAATTCAACTAAAATAGAAAATTGGCTAGAATCACAACATCAATCAATATTCTTGCACCAACACAACACATTTAGCATTAGTAAGATTCCAAAACCATGGAATCGGCTAAAACCATGGAATTGTGTAAAAATACTAATTAAAGTAGCTAAAATTGGCCCAAAAATCATTTTAATTCAATTAAAATAGAAAATGGGCTACAATCACAACATCAATCAATATTCTTGCACCGACACAACACATTAAGCATTACTAAGATTCCAAAATCATGGAATCGGCTAAAACCATGGGATTGTGAAAAAACACTAATTAAAGTAGCTAAAATTACCCGAAAAATCATTTTAATTCAACTAAAATAGAAAATTGGCTAGAATCACAACATCAATCAATATTCTTCTCCACTATCCACTTCGATGCTATCATAACCATCTTCTTCTTCTTCATCTTCTTCTTCGTCATCCTCCTCATGATCCTCCCCCGCCTCCATTTCATTATCTTCATCTTCTTCACTTTCTACTTCATTTTGTTGCTCTTGTTCATCTTCCATTTCATAAATGGAGAAGTCAACAAATAACGACCTTGAAGAAAAGTCTATGGGTGTGGTATTTGACACATCTTCTTGAAGGGGTTCCATGTTAGCATCAATAGCTCTTCCACTTAACACTTGAGGTCTACATGTGATTATTGTATGAATATTACTATTTGGATTCTTTACACTAGGAGCATAGTACACTTGAGTGGCTTGACTTGCTAGAATGTAAACATCATCTCCTTTCAGTTTTGAATTGAGATCAATTAAAAGCACTCCATTTTTATCTTTCTTTACGCCCCTAACATGGTCATACCAATGACATTTCATCAGAAACACTTGATTTCCACCACCATATGTTATTTTTAGAATTTCCAGCAAACTTCCATAATAATTGCTTCCACTATCACCGTAACAACTTCCCTTGACAAGTATCCCCGAGCTTGATTTTCCTAAGTTGAACGAATACCCATTCACCCTACATCTTTTATAAGAAATCACATAAGAAGCCGGGCCTCCCAACAAATATTGCAACTGTTTGTTGTTGTGTTGTACCTGAAATGAAATAGTCTTGTCAAACATATGATAATATGATAATGTCAAACATATGATAATGTGAACTTTAAATAAAATACCTTGACTTGCAACCACTTAGCAAAATTATCCTTCATCACTGTATCCATCTCACTATCACTCAGTACGTGTGGAGTATGGTTGCGAATCTCTGCTTCGAACATGCTGAAGAGTTATCAATACATGTTAGTGCACAAAATTAAATGGTTCTAGTTAGTAATGAAAGGGTTTTAGATGCTTACAGAATATAAGGTGCCACTTCTTGCATGTTAGTGAGAATGTAATATGCTGCAGTGCTCAATGAATTCAGATCTAAATGATAACCAATACATGCTCCTAAAGGCTCTACCGGATATGTGAATGCCACAAGTTTTTCTGGATCCCTTGAATTATCATGAACCATATTACGACCTAGCATGTTGTGCACTGTATCAACTTCAGACTCAAAGTACATGGAACAGAAATGTGTTAACTCCTCGTATACGTATTTTTCTGCAATGGATCCTTCAACACGTGCTTTGTTCCCTACTTTATGTTTCATTCTGCCTTGTAGTCTTTCAACATGATACATCCATCTTTCTGGGACAGGGCCACCTAGTCTGCACTCCTCCGGCAAATGAACAAGAAGATGGTCCATTGGATCAAAAAGAGCCGGAGGGAATATAGTCTCCAAAGTACAAACAATTCCGGCTATGTTTTTTTCCATTTGTTTCAAATCTGTTGCAAGAAGTGTAGTTGAGCATAAGTCTTTGAAAAAATTTGATAGGTCACAAAGTACTTTATGCACATCATCTGGAAGAAGTTCACGAAAAGCAGAAGGCAATAACTTCTGCATAAATACATGACAATCATGTGACTTCATGCCTTGAAATTTTAACTGGGATCTCTTACAACACCTCTTCAAGTTTGATGAACAACCATCCGGGAGTTTCACTCGATGAACCCAATTACATAGCAATTTTAACTGATCCCGGGTTAGGTTATATCTAGCTTTTGGCTTGCGTGTACCATTAAGCCATAACTCTTGCATGATGCCCATTGCTTCCAAGTCCTTTCTCGATCTGATGGTATCCTTTGTTTTTACGCTATCGAGAATAGTGTGAAAAATGTTATCAAATACATTTTTCTCCGTGTGCATGACATCAATGCAATGACGAAGACGCAAGGAATCCCAATATGGCAAGTCAAAAAAGCAAGTGACATGCATCCAGTTATGCCAATCTCCAAATCCAATTGCCCTTTCCTTGGAATGTGGTTTCCCAGGTTGTGGAAAAATTATACTATCAAGTTTGTTGCGAATAACGCAACCTTTCATCCGATTTTTTCGTCGTTTATCTAAGAACCCCTTGTGCAACCCATAAAAACTTGACTTCCTGCTGTGTGGCAGTTGTTTAGCTTTAACTCCACCCATACACACATGACAAGCCATTTTCCCGTGAGTTGACCATCCACTAACCATTCCCAACCCAGAAAAGTCACTTATAGTCCATAATATGGCTGCTCGCATCATAAAATTAGTCTTCGCTGAAGCATCAAATGTCTCCACACCAACATTCCATAAAGTGATCAACTCATCAATTAGAGGCCTGAGATAAACATTCAAATTCTTTCCTGGATCATTCGGCCCGGGTACCAGCAGTGTCATGAACATATATGGATCCTTTGTAACCATAGTGTGTAGAAGGTTGTACACAAGTAGGACAACAGGCCATACTGAGTAAACAGTAGAGGTAGCATTGCTGTACGGGGGAAATCCATCGGTTGCAAGGCCAAGTCTGACATTACGAATCTCTGCTGAAAAATCAGGATAATTCTTATCGAACTCTTTCCATTCTTCTCCATCTGCAGGATGAGTGAGAACCCCTTCAGTCACAATTCTGTTCTTGTGATACTTCATATATGCAGCCGTGCGGGTAGACATGTACAGACGCTGCAAACGGTCAGTGATTTTGAAATGTCTCAAAACCTTTCTTGGAACAGTATTATTCCCAGCATGTGTTGTAGCTTTATATCGACTCAATTTACAATACTTGCAATTTCTTAGATCTTTATCACCGCCATAGAACAACATACAATCATTCTCGCATGCATGTATTTTTTCATATCCCAAACTCAACCTTTTAACCAACTTCTTAACAGCATAATAGTTGAGAGGAAGCTTATGTTTATCCGGAAACACATCTCCAAGCAAAAAGAGCAGCTCATCAAAAGCTTTATCACTACATTTGTTGCGATTCTTCCAATGTAGTAATTTCGTAACAAACTTCAATTGAGAATATTTGAGATTGCCCGGGTATATTGGCTCACCAACTTTATTCACGTTATCTAAAAAAGTTGATGCTTGCTCATTCGGGTCCTCGTGGCTACTATTTTCCGCTCCAAATGCCCCCCCACCAATAGCATCCATAAACATTTCATACTCGTCAAACACATCTTCACGATCATCCATTTGTTCATTTCTTGATGCACTAGCTTCACCGTGAAAGCTCCATATAGTATAACTCTCAAGAAAACCGGTTGCAAATAAGTGGAACTCGACATCGGGAATGAGTTGGTATAATGCATTCCGACATGTATTGCAAGGACAATTAATCAAAAGATTCGGATCATTCGGCTTACTAGAATTACTTCGCGCAAATGCCAAAAAATATTTAACCCCCTCATTATATTCATCCGTAAAACCATATCCACCGGGTTTTATTCGCTTAGTGATCCAACTACGATCCGGAGACATCTATGAATAATAAATAACAAAATTTCAATTATAAATATGCACACAAGCCCACATACAAATATTGAAAAATTATATAAATCTAAATAATATATGGAAGATCAAAATTTCTACAATTTAAATGGAAAGATAGAAAAGAAATACTTACAAGAACGATTGATGCAAGTGTTGAGTGTAATTTGCTATATCACATTTATTCGATCAGGAGCATATTTTTTGGTTTTGGTTAGGAGCATATAGAAATGATGTTGGGGAGAAAGAGGCAGTAGCTTCTGAGGGATATATGGTAAGTTACGACGGAATTATCGTATCCGTCGTAAGTTCTGTTTAAAAATGAATATCCTCCCGTTTAATTTCAATGTGGGCAGGTGGGAGTTAATGCGTTAGGTAAACTTACGACGGTTATATTACGACGAAAAAAAAATTCATTTTATTTTCATTTATTTTTTGCCTTTAATTAGGTAGATATGATAACTTACGACGGTTATATTACGACGGAAACAAAAATCGCTTTATTTTCATTTATTTTTTTCTTTAATTAGGTAGATATGTTAACTTACGACGGTTAAATTACGACGAAAAATTAAAATTTATAATTCTTATTTATTTTCCTTTTTTAAAACAGATTTAATTATATAATTATATGAACTTACGACGGCTTATTTACGACGGAATAGAAAATCAATTTATTTTCATTTATTTTTTTCTTTAATTGGGTAGATATGTTAATTTACGACGGTTAAATTACGACGAACAATCAAAACTTATAATTTCCATTTATTTTTCATTTTTAAAACAGATTTAATTATATAATTATATGAACTTACGACGGCTTATTTACGACGGAATAGAAAATCAATTTGTTTTCATTTATTTTTTTCTTTAATTGGGGTAGATATGTTAATTTACGACGGTTAAATTACGACGAACAATCAAAACTTATAATTTCCATTTATTTTTCATTTTTAAAACAGATATAATTATATAATTATATGAACTTACGACGGCGTATTTACGACGGAAAAGTAAAAACTTTATTTTCATTTATTTTTTGACTTTATTTAGGTAGATATGTTAACTTACGACGGTTAAATTACGACGGTTTTTTCGCGGGAAAAATATTTATTATTTTTTATTAGAGCGCGCCTGAATTCTAGCAAAACATACGACGGAAGGTTGTTTCGTCGTAAGTATTGACGAGAAAATACAACGAATGTTTGAATTCCGTCGTAAGTTTTGCGCTCCGCCTTTTTCGTCGTAAGATATCCGTCGTAATTGGCCAGAATTGGTGTAGTGGACTGAGATATCATTTTTCTCCGTTTTGTGACGACTATGATTCCAAAAATTTGTACAGCATAAGTACCAGGAAGAACACACCGGAGAAGCAGTACCAATAATGAAATCATAGATCTATTTAAGCCACAGGAAGATATTCAGAGGGGATGTTCCCAAGTAGTAAATCTCGTGTAAACTAAGTAAGTTCCTGTAGGACTTCATATGACTTGATGAGGTGCTTATATTTGATACGCTCGAGAAAAGAACATGAAAGTGGTAGCACATGTTAATGAAACATAACCTTTATACATTAGTCTTACTGATAATTTGAGGCATAGTCCGCAGATAGTCCCTATATTTTCCTACACAATATGCATTTCTTGCTCTTTCATCCAAATGTGAACACATTAGCATTTTTTAATTTAATTTATCATCTAATATATTTAACCGGCGTTAAATTTGACTGTTTTTGGTCAAATATGAAAGTGGTCAAAAATGGTCGGTCAATTTTAACATAGACTTGATGCCATACAAATTTGACTGCTAGCGGTAAAAAATAAGTCGGTCATAAATATTTGGTTTTTCTTATAGTGTTTAAATGCGTGTTATAAATTTTCTTTCTTCCACGTAAAAATTATAAGAGACAAAGCAACTATTAAAAATATAATTTTAAATGTTATTTGTTACAAATTTTGATTTATATACTTGCTCTGAATCTGAATTGAACTCGGATTTAGTGCTAGTATCGTATAGAACTTAAACAAACAATATATAAATTGAGTGTATTTAATTAGTTCAAAATATTATGATTCAAAAGAAAAGTATCTAGAGTAATTAAAGTATTAGCCAGATATCAGGTGAACGTATGACAAACTTTAGGCAGGAGTCTGTGTTTTGAATATTGACCGGGGGAGTCTGTTCTTAATTTGTTATATAATTACTAATTTTGTTTATTTTCTTCCATGTAAAAGAATGCATATATATATAAACCTATTAATCCATAAATTGTGGGTGAAGTAATAATTCGTCAAGTATTTGCTTTATGTAGTCATAATTTTCAAAATTTAAATGTCTCTCAATATATATTAAATAAAATATGTAAGATATTTCCCGTTATGATCTTCTAGTTTATATTTTTAATTCAATAATATATATATATATATATATATATATTATGTATATATATATATTTGTTTGTTTGTTTATTAAACTTAAGCTTTCAATAATTGTATTATTCAAAATTATATATATTTTAAGATCAAAACCTTTTTTATCACTAAAAAGTGCCGTAATTCCAAGTACTTAGAATGACATGGATTTGCAGTGAGTTTGGGGGAGGTAAGAAAGTGTGGGTGGGTATGCATGGATTTGTACCAACTATCTGTTTGGGTGAACAATGCATGCACATATAATAAACTGCTAAAGTTATGAGCTAGACAGCTGCATGCCACCTAACAAAATCTAAAACTGAACAAAACAACATCTTACTCAAAAGTAACAGGCCTGTCAATTCTTTTCTCATACAAAATACGTCCATTAGATCAGCATCTGGACTAGAGTTTTCCACATGTCACCATCAAAGTATATATACACAAATGCACCTTACTCAAAAGAGATCTTACTTTGCTGAATCAATGAACAATTATTAGAAAACTAATGAACTAAATTTGTAAGAACTGGCAAATGATTACAGAAACTGGAAAGTCCGTAACATATTGATTCTTCTTTCTACCCATCACATCCTTTCAACCCACACAACAGTGTAATCATTGATTTCCGTTTACTCCAGACTAGTACTTAAAATAAATTGTCAAGGTTCGTGTGTATTTGATTTAGAAAGTTGACGTGGAGAAACTTTTCCATCAAATGTTGGAAAGTAATCTAAACCGTGTCCCTTTTTTAGCAATGCAGCAACTTCCACGTTAGCAGCTAGAAATAAGTCTTTATTCAGTTTCAGTAGTTTTAAGAGTATTTGAATAAGGGGATATATATAGTAGTGGAGTTTAAGCAGGAGAGTAGTAATTGCTTATTTTCAGGAGTAGTTTTTTATGCGTGTGTTTCACCTGCAATTCTAAATTCTATATGAAAAGGCCCTGAAATCAACAACCCAGATTTCTAAAACTTCTCGAGTAATACTCATATATAGAATTATAATGCACCACAAGGAAGAAAATCTGTAAATGTGGTGTGATACACATAAGCGTAGAATGCACCCCAAGAAAAATCTGTACATAACTCAACAAGAAAAATAAATACAGTCAGACGTCAGTGATTTAATTTGGGAATTCAATGTTTCCAAGAAGCATTAGCGAATTGAAAACGGTGATAGGGATAGATAACCTATCAAAACTATGATCTGGGTATAAAAGAGCCACTCTGACTAACTGATTAAAATGCAACATAACATTGTTTCTTAGACTTCTCATAGCCTACACAGCCACCAGACAATCAGATTCGATCTCCACGCACCCTCTCCCAGTCACTGCGATCACTCCAGCTTATTGCTTCCTTGATTTCCATTACCTCTGTCCATTCTGCAGAATTCAGTCCCCGATATATATACTCGAGTCTTTGCCTGTATTAGTCACCAGCTATATATCAATCCAACAGCAACTTCTTCTCGGGTTGCACTCTTCGGCTTTCCACTTAACATTTGCAACAAACCATAATCCAGGTATTGAATAAATAGTTGTTCATCAACTTTTCCTCATTTACAGCAACAAATTCTCAGCAGATTTTAATCTTCGTTTTATTATACTTTTTGCCTTGCAAATTTATATTTGGTAATTAGATAGTTTTATTGATTACATGTTCCTTAATTCATAGGTATAACTACACGGTTTTGACCATAACTTTGCATGCATGCATGTTGATAAGTGATAACAGTATATATACAAAATGAAGAGCACACTCAAACTGCCACATCAGACACTACTTAATTAGCCTACATAGTCAGCTGTAATTGAGAGTTAGTTATAATATTTTCACGTAGTTGTAATTGTATATATAGTGATAGAATAGATAGTTTGATAGCCCTGGTGCAAAATACTTAACTCCCTCTTCCTTTTTTCCTTAATTAGCCCATGAATTGTTTTTTTTGTGTTGATGAAAACGAAATGCACTTTTTATTTCTAAGACATGCACGTAAGAAGACTTCAGCTTTTCTTACTAACGGAAAACCAGAGCTTCAGCTCTTTTCCTTTTTCTTTTCTTTCTATTTCACTTGGTGTATCATTACAATCTTGCTGGGTGTCCTATTTATAGGATATTGTACGTATCATTGCTTTGTTGCCTTCTCTGTTTAGATGTGTAATACATATAAGTCTTCACTCTTTTAATGGCCAGCCTATAATCTATACACATAAGTTGCATGTAGGATGTAGCCTTCTATTTAGCTTCCCAGCCACGTTCCTATTTCATTTATCAGTACATAGTTTTGACCACCACCTTGCTTGAAAGCCCACCTTATTTCCAGGAATGTATATCTGGTACACAGCTGCTCTTAGTTGAATTCTGCATGCCATGCATCTTTATTTCAGTCTATCATATCTTTATTTCAGTCTATCTTGGTCTATCATATTTTATGCTCTTAGTTGTGCTGCAGAGCTGTGTGTACACGTATTATTTTTGTTTTGTTTAATTAATTCACCTTCTCAAGAGTTGGACTTCTAACAGATTTTCAACGATAAAGAGATGAACGATCACGAAGCAAGCACAAGTGGCACCAAGGATGAAATTGAGATGACTCAATTTCCGCGTACGTATTGTAAGTACTCTTGAAAAAAATACAACACTTTATGTTTGAGATTATATTGAATATAAAATACAAAAAACCTATGGTCTTAATTATAAACAAAAAAATCAATGATCTTAACACTTGTAATAAATAAAAATAATAATGATCATTGATAATTTATTTTGATGTTAATCCTTTTTTTTGTGTACAGTTGAGAACGACAGTGATAGTGACGAAGATTTTGACCAATACTCATATGTATATGAGATCGATGAAAACGCCGAGGGACAAATTATATCTTCTCCTTCGAATGTACAGGTTCCAACTCCCCTAGTTAATATACAACATATTATCCCCACTCCTAACCGTCATTCCTTCGGTGTCATAACTTTTATTTTTATTTGTCTTCTTATTTCATCTGCTTTTTTCTTGTCGATATATTTGTACATAAAATTAACTTTGCAAAAAGTTATCCTACAACCTTCCACGGCAAATCTCATTAGTTTTAATGCTAATCATAGCCATGTACCTCTCAACGTCACCTTCTCATATAAATTCTACAATCCAAATTATGAATATAATTTGGATGTACATGATGGGACAGTGGTCCTCTACTCTCGCCATATTCTTCATAAACCCCTTGTAATTAGCTTTAGTGATTTATCTCTCCAACCTCGTCAACAGAAAATTGTTGATTTTAATTTTTTCGCAAAAGATCCCGATTTTAGATTAGACAGTTACACAGAATATTTCTTAAGAAACAACCAGTATTATTTTAAACTCACCGTCAAAGTTAGAATGAGAATTTATGTTCTTTATTTTCCTTTATCATTTTACCGTTCTAGGGTGCATACATGCCAATTCATAGTTAAGGGTCAGCCTCCTACAGGATCTGTTCCTGTCAGTGAAATTACTTGTCAATAAAATAAAATTCATTCTAGTTTTGACGGTGCATTTAAAATAATACCGGTTGTTTATTATTAAATCTTCTGTATCCACTTCTAAATCTGAATCGTTCTTCATACATCATATTTTTTTCCCTCGGCGTTTCATACAAGGATAATGAATGACTTAATCGAGGTACAACATATACTACTCTACACAATTTTTTATGTAGTAAATATGACAAAAACTAACTTCTCTCCATTAACAATTCTTATGCAGCCGGAGAACTTGTGAAATTGATTGTGGATGCAAAAACAATTCTTATATTGCAGCTGAAATATGATTGTTGTTTTTTTGCATTTCTTTTGATATGATATTGGTTGATGTATAAGACGATCTGTAATTTTAATCAAGTTATAGTTTACTTCCTCGTTTGTTGAGTTTCTCCTGGAGATTTGATAATTAGTTAGAATTTTAATATTTTATAGTCTCTTTTTTTAGTACTTGAGTACTGACCTCTAGTAGGCTATTGCCAATTAAATTAAATATGACTATCTGGTTATGAAAGCTGATGATGAATTATATACGTTTGCTATGATTTTGACAAGCATTTATTTTAATTTTATTCTCTTTTAAAATATTTCTCATTTTAATAAAAATATTAGTCTTGTAATATAATTCATAAAAAAATTATATTCAAAAAAATGTGACAAAATCAAAATTTAAATACTTGAAAATAGAGAGATTAATTTACATCATTTATTTTGGAATAGTATCAAACTTAAGTATATTGTCTTTAATATTTTTGTTATAATAATGTAGAACAGAAAAGAAAATAATGTAGAAAGAAATATAAATTCATAATCAAATTGAATAACATTATAAGAAATTAGATACATTATATTATTAAAAATGGATTATTACTCTAACATTAATAGATATTTTACACAACATTCAATATATTTGTGCTTATGTACTGTATGTGTGGAATTAGGTGAGCCAGTTATGACCGCCACAGATGATATGTTTAATCAAATTTATATATCTAGTTCTAAAACTAACTGATTTCAAAACATTTGTATATGTGGTTAATGAAATTAATATATTTGGACGAGAATGATTCTAAAACCAAACTAGTTCCGAAAAATCTGCATTTTTGAAATAAGTGTGTTTTATATCCGTTATGTAAACATTAATTTTAGGTAATGCTAATTGCACAGCCTTCGATGATCATTAGTAGCAGCAAATACACTCCGCATACTTGATTCCAGATGGAAAATTGGGGAGGCTTTGGCTCATTACCAATTAAGTTTGGAATGATTGTTTCACAAAATGGTTGAAAGGAAACCAAATTATCCTTGAAATTTATTTTGCTGAAGAGAAAAATAGTACTTCGCTAGAATCCAAATCGGTTAAAGCTGAACACCTAATTATTTTTTATCAACCACGTCCAACTTATTTGCTTTTTTTTTTGGTTGCTAAATATTGCACCTTATTTATTTCGTTCATGAATTTGGTGTTTCAAAGACGTATATCGCATATTTTCTAACGCTGCGGTACAATCAACCTAAGCTTTCATTTTTTTTTCTTTT
Organism: Daucus carota subsp. sativus; assembly: GCF_001625215.2. Classification (NCBI taxonomy): domain Eukaryota; kingdom Viridiplantae; phylum Streptophyta; class Magnoliopsida; order Apiales; family Apiaceae; genus Daucus; species Daucus carota. The sequence goes on from NC_030389.2 coordinate 31,501,893, forward strand.
TATGATTTCAATAATTTGTGAAGTAGTATAATAACTCTCGTAATTTCTCATGCTTAAGAACTTTTACTACTGATTTAAAATATCCATTTATTAACAAATTTTTGTTATTTATTCTGGTTTAAAAAAATGAATAAAGTTTATTTTGTGTACGTATATTTCAGTCGTCATATCATTTGTAATATTAGAATTCAAAAATTATTGATTGAAATATCAAAAATTTAAAATTCGTTACAGAAAGTCAACTCCTACTACAAGAAAAGCGGCAATTTTCGACCATTTTTTCGACCGGAAGCTTTTTTTGACCGTGTATGGTGGAAAATATAACCGTTTGAAAATAAACGGTCGAAAAAATTAACAGCGACTGTTTCCAGTGGAAAAAAAATCTGGTTGAAATTAGCCGGTCGATGATAGCTGTTTTTCTTGTAGTGTCGGTCTATTCGGGTTACTCTGTTAAATTATTGGGGGGTATCTGTATTTTTTCATTCGTCTAAGGACTCTTCAGCCTATTTAATAGAGTATCGAACTCCTAAATGTTATGATATATTTTATTTTTTTTGCTATTAGCTCACACACACTGAATAATGAATTAGAATTTACAAGAAAACTGCATAATATTGTGGGACTATCTACTCTGTTAAATAGGTCAAAAGTCGTTACGAGATCAAAAATACACAAATATCTCCATAAAATTTAACGGTGTTAATTGGATATGACGACTTTCAAAATTTGATATTTTAGTTGATTGTTTTTGAAATCTAATATAAAAGTATGTCAAGATCAAAGTATATATACACACAAATGCACCTTACTCAAAAGAAATCTTACTTTGCTGAATCTATTGGGCGGATTTAAGCTTCAATATTGCGAATAAAATGAATTAATGAACAATTATAGAAAAATAAGAGAATCTCCGACCTTCTTGCCCGGTTAGTTAAAAGTACTGAGATGTAATTCAAAAACAACACATATACATAATTTCTTAAAAATTTAGATATCCACTTTTAATCAGTGTTCTAAAACTCGGAAAACTCGGTCGAGTACTCTGACTCGGTAATCCTGCCGCACCGTTTTTACTATATTCGGTCACTACTACGGTTTGTGTTGAAATCGGGTCAAACTTGCGTTGACTTCCGAGTACTCCGAGTACTTTGAAATAAAAATGCTGCAGCCTGCAAGGAAATAAAAACTAAAAAGAGCCCATCAGCCCAATAAGGGAAAAATGTAAAGGCAGGCATCGGTAACTCTCTGGAGACAATACACCGTCATTGTCAATATCTCAACTTGACTCTGTACTTGATTATCACTCAGTAAGGTATGTTTTTCACTTTTTCTCCATCTTAATCTTGGTTTTGTTTGTAATATTGTTTGGAGTTTTATATAACAATAACATATTTGCTACCTAAGTGGTTGCGCCCCAAGTGTTTGATATTTTGTCTTAGTCGTTACTCGTTTGTTTTAATTATCAGTTTTCTTATAGTTTTATATTTGTATGTGTAGGAATGGAACCTTCACCAAATACAGAATCATCAGATATTTTGAAACCTAATTCTAGTGATGTTGGATGGGAATATGCTGAGTTGATCAATGCTACTAATCTTAGACAAGTGAGGTGTAAATTGTGCAGGAAAGAACTGAACGGAGGTATCAACCGTCTTAAGTATCATGTTGCTGGAATAAAAGGTAATGTGAAAGCTTGTCCTAATTCCACTCCTTTAGACAAAGAACGGTGTAAAAGAGCATTGGATGAATTGAAAAAGACAAAAAAGGAAAAAAAAACTACACATTCAGGAGGTGAGAGAGGATGTAGATATTGCTGAAAATGAAGATGATGTAGTTGAAATTCAAGGTTCTGCAAAAAAACCACATACACTTGGACCTATGGATCAATTTAGTAGACCAATTGATCCAATGGAATCTACTATTGAGTTGCGTAAAAAGAGTAGACAACAAAATATTAATGATGCTCTTTTCAAGCAGAGGACTAATGAGGTGCACGCATATTTAGCTCGCTGGGTGTATGAGTTTGGTGTACCATTCAATGCCATAAACAATGATGGGTTTAAAAGGTCTTGTGAGGCAGTTGGATAGTTTGGTCCAGGCTATATACCAGCAAGTCGGTACCAATTGAGAGAGCCGCTCCTTAAGCAAGAAGTGGAAAAGACAAAACAATCGATGAAAGAACAAGAGGAGGAGTGGAAATCCAATGGGTGCTCACTAATGACAGATGCGTGGTCCGATAGAAATTGGCGAAGCATTATGAATCTTTGTGTTAATTGTAGAGCTGGCACATGTTTTATTGCTTCTATTGAAAGTTCAGAAGAAGCACACACTGCAAAGTATATATTTGAGTATGTTGATAAATATATTGGTGAAATAGGGAGTGGCAACGTCATTCAAGTCGTGACGGATAATGCTTCTAATAACATGGCTGCTGCAAAATTATTGAAGGTCAAGAGACCAAACATTTTCTGGACATCCTGTGCTACTCACACACTGAACTTGATTTTGGAAGGAATTGGTAACTTTCTCAGCCCTTTGTTTCTACTTTTAATTTCTCAGCCTTTGTATATTTTCTGCATATAGCAGCTGAGTTTTGTTATTGACTCGTTATTGTTAACACTTTACAGGTAAGATTCCAAGGATTCAGCATATAATTGAAAAGGCAAAGGCACTGACCATTTTCATTTATGCTCACCACACGACGCTGGCTTTAATGAGAAAATTTACAAGAAAAAAAAAAATTGTTAGACCAGGGGTCACAAGGTTTGCTAGCTCGTTTCTTACCCTGCAACATATCTTGGAGAAAGAAGAAAAATTAAAGCATATGTTCTTATCAAAAGAATGGGGAGAATGCAAGTAGTTTACAAAATCAAAAGGTATCAAAGCATATCAGATCATTGTCTCTCAAGCTTTTTGGATGAATATTGCTATGTGTGTCGAATTATTTAAACTTTTAGTAAAAGTACTTCGACTTGTTGATGGAGATTGGTGTCCTTCCATGGCTTTTGTGTATGGAGATATTAAGGAAGCAAAATCTGAGATCATTAGAATTTGCAAGGATGTTAAAGACACCTATGAACCTATCTTGGAAATCATTGACTCAAAAATTAAAGGCCGTCTTGATAGTCCATTGCACTTAACTGCATACTTGTTAAATCCTTATTTTTTCTTACAAAGATAAAGAAGTTGTGAGAAGAGATGCAAACTGTATGGCCGCAGTGATAACTTGCATTGAGGCATTCTTTCCAGATGATTATGACTTGAAAGATCTTGTTGGAAATGTCGAGTTACTGAAATACAAAAATATGGAAGGAATGTTTGGAAAAAAATTGGCTATCATGGGAAGAACCAGGAACAAAGAAAATTTTGATATAGGTATTTGCTATTTAATATTTATCTAACACTAGAATTTTGTTTATTCAAGATTTCTACTTAAAAATTCTGCTCTTTTAAATTATTCATTTGACAGTTGGATGGTGGTCAAATTATGGAGCAGAAACACCAAATTTGCAAAAAATGGCACTAAAAATAGTTAGTTTAAAGTATTCTAATACATTATTGAATTATTTGATTGTCTTGAATTATGGAAATACCAAAACTGGAAGATATGTAGATATTCGCAAATAGATTTTTCCCGATTTTGCCCTCGTCAATAATAGATTTGGATATATTATGGTTGATTCTTAAAAAGGTAATATATATTCTAGCTAATTAATCAACTGTATCTAAAGAGTTTCCTCGGTTTTCTTGATAGCAAGGTTTTCTCTGGAACCTCACTCATATATATATATATATATATATATATATATATATATATATAGGGATAGAATAAAAAAAACTTTTTTAGGTTACAAACTTAAAAAAAAAATTAATTTTTTTTATCCTCCCAACATGTTAATCCTTAGTTATAGACGGTATCTATGCTGAAAATTATTGAAAAAACATCACAATTTAAAAAATAATGCACAGATAAATCGTGCATTTAACACATTTGTAACTAGGGTTCAACATTGGCGGTAGAACATTAATTATCATTGTGTTAAATATATTTATAGAGATGCTTAAACTATACCTCTGGGCTTTGGGTAGGGTCCAGGAAGATAAATATCGGTTATATACTACGTTTAACTTAGTTATGACATTGAAAAATTAGTTTTTGTACTTTTGCAACATAATTTTAATCGATGTTAAACAAAATATCTTAGAAAAATGTTGAACTCAAGTTATATATGTGTTGAACAAAAAAAGTTTGTAAGTTTGTAAGTTTGTACGAGAACCCTCCCTATATATATATATATATATATATATATATATATATATATATATGTAAAATCATTTATTTTTCAATATAATAATCGTATGAGAAAATATAAAGCATTTAACCATTGAAATTTTCATTTTGATATATTTTTTCACTAAGGTCAAATAAATTAAAAATATCCTTTTCATAATAAGTTGCAAGTGAAATTATTTTCTTTTATAATTTATTAATTGCTTATATAATTTAAAAATATAGGGAGTTTCTCATAAATACCCAAGTCCAAAACTTTTTTTGAATAGTACTACATCTTTTTCATATATTTTGCAAAAAAACCAAACTTTTTAAAAATTGCAAAAATACTGTATGCAACCACATGCAACCTTACTTGCAACCAGATGCAACCATAATTGGGGCCAATTAGGTGAATTGCATATGATTGCATCTAGTTGCAGTCGGTTTTTTTTTTGCAAGTATTTTTGCAAATATTTTCAGAAGATAGTAATATAGTTGAAAAAAATCTTGGAAAAGTGGCATTTTTGGTAAATTCTCTTTAGTATATTCTACTTTTTTTTCCTATACTGATTCAAAGATGGTGAGGATCAGTATTTGATGATTCGTGTTAGCAGCTGGTTAGTGACTGACTAGGTCAAGAACTGAACTCATGCGTATCATGATTGAAGAATAGATTTATTCAACATACGGAAGTCAGCGCATGGACTGATTTACTTTTGCTTATTTATAGGATCGTAACTATCAGTGAGGATATGTATGAAAACTAGTGTTCTAAAACTCAGAACTCGGTTCGGCTCGGCGAAGGGACGGAGTATGGGGTACTCGGAGTATTAGGGGACTAGTACTCGAAAAGAGTACTCGGTTGAAAAATCGGAGTAAAAATATTAATTTTTAATTATGATATGTATTTTAACTTTTCATAAATGGTATATAATAAATTTTTTATGCACTTTATTAATTTTAGAATACAGATAATGCAGTCCAAATTGTAGATTCCCATATCTAGAAAAATTACTTAAAGAGATAACTGATAAGTAGATAATAGAGTTGCATACCCAACATTACAATGTTTAACCTCCAAAATAAGCAAAAATAATAATTTAATTTCTCATCCAGGAACTTATGCAAAATAGTTAACAGTGAAAAATCATCTAAAATTTGACCATATCTCTCCATCAGATTCATCAAATATAATATCATCTTATACTTCAGCTTCAGACTCGAAATCATCTTCACAAGCTCTCTAACAGCTCTTTTAGGACCGACAAAGGGTAAACCAACAAATTCACCTTCATTGTAATTCACATCAACGGTTGAATCTGGTGAAATTTCTTCATCAATGTCACCACCTTCTACAATCCAACCTTGGGCCATACTTGCGTCACTAGCCAGCAAAATATCATGATTATCCTTCATCTTATTCTTTTTGTTTATGTTTACATTGAATTGCACATAAATAAGATTGTGCAGCCTTTCAACATCTAATCGATTTCGTTTCTTGGTATGAATCTACATAATATATACAATAGTTATTTAATAAATAAACAAGTAATAGAAAGAAAATATAAAGAACACATACTATTAAAATTACCCCTTCAAAAGTACTCCAATTTCTTTCACATCTAGAAGAGCTCGAAGTTAAACTAACTATTACATGCTGAATTCTTGAAATCTTACCTGTTACGTGTTAACAATAACAAGTCAATAACAAAGCTCAACTGCTATATGAGGAAAATATACAAAGGTTGAGAAATTAAAAGTGGAAACAAAGGGAATTGAAAGTTACCAATATCTTCTAAAATCAAGTTCAGCCTGTGAGTAGCACAGGATGTCAGGAAAATGTTTGGTCTCTTGACCTTCAATAATTTCGCAGCAGAGCCATGCTATTAGTAGCATTATCCGTCATGACTTGAATGACATTGCCACTCCCTATTTAACCAATATATTTATCAACATACTCAAATATATTCTTTGCAGTGTGTGCTTCGTGTGAACTTTCAACAGAAGAAATAAAACATTTGCAATTAACACAAAGATTCATAATGCTTCGCCTATTTCTATCGGACAACGCATCTGTCATTAGTGAGCACCCACTGGCTTTCCACTCCTCCTCTTGTTCTTTAATCGATTGTTTTGTCTTTTCCACTTCTTGCTTATAGAGCGGCTCTCTAAATTGGTACTGACTTGCTGGTATATAGCCTCGACCAAACTGTCCAACTGCCTCACAAACCTTTGAAACCCTTCATTGTTTATGGCATTGAATGGTATACCAGACTCATACATGAACATAGAAGAAGATATTATTTTATCAAATTTATTATAATATAAATTTTATAATATTTTGTTATTTTATTGATAAAGTAATATTTTATTACGAAATAAAAAAACATGAATTATTTATTATAATTCACTAAAAAAAATTAAAACTAGTATTAATAATATATATTAATATTAAGAAATACATAAAAAAAATTAACTTTAATGATATGCGAGTTTTATATGAAAAGTTAAAGAATTAACTTTGTTTATTGCTAGTTGTCAAAATAAATACAATATCACATCATGTATAAAGTAAGAGTAGGAAAATATTTTGCTCGTTATTGTCGTTAGAATTATTATAGAATGCTATGACTTTAAGTTTTCTTATAATGATTTATTACTAGTTGCCAAAATAAATAAAGTATTTTCTTATAGTGATTTATTACCAATTGCCAGAAAAATAAAGTATCACATCCTGTGTATGACAAGAGTAAGAAAGCTTCTTTGTTCGTTCTTGGTTTTTGTATTATTGTAGAAAGAGAAGGACTTTAAGTTTTCCTCCTTCAATATATTTATTAATTTTGTATATGTCAAGTATATACTTAATAAAGAAATAAGAAATCAAATTTAGAAATTGACATTCCAGTCAGGGCTGCAATCAAGCCGAGTCGAGTCGAACACTATTAGGCTCGGCTCGAGCTCGAATAAAAAGTTCGTGGCTCGAGTTCGACCGAGCCTTTAATTTCAAGTTGGAAGATCGGCTCGTAAACAGTTTGATAGGATCGAGTTCGGCTCGAAATCTCGAATCGAGTCACCAAATATTGATCTCAAAAACTCGAAATACGATGGTTCGGCCCGAGTTCAATTCGATTAAATATATAAATATAAATAAAATATTAAATATTTTGATAAATATAAATTTATAATAAAAGATTAAAAATAATAGAGTCTAGATAAGGCTCGCGAATATTACGAGCCAAGTAACTTGAAGCTCGAGCTCAGTAATTTGGAAAAACATTCAAATAGCTCGAGCTCGAGCTCGAGCTCGAGCTCGGCTCGATTATTACCGAGTAGAATTTGAATATTTTACGAGACGAGCTCGAGTAGCTCATGAACAGTTTGGCTCAGTTAGACCCCTAATCCCGGTATTATAAATATTGTTGTAATCTTGACAAGTAATTACCGTATAAGTAAGATGCATCTTAGCGCAAATTTTCTAAAAGTGTGATCAGAATCAATTACAAAATTCCTAGAATTATTATTATTACGAAATTGAATGTAAAGATGAAGCAATTCTAAAATAGATGAGTTTATGATTATCCGGGAGACTATAGAAATGGCGTGGCAGAAAGGGAGGGGGGATGGATTTCGATTTGAAATATCAACTAACCGTTTTCCATTTCCCTTTCCATTTTATGTTAGAATTGCTAATCAATTGCAAGAGTATAGGCACACTAATCGCTTGCTTAGCGGGCAAAGCTGAGCAATATAAGCAAAATTTTGTTTCATCTTTGGCCATCCAAGAAAGAGAAAAACGAGTTACATATAACATAAATATGCTTCTCAGCAATGTTTAAAAAAATGTGAAAATTTTGGTTGATTTTTGTAAATATTTTTTTTTATTACTAATTGTTTTGATTTAACTTAAAATTTTAGATTTGTAAATATTTAGTATTTTCTTGTTACTTTCAATTTTTTTACTTTTTTGACACATATTAAGATATATGTATGTATACACACACACACACACACACACACAGATATATATATAGATATATATACATAAAATATAGTTTGTTAATTTATTTTTAAATTTTATTTACAAAATTAAAATACTGATTCTTAATTCAAATAAATAATTAAAAAAATTCTAATTCGTTATGATTTTTAAATGCGTGTTATAAATCTTATTTCCTCCATATAAAAATTATAAAGGACAAAAAAAGTATTAGAAATATAATTTTAAATGTTGTTTGTTACAAATTTTGATTTACATACTTGCTCTGATATCTGAATCGAACTCGGATTTACTGCTAGTTTACTGCTACTATCAGATTAGAACTTAAACAAACAATACATATTATATGCCTCCGATCTAGACGCCACCCAATTAGAAGGGTTCAATGGATTTCTCTTATTGGTGGTGAGATGGTGCATATTGTGGGGTTGATGGTGGAGGATATTGTCAACAAAATGGAAAATAAAGTTCAAGATGTATATATTTTTATTTTTTTATCTATTTGTATATATTGATCGAGTATGCTTATTGTCTTGTTGTTTGTCATTTTCTATTATATGTGCAATTAGGAAAAGGAACGCAGAATCGTACCGGAGAAGGATCATAATAATCCAGAAGAGCTGTCAGAGGAGGATGGTGGTGGCGGTGGTTTGAAGCCGGTGCTGATGCGGGTGCTAGTGTTGGTGCGGGTGCGGGTGGTGTACCGGATCCCGGTGCTCGTGAACATCCCGCAAATTCCGACATGACGCTTTCAATAGATTAGTTTGGATTTTGATTTATGGTTTTTATAGATTTTGGATTTTGGTTAATGACTGCCACAGGCGTTTGGTTTGCCCTTGTTAGACAAATGTACATTTGCGTTGATGGTAATTGTTATGGTAATTTGTTGTTTATGGTAATTCTTATTGTTATTACTAGTATTATCCGTCACGACTTGAATGACGTTGCCACTCCCTATTTCACCAATATATTTATCAACATACTCAAATTTATACTTTGCAGTGTGTGATACTTCTGAACTTTCAATAGAAGATATAAAACATGTGCCAGCTTTACAATTAACACAAAGATTCATAATGCTTCGCCTAATTCTGTCAAACCACGCATCTGTCATTAGTGAGCACTCATTGCCGTTCCACTTCTCCTCTTGTTCTTTCATCAATTGTTTTGTCTTTTCCACTTCTTGCTTATGGAGCGGTTCTCTCAATTGGTAATGACTTGCTGGTATATAGCCTTGATCAAACTGTCCAGCTGCCTCACAGAACCTTTAAAACCCATTATTGTTTATGGCATTGAATGGTATACCAGACTCATACATGAACATGGAAGAAGATATTATTTTATCAAATTTTTTATTTTATAATTTAATAATATTTTGTTATTTTATTGATAAAGTAATATTTTATTACGAAATAAAAAACATGAATTATTTTTTATAATTAACTAAAAAAAAGACTTTTTTTTTTGAATTTTTTTTTGACTAGCTAGGGAGAGACTAGTTTTATATATATTTTTTATATTAGGTACCCACTAGTTTGATGTTTAGATTAGTCAAAATATGATAAATTAAGCAAGTTCTCACGGTTCTCATTTTAAGAAATTCTTACTGGAGTAACCCTCTACACACACACACACACACACACACATATATAGGGGGCTGTTCCGCTACAAACCAAACTACCATACAAACCTAAAAACCACTATGTCCACTCACATTTTTGCTACGAGCACTCCAATTTATTTATTTTTTATTTTTTTTTTAATTTTCTAGGGGGCTCACACTGACGTGGAAGCAGGCCCGCTGATGACGTGGCAGGTCTGCTGCCACGGCAGGACCTGTTGACGTGGCAGATGACGTGGTAGTGCCACACCATCAGTGGAGGACCCCAGTGCTGACGTGGAAGGGTGACGTGGCAGGGGTGACGTGGACCCCAGTGCTGACGTGGCAGGGGGTAGAAAGTGTAAATTTTTCGAAGTTGATGGCAAAGCTAGGGGGTTGATATTGTTAGTTTTTAAAAGTTTGAGGAGATATTTGATAACTTTGAAATTAGTTTTTAGGTTTGTAGGATAAATGTCGTTTGTATTTGAACAAATGCCTATACATATATATATAATGTTCGAGGGAGAACCTCACTATCAAGAGAACCGAGAGAACTCTCTTAGAGCCATTGATTTTTGGATAACATTTATATACTGCCTTTTATTATTTCAATCAGAATATCTTAAAAAATCTATTGATCAAGGGCATTTTGGAACACAACAAAAATGTTATTATTTCGAAATCTTTTAAATATGGCATCTTGCATCTTTTTATCTGCCAATCAAATAATACCATTTATAGATTATTACAGAATCTGGAATCCAAATCTTATATTTTTAACATATATTCTATTTTTGGCATTTCTCACAACTCAATCTATCAATAAAAACGTAAGTTAATACACATTTCTCATATATATATTATATATGATCGACTAACGAAACACTTAATAACATTTTTAGTAGAATCTTAAAGTATTTATTAAAAACTTAATCATATAATCAAAAAACTTATATTAAATTTTATATTGTTAATAGAACCTTTATTACAATATCAATAAAATTATCAAAAAATCTCTGATACACATAAATTATATTAAAAATCTTTCATTATATAGAAATTTTAATGCATCAATTTGTAGAATCTTCAGTAACATGTCACTTAGAATAGTAGAATCTTCATTATCATTAACATTTCTAAAAATATATTTAGAAATTAAAATCTTAAAAAATAATTAATATTGAAATAGTAGAATTATCAGTGAAACGCTTAATAGAATCTCAATCCTATCAATGTGACGCTGAGTAGAATATCAATAAAAATTTTAGGATCTTAATTTATTAGAATCTAATACACAATAAAAATATATCATAAATCTTGATTATCAATATAGAAACTTTAATACATCAATAAGTAGTTACTTCATTAATGTATCTCTAAATGATTTTAATTTAAATAAAATTTTGAAAAGATCACATAACAAAATTATATAATATATATGATCAAATAACGACTCATCTAATAAATTTTTTAGTAGAATCTTAATGTACCTTTTAAAATACATTTAATCACATAATTTAAAAAATGATATTGATTTCTGTATTGTTAATGGAACCTTTATTATAATTTTAATATTGTTATTAAAGAATAAGTATATAATGCATCAATTAGTAGAATCGTATATAGAAAATTAGTAAAGAATAAGAAAATTAGTAGAATATACCTTAATTAAGTATTCTTTAATAAAGAATAAGTATTTTTAATGCATCAATTAGTAGAATCGTATATAAAAAATTTAATACATCAATTAGTTGAATCGTAAGTAATGTATCATTAAATTTAATTTTATGAAATTAAAATTTACTTTAAAAAACACATAAGAAAATCATATTATATATAGATATACATAATATATTATATATAACCAGCTAAATGAAACACCTAATGAAATATATTTTATTATGGATAAAAGCCTTATAAGAATCTTAGTAAAAGAATAAATAATAATATAAAGATTTTACAAACATCTCCGAATATTTTTTTACAAAATCTTCTAATATTTTAAATCTTGTACGAAATTTGGAAATAGTAATGAAGATATTTTACTAAGATTCCGTTAAGTGTTTTTTCATATTTTAATTAAATGAAGAATATGAAAAATATGGAGTATTATATATAACTTTCATATTTCAATTGAGAAAAAATACAGAAGATATAGAAGCATTAAATCAAAGATACGAAAGATATGAAAGCATTAAATATGAATCTCAATAAATATGGATAAAAAATTTAAAAGAATCTTAGTAAAATAATAAATAATGAAAATATATTACAAAATATCCCCGAATATTTTTTTACAAAATCTCCTAATATTTTAAATCTTTTACGGAATCTAGAAATAGTAAGTAATGGAAATATTTTACTAATGGATATTTTACTAAGATTCCAATAAGTATTTTCCCATATTTCATTTAAAAGAAGAATATGAAAAATATAGAGCATTATATATAACTTCCATATTTCAATTGGAAAAAAATAAAGAAGATATAGAAGCATTAAATCAAAGATATGGAAGATATGAAAGCATTAAATAAGAATCTCAATAAATATGGTAATAAATTGTGATTTATTTCTTGTTTTTTGATGGTACACAAATACCCTCAGTCTCACTAGATTTGATTGATATTATAAAGATATTATTTTTGAATAGTATTAAATTAAGATATGTAATCAACTGTGGATGGAGGAGTTCTCTGGTTCTCTCAATTATTTGGGTTCTCTCAGGATCCTACCCATATATATATATATATATATATATATATATATATATATATATATATATATATATATATATATATTATTGCACTAACTTAGTTAAGTGTTTTTTTTAAATCTATACATATCCTCTAAATTCAATTAATGGTCGTCATACATGATCGATCATGTGATTATATCAAATCAATTTTGAAAATTAATTGAATTTCAATCAAACAATATACTGGAGAAATCAATATTAACTAAGCCTCTTGTATACAAATTGTATCGTATTAGTTTGAGTTGCATAAAAATTTGTATATACACCAGCTCAGATCAAGTATTATTAATATTTTTAGCTGATTTTTAAAACAAAATTATATTTATAGATTTATAAAATCAAATATATTATAAAAAAAGGCTTTTTTTATAACTGCCTAACTTTTTGAATTTTTTTAGAAACATATTATTGCCAACTTTCAATATTTTGAGAAACGCCATTTTTTATAAATTATTTACAAAAATACGACTTCCAACTTTTGCAACCTCATTTACAACAGTTGCAGATAAGAAATTTCATTTGCAACTTATGAAACCTCATTAGCAACAGTTTCAAAATGATGTTAAAGAAGTTGAAAGTCATATTTTTGTAAATAATTCTAAAAAAATTTCACCTTGACAATATTTTTGTAAATAATTTGTAAAAAGCTGGTATTTTTTAAATATTCCTAAAATTTTTAATTAAAATAAAAATTGGTATATAAATGTAGGCTCGTGGCTCGCACGGGTTTTCACTCTAGTTTCTTTATAATTTCTCAACAGTCGTATATGCATAGACATGTCGATTTATCCATACAATAGCCAACTATTATATTCCATATTTTTATACATAAATGTGCACATGTATCAAGTACGCATCCATGATCATATTTCGTAGTACATTGGCATACTTCCATCTTCTGATGAGAAACATTCGGATTATCTGCAATTACAAAAGTTTAGTATATAAACAAATTGTTTCTTGATTAAAGGCATAAATTTTCAAGATTCAATAAATCTACATGATATGTATATATATAAACACATTGTATTATCATAGTTCAATAATTCATACAATTTTGTTAAAAATCTAATAATGAACATATCTTTAAAATATGCTTATATTAACATATTTCTCCTCGAATTACATCTTTGCAAAATTAATTATTAAATAAGAACAAAAATGAAATGCGTGAAAATAGATGAAATGATCGAAAATAAATAGTAACAATGTAGGTACACGGGAATAGTTAAAGGTATAGTAAAGATTAGATACGAAAATAGGTATGAAAGACATTGTACAATTTTGTCTTAATTTTTGGGTTTGAATCATAGTTTGACTCATGAAAATGAAATCAGGAACCACTTAAACTTTTTAACCTTCAAATTCGGTTACATTCCTTCCAAAATAAATCATCCCAATCAAATACAAATTTAATTTTCATTTTGAAAGATGAAAAACCATATGCTTATAAGTTAGATTGAATATCCAGTATTGCAGGACAACATTCACGATAATCACAAGAATCATCATATACATAAATATTCTGGGATTCGTCCTTTCTAAGAGAAACAAATTCTATATGCAATAGTTAACTTACATGTTACGGGACAAGTAGAAAAATCTGACATGGCAACATTCACCGTCATCACAATAACCATCATATACATAAATAATTTGCGATTCATCTTTCTAAGAGAATGAAATTCAATATCAATATGAAAGATGTTGAGTTTAGGAGATATATAAATTCATTCAAGTATTTAAATATTTGATTATTAAAGGTTACGATTTGATATTAAATGAATGAAGATATGATCATTCTAAAATTAGGCATTTAATAACAACAAAAATATGTATTAGAAAACTAACAAAAAAGGTGATAATATTCTTGAAAAGTTATATATATTGGGATATTATTTGTGATTATAAAATATGATAGGATTTAAATTACTTTAAAGGTAATGCATTAATTTTGGAAAAGTCAATTTGAAGATATTTAAATATAAAGAAAGATATTTTTTTCCTTTTTAAACGAAGAATTTGCAAACAAAATTTTTTTTGTCCCTAGTGTATTACATTTACATATAAAATATATATGATAGGGATTGGGTGAGTGTTACGGCCCGAGTATCCGGTTTAATCGGGTCAAATTCCGCTTCGGCCCAATAACGGTCCAGACCAGATACGTATGGATCGTGAGGAAAATTTAGATAGACTCGAGGCTCATATAACGGCCCAGTTACGAGCCTGAATCCCGTAAGGCTACTAACTCTCACGGATAAACGTCCGGGAGTCCATGGTAAACTTTAATACTCGAGGATAAGTGTACTGTCTTATCTCCAACACCGAAGCATACTTCGATAAGGAGTCTGATACATGGAATCATACTTCCATTCAGCTCCTGACTCCGAAGTATCTATATAAAGGGCTCTACCCCTCCAACCTAGAACTACGTTTTGGACTTGATTCTTCTCCTAGCAGAGGATACGTAGGCATCTCGCACCGAGACCAGTCCAAAGCACGAATTGCTCACACCCTTCGTTTTCTGTTCCATAACATTTGGCGCCGTCTGTGGGAATTGATACAACAACCATGACAAACCCGACCGGACCACGTTCTGAAATCCACGTTCCCCGAAACAGAACTACCACTGGAATCTCTACCGAGCCAATTCCCGTCACCGCCTCCATCCCGCTTGGGACCACTGCTGCTCAAACCACTCTCCCACTGACTTTTGGCACGCTGCCCCTATGACTCGAGTAATTGCAACCATTACCGACGCCGGCACACATTACTCAACCGTCACAACAACCATTCGTGGAGGCACGGGAGATGACTATGTGCATGTAACTGATTACGACTCCTCTGAATCGGAGCAGGAGCATGATACCCCCCCTCAAAGGAGGAGAGATGCTGACCCTACTCGGCACTGTCGGCACCGCCATAGGCAGGAGGCTAATGAGCCCCGAGGAGCGACGAACCAAGCCTATGAGGATCGAATCCGTGCTTATGAGGAGGAAATTGCACGATTGAAAAGGGACCAGGCAAGATTACCGCCTCCGGAACCAAGGGATGAAAACCCTCGTCAGACCATCATGAATCAGATTCACTTGTTACCAGCAGGCGATCCCGATAATCCCGTTCCCCCTTTTACGCAAGAAATTATGGGTGCAAGAATTTCCCAAAAATTCAAGCTCCCAACCATTAAAGCTTATGATGGCACGGGTGATCCCGCTAACCACGTTCGGACCTTCATGAACGCTCTGTTACTCCAACCCGTCACCGAAGCAATCAAGTGCCGTGCTTTTCCTCAAACCTTGAGCGGGATGGCCCAGCATTGGTATAGTCGCCTACCCCCAAATTCTATCTCTTGTTTTGCTGACTTGAGCAGGGCTTTCATAGGGCAGTTTGTTGGAAGCAAAACGCATGCTAAGAGCTCTGCCTCTCTAATGAATCTACATCAAGGTAAGAATGAATCACTACGGGAGTATATGAATCGTTTTACCAAAGAAGCCTTGAAGGTCCTGGACCTAGATCAGAAGGTAGCCATGATTGCACTCCATCAAGGTACCACTGATGACAACTTTCGTTGGTCTCTAGCCAAGAGGGCCCCCGATAATATGAACGACTTGCAAGAGAGAGCCGGGTAGTATATTAAGGCGGAGGAAAGCCTAAGGAAATCCCAGAGTAACCAAGGGCCGAACACCAACTTTAAGAAACGTGGGAACGACGCCGAGTATAACGCTGAGAACAAATATGCCAAAAAGGATGATGATGAGAAGTCGCCTGCTAAAAAGAAGGTAGGACCACGGTTCACAGAATATGCTAGGCTCAATGCCCCAAGGAGTCAAATCCTAATGGAGATCGAAAAGGATGAGAGTGTTCGATGGCCAAAGCCCATAAGGACTGACCCAGAGAAACGAAACAAGGATTTGTATTGTCGATTCCACAAAGACACGGGGCATA
This sequence comes from Daucus carota subsp. sativus, assembly GCF_001625215.2. Classification (NCBI taxonomy): domain Eukaryota; kingdom Viridiplantae; phylum Streptophyta; class Magnoliopsida; order Apiales; family Apiaceae; genus Daucus; species Daucus carota. Next base: position 31,518,466 of record NC_030389.2, read on the forward strand.
AAACCGATGATTGTCGGCAGCTGAAAGATGAAATCGAATTCTTGATCCGAAGAGGCAAGTTGTCTAAATTTACCAAGGATGGAGACAAGAATCATCGGGACAACGACAGTCGTGGAAGAGACAATGATGATAAGAGAACTCAGCCTCGAGGGCCTGTGATTAATGTAATCTCCGGAGGGCCTACGGCTGCAGGCACTTCAAGTAATTCAAGAAAAGCTTATGCAAGGGAAGTGATGAATATAGTTGGAGAACCCCCGAACCGGACAAAAATTGACTATGCAATGACATTCGATAATATCGACCTTGAGAAGGTAAAATTCCCCCATGATAACCCCTTAGAGCATCTCCAACGGTACTCCTAAATCATTCCCTAAACAATAATATAAAATGTGGCTCCTAGTAAGTTAATACACCGGAAAACGTGAGAACTCCAATGCTACTCTTTATATTTGGCTCCTTATTCACATTTTATATTTATTTTATATAAATGAGAGGAAAAAGTTAACTAAAAGAGAGAGAAGATTGAAGGAAAAATAATATAATATTGAGTTAGGAGCTACTAGATGCTCTTTAAAAGAAAGGAGAGAGAGTAGACTCCTAAATTTTTAAAGAGCATCTAGGAGCCCATTGGAGCACTAAATTTTGATTTGCTCCTAAATTTTAGACTTAGGAGCTTGTTTAGAGAGCCCCTTGGAGTTGCTCTTAGTAATTACACCAGTGATTTTAAACTCGTCTGTAAAGAGAGTGCTTGTTGATAATGGAGCCTCGGTGGATATCTTGTTCTATGATGCCTATGAAAAGATGGGATACTCCGATACTTAACTAACACCCTCGGATATGCCTATATATGGCTTCAACAATGTGCAACCAAGATTGAAGGCATGATCCAACTTCCTGTAACTATGGGTACCGAACCTAAACAAGCCACATGTATGGTAAATTTTTTGGTCGTTAAAGCCTCATCAACCTATAATGCCATCCTTGGGAGGACTGGAATACATGCTTTTAAGGCAATCCCGTCCACTTACCACATGAAGATTAAATTCCCAACTAGGAACGGAATTGGAGAGGAACTGGGAGATCAGAAAATGGCCCGAAGCTGTTATATTGGGGCCTTAAGGTCCGGAGGAACTGGGGGGCAAGTGCTACCCATAGAAGATCTCGATGTCCGAGAAGAGGAAGAAAGAAGAGGCAAACCTGCCGAAGACTTGGTTCCAATCCCATTGTATACTGAGGAACCTGAAAAGGTCACTTATGTTGGAGCATTACTCCAGGAAGACTTGAAGCAAGAAATAGTGAGATTCTTGAGGAACAATCGTGATGTTTTTGCTTGGACAGCGGCAGACATGCCAGGTATTGATCCTTTATTCATGACTCATAAGTTGAATGTGAATCCTGATAGGAAACCGATTAAGCAAAAGAAGAGGAATTTCGCCCCCGAGAGGCAGGAAGCCATTAAACAGGAGGTCAATAAGTTGTTGGAAGCTGGGTTTATTGAGGAAATTCAATTTCCAGAATGGCTAGCTAACCCTGTCATGGTCAAGAAGGCCAATGGAAAGTGGAGGATGTGCGTAGACTTCACTGATCTGAATGATGCTTGTCCCAAGGACTGTTTCCCTCTTCCAAGGATAGACACACTAATAGACGCCACTGATGGCCATGAGATGCTAAGCTTCATGGACGGCTTCAGCGGATATAATCAGATCCGGATGGACAACGACGATGTCCCCAAGGTATCATTCATTACCGACTTTGGTGTATTCTGTTATTTGGTTATGGATTTTGGACTTACGAATGCAGGAGCCACATACCAACGCCTAGCAAACAAAATGTTCAAACATCTGATAGTTAAGACTATGGAAGTATACGTTGATGATATGCTGGTGAAAAGCTTGAATAAAGTGGATCACCTAGAACATTTGAAAGAAGCTTTTGAAGTCTTGAGGACGCATAAGATGATGTTAAACCCGGCCAAGTGTGCCTTTGGAGTTGGTTCCGGGAAGTTCCTTGGTCTAATGGTCTCCAAACGTGGTATTGAGGCCAATCCTGACAAAATAAAAGCTATCCTCGACATGGAACCACCCAAAAGTATAAGGGATGTACAGAAGTTAACAGGTAGGATCGCGGCCCTGGGAAGGTTTGTATCCAAGTCGGGAGACAAATGCTTACCTTTCTTCAAAGCCTTGAAGAAGGTTAAGAACTTCGAGTGGACAGAAGAGAGCCAAGTAGCTTTTGAAGAACTAAAGAAGTACATGGCAGAGCCACCTCTCCTATCAAAACCCATTGATGGTGAGACCTTGTATGTATACCTGGCTGTTTCAGAACAAGCACTGAGCGCTGTATTAGTTCGAGAGGAGTTGAAAGTTCAAAAACCGGTGTACTACGTGAGCAAGGTTTTGCATGGAGCGGAGCTCAATTACTCGGTGATCGAAAAGTTTGCTTTGGCCATGATTACAGCCTCAAGGAAGTTAAGACCATATTTTCAATCTCACAAAATAGAAGTCTTGACAGACCAACCTCTTCGTAACGTTATACATTGCCCGAAAGCCAGTGGAAGGTTAATCAAGTGGGCAATTGAGCTCAGAGAGTTTGATATCTGATACAAACCACGAACAGCGATTAAGGCTCAGGCTTTAGCTGACTTCCTCGTTGAATGTACCATTAACAACGAGGAAGTCGGGGGGCAAGAGGACAAGATTGAAGACAAGGTTGAAGAACCCAAGCAACCTAAAGAATATTGGTTACTGTTTTTTGACGGGGCTTCAAAAACAAAAGGTAGTGGTGCAGGACTCGTGCTCCAAAGCCCCGATGGCTTTACTGTGGAATACACCATTAAGCTGGACTTCCCAACTACTAATAACGAAGCTGAATATGAGGCTTTAATAGTTGGGCTTGGTTTAGCCCGAACCCTGAGGGTAAGGAACTTGAAGGTCTGTGGTGACTCGAAACTTGTAGTTTTCCAAGTAAATGGTGAGTTTGAAGCTCGGGAAGACACAATGCTTAGATATTTGAGAATGTTAAAGACCCAAATGGCACTGTTTGAAGAATGCATAGTAGAATATGTGCCGAGGGAGGAAAACACTAAGGCTGATGCCTTATCACAATTTGTGTCCTCTGATGATGAGGTATGCTCGGGAAGTGTTTATTATCAGGTTATGAGAACCCCAAGCATCGATGCAAAATTAGTTGCTCCAATTGACACGGGGGCCACCTGGATGGATGAAATCATGTTGCACCTGGAGAATGGTCATCTACCAACCAATACCGACGAAGCACGAAAGTTACAGGTAAGGGCCCTTAAGTATGTCCTCATTGAGGGGATCTTATACCGGAAGTCATTTGTAATCCCTTACTTGACATGTCTAAGGCCAGATGAGGCAAGGGAAGCTCTTAGGGAAGTTCACGAAGGGGTATGTGTCCAACACCTTGGAGGAAGGGCATTGGCTCACAAAGTCCCTCGTCTTGGATTTTATTGGCCAGATATGCTTAAACATGCCCAAGATTATGTGAAAAGATGTGATCGTTGTCAAAGATTCGCACCAATAGTACGACAGCCCCCTGAGATATTGACATCCATTAATACTCCAATCCCTTTTGCCATGTGGGGAATGGATATCCTTGGACCATTCCCACTTGCTAGTGCACAAAGGAAGTTCTTGTTGGTAGCCATTGACTACTTTACTAAGTGGATTGAGGCCAAACCTCTGGCCAAGATAACCACCGAACAGGTTGCTCAGTTTGTATGGGAAAATATTATCTGCAGGTACGGAATACCACGAATCATATTGACAGACAATGGGACTCAGTTCAACAATGCTGAGTTCAAGAGTTATTGTGAAGATTATTCGATTGAATTACGCTTTACCTCAGTTGCTCACCCTCAAGCTAATGGGCAGGCTGAGGTGGCTAACAGGATAATCCTTGATGGACTAAAAAAGAGAGTTGAGAAGGCCCAGGGGTTATGGACCGAGGAACTGCTTCCAATACATTGGGCGTATCGGACAACTTGTAAAGTTTCTACCGGAACAACCCCTTTCCAGTTAGCTTATGGAGCTGAGGCAGTTGTGCCCCTAGAAATCACACACACGTCCTCAAGGGTCCAGCACTATGAACCAGGTGCCAATGAGGAAGGCATGAGACTTGCACTCGATATGATTGATGAAATCCGTGATGAAGCTCATGCTAAGATTGTGGAAAACTAGAAGCGAGCTTCCTACTATTACAACCTACGGGTTAAAGAACGATACTTTCGAGAAGGAGATCTAGTGCTTAGAAAGGTTGAAGCCTCTGGAGTGGGCCCCAAGGGCAAGATGGCTCCAAACTGGGAAGGCCCCTATCAAGTTAAGGCCGTTACGGGCCATGGCTCATACAAGCTTCAGACCCTTGAAGGAATCGAAGTCCCAAGAAGTTGGCACGTGACCAACTTAAAGATATATTATATTTGATATTTATCCTATGATATTAGAAGCTAGTAGTTATCACCAAAATAAGGTCATGAAGACCATTTCCATGTAGTCGATATCGAAAGTAGTTTATCTCTTTTACTATTATATTAATGAAAGTCCGCAAGATTCTTCCCCTCGGTGTTTCCAGGTTTATTGAGTTACATGTTATTGCTTTATGAAGAAAAATCCTGAATATGAATACGAGCTTTGAGGCTGAAAAAGGATACCCAGTAAATGCTAAGTTAAAACATGACGATTAAAAGTCAACCAACCCTGAAGGGTCATCATAATCATTAGAAAACGATTATGAAAATCCTAAGTTATCGATTCGACGTGATCATTAGAAAATGATTATGAGAATCCCAAGCTGTAAGCTCAGCATAATAATTAGAAAACAATTCGGAGTTTGAAAATTCTAAGTAAGAATTACTCTGAGTTGATCCCGATTCATGGATTAAAAGTAAAGTCCCGAGGATTACTCTGAGATTTGAATTAACAGATTCAACTAGAATCTTACGAGAGTTAATCTAAAAATATTCTAAGTAAAGAATATTAAATGCACGATACGCAGAAGATAAAATACGAAACAAAAGTGAACTTAGATAAATAAGTTAAAACCCCAAAGGGTATAAATATCCGAATAATTAATTAATTACAAAATAAGCCGCGCAGGGCTAAAAGCGGGCCTAATCTAGGGGAGCCCGTCGTCGAAGGCATCTTCATCCTGGTCCTTCCCCTGGAGTTGGGCCGCGTCTTGGGCCTCCTCAAGAGGGGTCTCATCCAGGGCTTCCACATCTTGGGCTTTTTCCCCAAGATCCGCCCCAGTCTCGTTGGGTTACTCGACCTCGAGTTCCTCGGTCAAAATTTCCCCATCTTGGGAATCAACTGGATGCGAATCCCCAAGATTCTCGACCTCCATGGGAGAGGATATTTCCTTCCCTTAAAGATCTGGAACCGGGAACAGTTCCAGAGTGACCCCCTCGATTTGGGAACCGAGTTCCTCGATTATCTTCACCCAACAAGACTTGAACGTCTCAGGGAAGCTCGCATCATACTCCGCCACCAGGAGATCCTCAAACTCTTGGGATTTCTTGAAGTCTTCAATGGCTTCCGTTCGAACCCGCGACAGCTCCGCCTCCAGTGTACGGACCTTTTCCTGCTCAGCCACGAGCTCCGCCTCCACCTTCCTAAATTGCTCAAAGTTGGCGGCCGAGGTCTCGAAGTAACGATCGCGGTCACGTTCCGCGATCGACTTCTCAGCCCTCACCGCCTTCAAATTATGCACGGCGGCTTGCAGGTAGGTGTTCATCTGCGTAAGATAAACAAAGAAATTACTAAGTAGGTAAGTAAAAAAATATATAGCAAAGTAAGAAAAAGAAAATCTTCAAATAATGGAAGAAGAGTATTTGGGCCTCACCGTGGCAACCGCTTGGGCCCCCAACATCTCGATCTGTAAATCGTCGGAGGACTCGACCACGTGAGCCCGGTCACGCGGGGTCACGACGTTCTTGGACCACTCGGCGGCGGCCCGGGCGTCGCCCACAATGGTGTCCTTGTTCAAAAGGCCCCACTGGACCACGTATGGACTTGGATCCTCGTCCACAGCCGTGGGCCTAGGATCCAAAAAGGCCGGGACCTTCTCCACAACTTCTTGGGCCCCGCTCTTTCTAGGCCTTTTGACCCTTTGGACCTCGGCCGGCACCACTTTCGCAGCGGCCTTCTCCCTCTTCGCAAAAATAGTATTTAATCTTTCCTGGGCTGCAAACATGAAATCAGGAAATGATTAGAACACATAATAAATAACTAAGGCCCAATAAAGGTAAGGGTAAAAGTAAAGTACCCTCTGGGCCCAAATCGCTAAGCCCGTGTTCCTGGAGCGAAGCCTCAGAAACGAGAACGGAGCAGTGGTGGAGGCAATCCCCGGTTAAAATTTTGATTGTGGCTTCTTCCTCCACCCTCAATTTTAAAGACCTAACAGGCCCGTCTTCGGCTCTACTAAAGTCCGAATAAAAATAATCGGCCCAGTTCCCCTCGTTTAAATAAAGGTAAAACCACTGTTTTTTCCAGTGGGGAAGTGAATTAGGGGTTGTGCCCGAAACAAAGATGCTACGGGCCAAGATCCTATATTGGATCTTGACCCAACCCTCGTCATTGGGCGCATTAACGAACTTAAAAAGATATCTAAGCACTGAGACACTGGGCTCAATGCCGTGCTTTTTGCACTGGACCAAAAAACAATAAATAAACTTCCAGCCGTTGGGCTGGAGTTGGGTTGGACAAACGCGGGCCTCAGCCAAGAGTCTGAAAACAAACTCAGGTTGAGGTAACCTGACGCCCGCATAAAAAGTTTCTTTGTAAATTCGAATGGCCCCAGGCTTTGGGTAGCAGGCTCGATCGTTTGGGCCTGGGGCCTCGGCCCTATAAGGCCCGTTGATGCCAAACAGATAGGCTATGGCATCAACGTCCTTTTGATCATATTTAGAAGGAAATTTGTATGCATCTAAATGGAGCAAATTTGGAAAAGCTTGGCCAAACTCAGAAAGCAAGTCACGAAGAGAAAAAACGCTTGCATGAACGAGAGATTTTTTACCTCGATTGGCCGCAGGAGGCTGAGATAGCTGAGATTGCTGGGAAGAAGATGAATCCGCCATTGATCTTCAAAAGGATGAAGGCGAAAAACCCAGAAATTGATGAAGGAGGATGAAGACTGATCGGAACCTGGGAAAATCTTTGAAGATCGCCCGGAAACTGGGAAAAGCCTTGAATATCGGCCGGAATCTGGAAAAAACTTGAAGATAGCCGGAAATGCGCCTGAAAACTCGCCGAAAAACTAGAGAGTGTTTGAGGGTGTTTGGGAGGATTTTTAGCTCTTGAACTTGGAAATTATTGTGTGAAATGAGAAATGAAATCTCAAGTCACACATTATATAGAAAGCGTTCGACCGGTTCACTTGCCGGTAAACCCTAAAATAAACAGGTTGCTACCGGTAAATGGGCTTTGGGCCGGTCACAAAGCCATGTCACAGGCGGGACGCCATGACTTTGAAAATTCGAACCTATTCTAGAAGGATCTCGAGAATTCTGAAAGACACTCGAAAAATTAAAAGAAAAATAAGCTATATAGGCCTGACAAGTTATAGACTAAGGCCCACAACATATAACACTACTTGGCTCCCAAAAACACATCTTCTACGCGTGGTACGCACCATGTCTCTCTGGCGGGGCTTGCAACGCCTAAGGAACATTCACTTGTTGGGCAAAAACATCGTTTATTTATAAAAAATAAATGATAATTTCATCAAAGTAATAAAGTGACTACGTATTCTTGGCGTGGTTAAAAACTATGTTTTCTAGGCGCTGCATAGCACGCCTAGGGAACAACAATTTCTTCAACCTTTGACAGGCTTAACTCATCCACGCCCAGGAGACATGTCTCCTCGGCGTGGTGGATAGCATGCCTCCTTGGCGTGGCTAAGCACGCCAAGGAAGCATCAAAAACTTCAGCCACGACTAGCTTAACTCATCCACGCCCAGGAGACATGTCTCCTCGGCGTGGTGGATAACATGCCTCCTTGGCGTGGCTAAGCACGCCAAGGAAGCATCAATAGAATCAGCCACGATTGGCTTAACTCATCCACGCCCAGGAGACATGTCTCCTTGGCATGGCAGATAACATGCCTCCTTGGCGTAGGCACGCCAAGGAAGCATCGCGCGAACCAGCCTTGGATGGCTTAATGCAACCACGCCCAGGAGACATGTCTCCTAGGCGTGGTAGTGTACATGTCTCCTTGGCGTGGCAAGGCACGCCCAGGAGACACATCTGGGAAAGCCATCCAAGGCCTCGTTAAAATTATTTAATTCTTTAATCAAAATTCCAAAAATTGGAATAAATTTCAAAAAATCTGGGAAAGCAAAGAAAGTTGAGATTTAATTCTCAAAAACTATTTTGGAAATTATTAAAAGGCTCGGAAAATTCTAAAAATTGGAATTTAATCCCAAAAATTCCGATAAAATAGAATTTAGCCTCGAAAAAATGAGAACACCCGAAGACTTCATCTTGATAAGAAATTCGACAAAATACGCGATGTACGACACTAAAACCTCTTTAAACTTCCGATAAATTACTACGATATTTGTCGAAAGTTGGGGGCAAATGATAGGGATTGGGTTAATTGAGTGTTACGGCCCGATCCAATAAGGGCCCGAGTATCCGGTTTAGTCAGGTCAAATTCCGCTTCGGCCCAATAACGGTCCAGACCAGATACGTATGGATCGTGAGGAAAATTTAGATAGACTCGAGGCCCATATAATGGCCCAGTTACGAGCCTGAATCCCACAAGGCTACTAACTCTCACGGATAAACGTCCGGGAGTCCATGGTAAACTTTAATACTCGAGGATAAGAGTACTGTCTTATCTCCAACACCGAAGCATACTTCGATAAGGAGTCTGATACATGGAATCATACTTCCATTCAGCTCCTGACTCCGAAGTATCAATATAAAGGGCTCTATCCCTCCAACCTAGAACTACGTTTTGGATTTGATTCTTCTCCTAGCAGAGGATACGTAGGCATCTCGCACCGGCACCAGTCCAAAGCACGAATTGCTCACACCCTTCGTTTTCTGTTCCATAACAATATATATATCATAAATATATATATAGGAGGAAGATCCTAAGAAAACCCGGCTTATTAAGAAAACCGAGAAACTCACTTAATCACCGTTCATCTCATAATTATATTATTTATCAAAATATCAATCAAATCTACTTTATAAAGGATAGTATAGTAATCTTCTATATACATTTAATGCATTCAATAAATACATGCATTCAATAAATTCAATCAGTACATTTCCTTCCTCAAAAAGATTTGTCTAAGATTTGCTTCAATATTCACGCATAATCCATGCTTCACCAATCAAGCTCCCATATACGGATTAAATTATTAAATAATAAATATTATTTAACTGATATAAATAATAAGATATGCAATTAAATGATTTCCTTTTTTATATTATTTATATTTATATCTCATTAATAGTTAGAGCATTTAGTGTATATTAAATTTGAATTTCAAATTTCAAAATTTCAAAGATTCACCGTGAGAAATAGAAAAGATTTAATAACATTATTTTTAGCATTTATTTTTATTTATGATTTTTTGACGTAGGAGGTTTCCTAAAGTATTCCTTTAGATATTATTATAAATTTTGTATTCTTACTCTTTTATATTAATTGGTTTAAGATTCTTCGAAATAATAATTATTAAAAATAATAAAAGAGTCAAAAGAATATCATACGGTGAATATTTTATACAAGAAAAATCTCAAATTTTAAAAGAAGCTTGCATGACACAAATATTTATTATTAAAAATAATAAAATATTTTAGAGAATCTTCAAAATTTTATTATTTAAGAGCTTATTCTAAAGTACATTTAGATAAGATATTTTCATGGGTACTATCATGTGTAAGAAATTCAAATATATTCTCATTAACTATAGGAGAGGTATTTCAGTTTTATTAATATAACATATATGATAAATGTCATTTAAATGTAATTGGATTCCTTTAAGTGTTTAGATTCATAGTAATAAAATATAACAAGATTCCACTAAGTGTTTTGATGCATATTTCAAAAGAATCTTGCATGGCACAAATATATATTATTAAGAATAATAAAATATCTTAGATGCTCTCAAAAAAAAATATCTTAGAGAATCTTTAAAATTTTATTATTTAAGATCTTATTCTAAATAGCATTTAGATAAGATATTTTCATAGGTACTGTCATGTGCAGTAAATTACTTGAACGGAATCCTATCAAATATTTTCTCATTAACTATAGGAGAGGTATTTCAGTTTTATTAATATAACATATGTAAGTCTAAATGTAAAGACAACCCTATCTGTTACATAGGGATGATAACTCAACAATACAACAGGACAAGTAAATAACACTACGACTGCACCAGAATCGGAAGATACGAAGACAAAGGTTGAAGAAGTCATCTACGGTCTTGAAGGAATAAGTTCACTGGAAGAAGTTCATTAATATGTTCATGCCTCAGTGAAGAATAAAGATTGAAGTATTCAAGATTGTGGAAGCAATGAAGATGTTGTCCAAGTACTCGAAAGATTTCAAAGCAACCCCTGAAGCAAGATATTTCAGGATATCTTGGTTGATTATTTATAATCAACAAACTGAAGCATAAACTAACCCGGAACCGACTGATCAATGTTTGCTGACAAAGAAGGTACAATGTGTGACTTCAGTGTTAGTCGCTTGTGAACCAGACCAGTGCACTAAGCGTCAGCACATACGGAGTTTGCAAAGTATTTATCAATCGAAGAATTGATCAAGTCATAACAAGTCATTTATTCAAAGCCAAGCCAAGCCATATGCCTAGCCTCTGCAAGCTATGCCAAAGCTTTCTACTCAACTGCCATATGTCAAGCTTTCAGAGTGATCCATATGCATGGGGAAGTGAACTATCTATTATCTATTATATGTGTGCACTTATATATTTGTATATGTACAAATATAATTATATATGTATATTTAATTAAATATAATATATAAAATATATATGTATATATGATTTTAAACATATGTATATGTATATTTATATGTATATATATTTAAATAAATATATATGTATATAGTATATTTATTTATATTTTACATAAACATTTATATATTTAAGTGTGTATATATATTATATAATATGTGCATAAATATATCTATATTTAGAAAGAGTTATATATATCTTTATATATATTTATATTTATATTTACACATAATTATATGTATATTATATATATTTAAATATATGAGAATATATTTAAATGTATGTGTATATATATATTACTATATGTTTATATAAATATTATATATATGTATATGTATTTATATATACTTTTCTTTATATTTTTATGTTTATATTTATTTTTATAAATAACTATATATATATATTTATATATATTTGTATGTACATATAATTATATATTATATATATTTGAATATATGAGAATATATTTAAATATATGTACATATATATTATTATATGTTCATATAAATAATATATATATATATATGTGTGTGTGTGTGTGTGTATATATTTATATATACTTTTATTTATTAATATAAACACAACATAATATATTATATTATATATTATATGCATGCATGAGATGATGTCATGTGTCTACTACAACTAGGGTTTGCATGTACATGATGATGTCAGGTGTCCACGCAGCTAGGGTTTCATTGGTCACTTCTCTCTTCCTCGTGTATACTTTGGCGCAAGTATGGTTAAGAGTTAACCAAGAGTGATAACAGCATACATGGTAGACACTGGCGCAACTTTCACATTGAAGTATAAAGACTAAGGCCATACATATACACTGGTGGGATGTGCTGAGGCGCAAGTTGGCAAAACCCCATAACAACCTTGCGCCTCCATGGAGTGATAACAGTGTACTGTTGGCGCAAGTTATATACTCCTGCTGCAGAAACTATGGCAGAGAAACTTGTATACACTACTGCATGATTCTGTGGCGCAACTTCAATAGCGCAAGTTGGTATATGGGTGTATGTGGCGCAAGTTTTTTTAGAGGCCAAGTGAAGGGATTTGAAGAGAGAGAACAAGGGGATTGTTCCCCTCTGGCGCAAGTGTGTCCACGCACAAATTGAAGTCAGTTTCACTGTGAGGCGCAACTTTCAGCTACTTAAATTATTTCTAAGTCATGTGCATAGTGAAGTTGTCCAAGCGCAAGTCCAGTGGCGCCAACTCAATTCTGTTAACCATGATTAGTTTATGAAAAGCCTATAAATACCCCATGTGTGTTCTCACAATTGTAACACACTCTTGACACATATTGTACAAACTCTCTCCACACAACCCCTTAGCTTAGCACACCAAAAGAAATATATTTTTAGAAGCTAGGGGTTGTAGTGTTTGTATCAATAGTCATTGTAGCCAACCTTCGGGTTTGGATTTATAGCATCCTTCGAGGTATTTATCAATATACAGATATACCTTGGAAAATATTGTTTGTTGGTTTAATATTTTCATATCCTCAGAAACCGACCCAATAAATATCCGGAACACGAAACCCATTACAGAACTGCAATTTGTTTATCCGCAAGATTCGAAAGAATTTTAAATTACAGTGAGTATCGTATTCAACCCCCCTTCTACGATACTTTGGACCTAATAATTGGTATCCGAGCGAGGTTATTGATATGCAAATCAGGATCCTTATCGTACGGAAAATCAAGAACCTAGCTTTTGATATTTGATTAGGGGAAATGTTCTTCCGGTTTGTGTTGCTGAATTTGTCTATAGGCCTAAGCAAGGATTATCTGTTGGATACTGAACTTTGGACCAGGACTTATAAATTTATATTTTAAATTTTAATAAGTTTATTTTATAAATTTGATTTAATTTATTTTAAACTTATTTATTGAGTTTATTATGAATTAATTAAATTTATTTAATGAACTGAATTAAATTTATTTTATAAACCTTATCAAATTCATTTAATAAATTTGTTCAAATTTATTTTAGACTTGTAAAGTTTACTCTTAGACTTTATTAAATTTATCATAAATTTTATAAATTTATTTTTTAAATTTTTATAGTTTATGATTTAAATTTAAGTTAAAATGTAAAATATAAATTTAAGAGGATTTAACTGATTATGGATATAAGTTCAAGTTCAAGGGTTCAATTTAGTTTGTTCTGGAAGCTATGATTTAATTGGACACGAGACACTTGAATATTTTCAAAAAATTAAATTTATCTAATAAATTTTAATATATTTACTAAATGAATTTGAAATAAATTTGTTCTAAACTTATTCAGTTTATTATAAATTTATTTGAATTTATTTTTTAAATATAATTAAATTTACTTTATAGATTTAACTAAGTTTATTTTTAAAACTTATTTTTAAATTTATTTTCTTTATAATTTAAACTTAGTTTAAATAATCAAGTGTCCCGTAACCTATTCAATTATTTGCACTCCAAGACAAATCAGATTGACATATAGTTTAAACAGATCAGGCTGACAGATTACAAGAGAAACACCGGGCTTTCAAATACCAGATTCTCAGAACCGGTAATGGAGGTACATTGATGACCCAATCCAATTGATTACTCAAAGGTTTATTAGAAGCAGTTTTCTATGTTCGACAAAGCTGATTGTGATTCGAAGAAGATTCTATTGAAGACTGATTGGACATTACTAACAGTGAATTTTGAAGAAGGTACTTCAGGCCTTGATCTGAGTATTTACTCCTACTTGATTATCAGATCACCAGATCAGGATGGAAATTTGCTACATCTGCAGTGAAGCATCTTTCCAGGACGAATCTTCAAGGGATTTCAATCTAACTCAGTGATTCATGGATATACAATTACACAGTGAATTGTATCAATTCTAAATCCATCCAGAATCAACTGAACCAAAGACAGAGAACTGTGGAGGTTTAAGGATATAATTATCGAGTTACTATCGCACCAAATCAGTTTCGTGCATTTATGTCAGAACCTTAGGATTGAACAGAAGAGTTTGTAACTGTTGAATTTGACGAAGCTCAAGTCGACGAAAGTTAACACTTTTGAAGAATGTGAGGACAGAACTTCAAGGATTAGTATAACACTGTCTGAGAGGTTTAGTCATGTCAGATTCAGATGGAATCTATTGGTTTCAAGCGGAGACTCTTCAGGGTTCAGTTCAAGGAGGTTGTTTCAAAACTGAGTTGGTCAGTACACACAATATTGATTGGTATCACTAGCGAAAAGGGTTGTTATATATATTGAAGCCTCGACAAACAAGGATGATAGGGCTTGTCTGAAATTCAAGTGGATATTTTGAAAGAAACATCACAAGTTCTTATGCTACATAAGGAAAGGTGTGAGATGGATCAGTTGCTGATGAGAAGGATGATTATAGTTATCTGGCTATCCTAGCATTCTCTGAAGATGACTCACCTCGCACTTCTCAGGTATGAATTCTTTCTAACTATGCAGTACTTATTTCTTTATATTGAAAGCATGTTATAAATCTCTGAGTAGAATTGTTCAACACACAAGCACAAGCATGATAGCATCACAATAGATAATGTTGAACTAGTATGCTAGATGACTGTTCTGGTAACTAGGATTGATGATAATCTTGTGCATGTGTCTTTAGCAGATTCTTAACATGTCTATGAATATTTTTGACTTGATTATTTGCAGTGGTGAGATTAGAAGCTATCCTTTGGAAAACAACTCTTAGTTTTAAGGGTTATGATCCTAGCATGTATAACTTTGTTAAAACACTTACTTTCAGATTCCCTAGTACAATTAGATTTGCTTATCTAATCTGAATTGTTTGTAAGGATTTTATTTTGTTCAATGATGGAATGTCTACCTTGGGTCAGTATAACTATTAGAACTTCATGTTAGATCTAAAACTGACTTAGGTAATAGAGATAGTATAATGCCATATAACAACAGATTGGAATCAGATCCTTATGCTCTTAGAAGATTATTGAATATATGTAATTCTACTTGATACCTGTTGCACTTGTATTAATTGGTTTAAGTAGAGAGTACCAAATCTTCTGAATTGCATAACTGCCTGTCTTGCTCTTGTCTTATCTTTGATTGTTTGCCATGTGTATTCAACATCATGTCTGCTTATTTTCATGTCATGAATGCATGTCTTTGTACTTGCATTGATTTTAGAAAAGCATGTTTGAGAATCACATTAGGGCAATATCTAGATAAGAATTAGCATGTTAAGGTTGCTTCTGTTGTTACCACTGTTAAAGAAAAATCTCTAATCCATCCGGACCCAGTTATGATTGGGAACCATAGAACTCTTTCCATTTGTGATTGCAGGTTACATATGTTCCATATGAATTTTGGTGCACTCTATTTGCTGAGTAGCTGAAATCATATGATTCACAAAAAGTACCATGTTAGCAAATGTGATCGTGTGAGCATTTCCGTCAATAATCTTTGAAAGATGACAACAAAGATTCTCTTGCGGGACATGCCTGTTTTCCTGGAATGTCATCATGGAAGCATATCTTTCTTGCAAGGAGTCAAAGCACACAAATTCTTAGTATCAGACTGTTCTCTGACAAAGGACATTATGTCAGTTCAAGGAATAGTGTTTTATCTCAAATCAGGAAGGATGTGAATTTGCTCGTAGCTAATATGTAACTTCAACTAAAGATGGAGTGAGCTGTTTCGATAGTAAAGCTTCATCAGATAAGTGTTAGCTATAGCATCTGAAGCTCTCGCACTTGTATGTCAAAACAAGGAGCTCTTTCTATTCGTAAGAAGAGAATTGGTGAGAGGACTACCTCATTTGAAATTCATTATGGATGAAGATTATGAGGTATGTTAATAGGGAAGTCGAAGGAGCATCGCACAGAAGCAAAGATATGATCAACATTACTGAGCCGCTTCAGATGATACATATGGATTTCTACGGATCAGTTAATGTCATGTCTACAACAAAGCCAGATATCTTTTTGCGATGATCATTGACTACTCTAGATGCATTCGTGTTGTTCATATGTGTTCGAAGGACAAGATGTCACAAATGAAGGTTGATCAAGATGAACCCTGATCATTGATAAATCCATAAAGACACCATTCTTTCCAGTGGCCAATCAGAAGCAAACACTAACTCTTGGTATGTGTTTGGAGGAAAATGCCTCTTTGAAAGTCTTGCATTTGAAAATCAAAGAATATTTTCCTCGGCTACTCAATGGAGTCTACAGTCTACATGGTGATTATGATTGATCAACAGAAGGTGATTGTAACTCTAGATGGGACGTTGAACGACACTTTGCTCCAAGCTGTTAAAGGTGATATTATTGGTATAATGATGATTCAGATCCAAGCAGAATCTCTTTGCAAGGATAAGGATTATTGAAGAAATCTCAGCAACAGCTTAGGGGGAGCATTTGGTGGATCCACTAGTCAAACTCAACACCAAATTGAAGATGAACAGGACATATGAAGAACGTATCTGCTTAGACAAAGGGTTTGAAGTCAATATCATTCTCGGGTTCTAGTTCTTAAATGTTCCTAATGGTGAAGTGAAGACTGGGAGAGCTATTGTGAAAAGATGTCGCTTCTCTGGGTTTCAATCTAAATTGAAACTTAAGGAAGACTCAGAAGCTCTTTAAGGGATCCAGATTGAGTGATTGCACAGCAAGATGATCTCAATCAGTTATAAAGCAGATTGTGCGGATTCTGATACCCTGTCCTAAAGACAATTCAGTATTTAGTACTTGTCGGGTATTCAGATTCCAACTGGATGTTTTTGGCTCTGTTACGGAGGACAAGCCAATTTGGTTGCTAAGAGTTACTACAAAGGAAAAGGTTATGAAGATGATGGAAACAGAATCTTCAAGTTCAGGACTCTACATCTTAGGGGACTCAACGACCTTCATGATTTAACTAAAGCACCATTGACGAGACTCGGGTTCAGGATATTACAGTGAGCTAGAAGATGAAGATTCATACAATATTTCAAGGACTTTGCAGTTGCAGATCCAACGAATTTTTTTTTCTCTTTCTTCACCAGCTCTGTATGAGTTGCTATCCAACACCTGATGATCGTCACGGACATGGTATGACTTCTGACTAACATATTATTTTAATATCTGTTTGCTAGAGTCATATTTGGTATCCAAATTATTACCTCTCATGATACAAGGCACACACATATGACAATATGTGCTGTGATACCATGATTATATTATATGTGGACTAACGTCACTTGTGCAAGATAATTGCTAAGTGAATGCAGATTAGTGATATGATGAGTTTGTTGGAAAGTTGCAATTCTTTATGGTCTACTAGTTAGCCTGAAGAATGATGGCAATAAAAGGAAGTCAAGGATCTTTTGAATATGCGCATTTTGAAAGATTCTAGACCTACCATGACTTATGCCAACAGCCACTGGACTTGATCAGTACAAGAGAGGTACATCAACTGAAATGTCAAGTCTCAGAGGTATTCAACTTATCACTTTACTTAACTGCAAGTGGATCACATACTATATTTTCCATAAGGTATTACTTATTTCATGAGCATGTCTATTGTATTTCTTGAATGAATTCATGAGTATTAAATTGTCTATACATAGGACTTGTGAATTTATTTAAAATTTAGTACCTCGTGCTTTTTGCTATTCTATGTGATTGCCCTGTTTATTGCTTTGCATGCTTAGATGGTGATTATATGTTTTAGCATGAGTGTTTGTTATTTCAATTATTTAAATTGTGTTGCATGACAATTAAGTGACTTATTTGTTCATGATTAAAATGATTAGAGATGACATGAAGCATGACTTAATTATGTTATTTTTCTTGATCTATACCTCTTTAACAATTGGTATCTAGTAGAGAAATTTATCATAATATAGTTGTGATATATTTGTATTTGTGAACATACTTAGGATTACTTTCTAGGTTGACTTCATTTATATTGATATATGATCTTTAGCATGACTTATTTGTTTCTAGACTTGTGACTTGTATGAGTAATAATTGGTATGTGATTAGAATCTAGTTAGAATTTAGTCGTGATATATACTAGTATTTGTGGAGTTACTTAGATCTCTCTAGGATGAATCCATATATATTAGTGTATATATATACTTGAAGCATAACTATTTGTATTGGATATTTGATGATTTATTAATTGATATTTTATTTCATGTCTAACTGCATATAGTTGTGATACTTTTAGTGTTAGTGATATTTTGCATGCTTATATGTAGATCACTAAAATTAATTGTTAATATTTTCTGCGAGGAGTTGTGTGAGTTTAGTCGTACTTAAATGCTTACATGTATAGGACTTGTGAACTTTTCTTCAACTTTTCCTCGGGCTTGCGAATATCTTTGTATGATTGTCATGATTTTAGTTTTTATATGTTGATCTGATAATTATATGATATTGCGTAGGTAATTATTATTTTATCTTAGTTAAATTGTGATCCACAATTATATGCTTATTTGTTTCATGATTAACTTTGATAGAATAATAGAAGCATGATTAATTCATTTTTGAAATATTTAATTGGTATCTGGTTTTGATGCTTTATTGATGTTTTATTTTTGAATTGATTGTGATGTATTGGCACTGGTGAAATATTGTTGCATATTTCTTAAAACCACTGGTGCTAATATATTTTAGGTGTTTAATATTCTGAGTACAAAGGAGACAACATATTCTTTATTTTGTCTCATATATATGTTCTGGAGTGGTGAGTTTCTTCAAAGAAATTTTCTTATCAATTGATTCCAGCAATTGGTATCCACTATTCTATTTCATAAATATTTCTTAGAATATTTTGCATCTATACATGTAGCGTCATAGGACGAGACATTGATTATCTTGTATTACACTACTTGGTGATCTTTGTCACTTGCAGCGTCTGTTTTGACGATGTGCTAGTATGAGGCCTTTTCACTAATTAGTGTGGCGAGTGCTTTATACACTATAGCGCATAAAATTTCTTGTTTCCTGTTAAAATTGTAGTGAGAAACAGGAGTCTATGTCTTTTTCAAAGACAAGTTCACTTAAACCTTTTATGCATAGATTCAGACTCTCGTACTCAAACCAGTTTTTAATGGAAAACTTTGATTCTTTCATCGGTTGAGATTGTCATTCTTTATGAAAATCATTTTTACAATCACAACTGATTCATTTTTTCCTTAAAAGATAAAATGCAATTGCTTTCATTCAAGATCATAGATTTTCTAAAATGCATTTATATCTCTTTCTGTTCTTCGGAACTTAATCAGCCTCTTGGCTTTCCTAGATAGACTACCTTGTTGTGAGCTTTCATCTCATTGATACTTGCACCGATGCCATTGATACTTGCATCAATTCCATCATTTTTCTTTACCTGTGTTGAAATAAATCCTTCCAAGAGAGTCTCCAAGTTGGATTTTTGTGGTTGAACTGGTGCATTGAAAGGTGCTCTTGGTTGAAAACCAGGTGGTTGAGATTGAGCTTGGTTATTCTTGTATGAGAAATTTGGATGATCTTTCCAACCAGGATTGTACGTGTTGGAGTAAGGATTGTATTGTTGCCTCTGATTCTGATTGTAAAGGGCATTTGCTTGCTCCATAGCCATATCAGATGAATTGTATTGACAAGCATATTGAGTGTGCCCTTGTGTACCACATATTTCACACAAAGCAACTGTAGATGAAGATCCAGACTTTAGCTCCTTGATCTCATTAGCCAGTTCTTTCATAGAACTCGTCAACATGGTTAAAGCATCAACATCGTACTTACCACCCTTCTTGGGTTGATTTCGATCACTGTAAGGATAATTGTCATTAGACGCCATCTCGTCTAAAAGAGTTCTTGCATCTTCGGTACTCTTTGCCATAACTGATCCGCCAGATGCGGCATCGATAAAGATTCGAAACTCTTGTGTCAACCCATTATAGAATGTTTGGATCAGCAACCAATCAGGAATTCCATGGTGAGGACATTGCCTTTGAAGGCGTTTGAATCTTTTCCAAGCATCATGTAGTGATTCATCATCTTCTTGACGAAAATTAGATATGTCATTCCTTAGCTTGGCAGTCTTCTTTTGGCTAAAGAATTTGAGTAGAAAGGCCTTTGCTAAGACATCCCAAGTAGTAAATTTGTTTGGCCCTTCATCTTTCAACCAATCCTTAGCTGCATCCCGAAGAGAAAATGGAAACAAACGCAGCTTGATAGCATCATCAGGGACATTGGTCAGCTTTATCATATCACACTTTTCAAGAAAACTCTCGAGATGATCAACTGGATTTTCAGAAGCCAAGCCCGCAAAAGAATCATTAGAGATGAATTGAATGAACTGAGGCTTGAGCTCGAAGTGAGTAGCTGTGACAGCTGGTCTGAGAATAGAGGACATGACGCCTGTAGTGTCTGGCATACCATACTCCCTCAAAGATTTCGCTGGTACTTCTTCGCCCATAGTTTCCTTGTTTTTGTTTCTCCTTTGCTCACCGGATTGCTTTCTTGCTGTAGCTTCAATTTCAGGATCAAGTGGAATCAAATTTTCTGTACCTGAACTTCGAGTGTGCATATATCAAGAAAACTAGAACAAAGGATCAGAAAACAAGAGATAATAGCCGAAGCAACACAACTAAAGACTTAGCTAAAAATATCAAAAATAGACTAATCTAACACTACTTTGTCCCCGGCAGCGGCGCCAAAAATTTGACAAGGCTGTCGTATACCTATTAAATAAAAATCCCAACAAATCCTCCTAACAATGTAGCAGGGTAAGTCGGAGTCGATCCCACAGAGACAAATGTGTCAAACACTAGTTATTTCTGACCAATTTCAACTAAGCAAAGAACACAATAATATTTTAGAGATGATTATACTAATTATACGAAAGCAAATATGGATTTTATCAATTAATTAAAAACATCCAGAATTAAGTATCCCCACTAGCATGAATCAATGCAATTACGATTCCCTACCCCAATCAATCAAATATATTACTCAAGAGGAAAGATGCGCCCTATAAAATACCATTAACCTCTTCCGAGTATTAATGGCTTCTCTAAAAATACAATCAAGCCTATTTCCATGGTATCATGCAATTTAGAGACATTAAACACAGCATCCTGGCTTCCTAACAATCCATTCTACCTATTTCCATGGAGAATTTCATGTCCTTATTGGATAAATCACAACCATCTAAATCCAACTTCCGATGGTAAATAGATATCGGTTCGAACAAATCACATAATCATGCCTGACATGTAATTGTTAATCAACACAACTCAATAAGCGAGAGCAATTAACTAATCAAATTGGGGTTGGGGGAATCATGCATCTATCATAGCTAGGGTTCAACTTAACCCCGGATTATAGATCTACTCACTCATAATTAAACTAACAAAACACAAGATGTAATAAAAACGCATAATTAAACTATTATTGAGAATAGAGAAACAACCTTCAATCTTCAAATCTTGAACAAGAAGAAAAGTAAAAGTCTCTCCCTTCTCTCTCTATCTCTATGTATGTATCTCTAATAAAAACTACTAATTGACCTCCTATAATAAAAGTATTTTAATGCTTTTATGAAATTACAAGGCAGTCTCCGAAACCGAATAGGAGTCTGTAATTAAAATTCGCAGGTCTGCTTTCTCCACAGTTTTTGGGCTTTTCCAGTTGGGTTTTGGATATTGGACCATCTTTGAATCAAAGAAAATTCTCTAAGCTTCGCGTGGGCTGTAAGATCGTCAAAATCTGATGTACGGAACTCCAGATATGGCCCAAACAGCGAAATAATACGTGTAGCCCAATAAATCCGAATTTCCATCCAAATTTGAGTCCAATTAAGCTTTATTTCTTCAAATCCTTCCAACTTTAGGAATTCCTTGCACTCTACAATAAAACATTAAAATCTATTAAATAAATATCCAAATCAATGCAAAATACAATTAAATATGAGAATAAAATCATTTAGAATATATATAAAATATACTCTATCAAAATATCCCCACACTAAGCATTTGCACGTCCTCGGGCAAATAAGCGAAATAAAATATCTATAACTAACTACCATCACTTTCGTAGATGACACGATTGCATTGAGCGCATGCAACAAGCCGTTAAACCCCTAGGCAGCCCTAGTAGGACGAGTTTTGTCTCGTGAGGGTTTATAGAAGATATACCCACAAAATCAAATATTTTCTACCAAGTCTCAAGGATGCAACTAATATGAATGTCAACTAAATGAATATGTATATACAATCATGAAAGCATTAACCTCGTCAACATATAATCTTCAGAATAAGCGACATTCAAGGCATTCATCTGTCTCGCATATTAGTCATGCAACTCTTCCAATGCAAGTACGGAGTGCACCGTGTGTGCTTAACATGCTCTCTAATGAAACAAAACATAGACCAACAAACTTCAACAGAGTCTTAACCATGAGCCGTTAATCAGAACAATGCTTAAACACTTCGTTATATTAGAGTCAACTATAGCTCAGGGTCACAAAGGAATTTCTATGCCTCTCTTATATTTTTCTTATACATATTTTTTTTCATGCTCGGTCTAAGATCGGGACGCTTCTCAGGGTAAGTGAGTCACGACCACCATAAGACTTCGCTAGCTCATGTTTTCTCTTTTTTTTTCTTTCTCTTTTTTTTTTTTTTGAAGTCAAGTAATTCTCCAGTAACCAAGGGTTGTGAAAAGTCACCAAGAAAATTTTTATTTCTAATACCATTGCACTTAATACCAGCACAGGTACATGGATCGTCCTCTTCACATGAAATTAAATTGTCACCCACTGATCTCAAAGGAGTACTCGATACTTTATTTCAATATTCTATTTTTTTCTGTTTTTTTTTTTTAGAAAGGCATATACATCCCACATCTCCCCTAAACATAAGACTTACATACTCTAAGTTCAAAAGGGAATAGTCAAAATTCTACGCTCGGCTCATAGCTAAAACTCAAGAATTAAGCTAGCCTAAGTCTCGTCTCTAGAGCAGTTTATAGCGTAAATAAAATTTCCGCACAAACAATTTTTAAGCATGCAAGACATCACATATGATCGAGACTACTAGCCAAGAAATTATGTGAATAAACTCATCACAAGAAATTAACTTGGTATCATATGCTTTCATGAATTATACAAATGCAACCTAAAAAGAAAAATAAAAAAAATGCATACAAAATTAAATAACTACATGCTCTAATTTAAATGCAACTAGCATGAATTTCCTAAACTTAAGACAAGGTAATATACAATTTTTTTTATAATTTTTCTATTTTTTTTTTAAATTTTAATCATATATATATTTTTTTTTGATTCATTAAGAACTCATCCCCACACTAGAATGGTTCATTGTCCTCAATGAATAATATATAAATATGTAATATATAATATAATAATATATAAATAAAAATATTAGAAAAGAAACTCCCCTGAAGCGTTCAAATTGAAGTGTTCCATGCTTTTGCACAAGAGTCATGTTGGCCTACTGGTAGAGATGTTGGCCTTGTGTTCAGCAGGTAAAGGGTTCGATTCTCTGGTTCCAAACCTACTGCCAAGACGCACAAGACTGAAGGAATGGGCTGGGCTTGCAGCGGGCTCTGGATTGTCTGGCAGCGCGCACAAGACAGCGGTAGGTAGTAGCTTCGGAGCTGTGGCGAGAGAATGCAGAGCCACAGCTCTTTTCGTTCTGCTGAGGCCTCCTACTCGAGAGCTGTGAGGAGGAAACAAAGAGCTGCAGCTCTAAAAATTTTGCCCAAGCGAGTCATGGGGAGCGTTGGGAGCCGCTCCAAAATTTCTTCTGAGCCTTCGTTTTATTCTAAAATTGTTAGAAATATTTCTATATCCCTGAAACACTTCACAAAATATATCAACGCATCTTGATGGAGTAAAAATAATATATAAATCTCTCTATTAAAATATTCCTACTACTACTACTACTACTATAATAATAATAAATATGATAATTATAATAGTAATTATTATACAAACTTACAAGAATCATGGGTTGCCTCCCAAGAAGCGCTTTTCTTTAACGTCTTTGGCTAGACATCTGCAGAGTTATTCTGATGAAGGGGTAGAAAGTAGAATCTCCACTTTCTCTTCTATTGGCTCGCCAGCTCTGTAATGTTTTATTCTTTGGCCGTTCACCTTAAAAGTTCCACCACTTGTATTCCATAATTCAATGGAGCCATAAGGGTAGACTTTTCGAATTTTAAATGGACCTGACCATCTTGAACGAAGCTTACCAGGAAAAAGTTTCAATCTGGAATTAAATAAAAGAACCAAATCACCTTCATTAAATTCCCTTCGCAGTAGATTCTTGTCATGCCATCTTTTTGTCTTCTCCTTGTAGAGCTTAGAACTTTCATAAGCCTCAAAACGAAGCTCATCTAGCTCATTAAGTTGAAGAAGTCTCTTCTCACCAGCTGCCAATGGATCAAAATTTAAGCTTTTAATGGCCCAGAATGCACGATGTTCTAACTCAACTGGAAGATGACAGGCTTTCCCATAAACCAATCTGTATGGAGTTGTCCCAATAGGAGTTTTAAATGCAGTCCTATACGCCCAAAGTGCATCATCAAGTTTCATAGACCAATCTTTCCTTGATTTTGCAACCGTCTTCTCCAAGATGGTCTTAATTTCACGGTTGGAGATCTCAACTTGACCACTAGTTTGAGGATGATAGGAAAGGCCTATCTTATGATGTACTCCATATTTCTTCAACATAGCTTCAAAGCGATTTTCAAGAAAATGCTTTCCTCCGTCACTAATTAGAATCCTTGGCACTCCAAATCTAGGAAAAATTGTCTTCTTGAAGAATTTGCTCACAACACGCGCATCATTAGTAGGAGTTGCAATGGCTTCAACCCACTTAGAAACATAGTCGACGGCGAGTAAGATGTATTTGTTCCCAAACGATGAAGGGAATGGTCCCATAAAGTCAACTCCCCAAACATCAAAAGGTTCTACTTCGAGTATGTTGTTTAGAGGCATCTCATTTCTCCTTGAGATATTTCCGGTTCTTTGACAACGATCACAAGAGTGAACATAGAGATGAACATCCTTAAAAAGAGTGGGCCAGTAAAAACCGCATTGAAGAATCTTTGCAGCAGTTTTAGTAGTACTTGCATGGCCTCCACATGGTGAATCATGACAATGTGAGATTATAGAGGCAATCTCACTTTCGGGAACACATCTTCTAATAACACCATCCGCACAAGATTTGTAGAGAAAAGGATCATCCCAAAAGTGCCTCCTCACATCATAGAAAAACTTCTTCTTTTGTTGAGATGAATACCCGTGAGGAACAGTACCACTAGCCAAATAATTAGCTATATCAGCAAACCAAGGAACATCTATCCTTGCAAGAGAAAATAGATGATCATCAGGAAATGAATCATCAATTGGAAGGTCTTTAGCACAATCCCCACCAAGAACAAGACGTGAAAGATGATCAGCAACCACGTTCTCAGCCCCTTTCTTGTCCTTAATTTCCAAGTCAAATTCTTGGAGAAGTAGAATCCAACGAATCAAGCGAGGCTTTGCATCTTTCTTGTTCATTAAGTATTTCAGTGCTGCATGATCAGTGTGAACAATAACTTTTGAGCCAACAAGATATGATCGAAATTTTTCCATTGCATAGACCACTGCTAGCAGTTCCTTCTCCGTTGTTGCATAATTAATCTGAGCTCCATCTAGGGTCTTACTTGTATAATAGATGGCATGAAGCTTTCCATCCTTCCTTTGTCCCAAGACCGCACCAATAGCTTGATCACTAGCATCACACATGATTTCAAATGGCAAATTCCAATCTGGAGGTTGTATGATTGGAGCAGAGATAAGAGCTTTCTTTAACCTGTCAAAGGCCTCAACACAAGCATCATTAAAAACAAAAGGGACATCTTTGCCTAAGAGCTCAGTTAGAGGTCGAGCAATTTTTGAAAAATCTTTTATAAAGCGGCGGTAAAATCCCGCATGACCAAGAAAACTTCTTATACCCTTCACCGAGGTTGGGGGTGATAAGCGCTCGACAACCTCTACCTTAGCTCTATCGACCTCGATGCCTCTATTTGAGACAACATGACCCAAAACAACTCCCTCTTGTACCATAAAATGGCATTTTTCCCAGTTTAAAACTAGACTAACTTCCTTACATCTACGAAGCACCTTTTCTAAATTATGCAAACAGATGTCAAAAGATGTTCCGTAAACAGAGAAGTCATCCATAAAAACTTCCATTATATTTTCAATAAAATCTGAGAAAATTGCCATCATACAACGTTGAAAGGTTGGAGGAGCACCACATAATCCAAATGGTAGTCTGCGATATGCAAACGTACCATAAGGACATGTAAAGGTCGTCTTTTCCCGATCATCCGGATGGAGGGGAATTTGAAAGAAGCCCGAATATCCATCCAAATAACAGAAAAAGGAATGTTTTGCCAACCTTTCAAGCATTTGGTCAATAAAAGGGAGAGGAAAATGATCTTTTCTGGTGGCTTTATTCAATTTACGATAATCAATACACATACGCCACCCGGTAACAGTTCTAGTAGAAATTAACTCACCCTTATCATTTTTTACGACGGTCATTCCTCCTTTCTTTGGAACTACTTGTACAGGGCTAACCCACTTACTATCAGAGATAGGGTAGATTATACCTGCATCAAGAAGTTTTAGAACCTCCTTTTTGACTACTTCCATCATATTAGGATTAAGTCTCCTTTGAGGTTCTCTAGAGGAGGCGTGTTCGTCCTCAAGAATGATTTTATGCATGCACAAAGATGGGTTGATGCCCTTAATATCATCAATGGTGTACCCGATGACACTTTTATATGTTTTTAAAATCATGAGCAAACGCTCAATTTGATTGTCATCAAGCTCAGCATTGACAATAATAGGATATGTACTATTAGGACCCATAAACACATATTTCAAAGATGCAGGAAGTGGTTTTAGTTCTACCTGAGGAGGCGTAGTACTCTCCTTCACATCTTCACGGCTTAGTACACTGAGATGAGGTTGCATGACTGTTGGTGTTGTATCAAGAAATTTCGTATAGTCCGCACACTCTCTATTTTCAGCATCAATTTCTCCCACAAGAACCTCTTGAAGTGGATCATCACATGTTAGAGTGTTGATCTTGACGTTGATTGCTTCTTCTAGTGCATCCACCCTGTTTATAGTTTCATCCATAGAGGGATGACCCATTGAATTCTGAAGCTGAAATTCCATCTTCTCCTCTCCCACTTGAAAAGAAATCCTTCCACTTTTCATGTCAATAATAGCCCCAGCTGTAGCTAAGAATGGTCTCCCAAGAATGATAGGAATATTTGCATCTTCCTCCATCTCCATGATAACAAAATCACATGGGATATAAAATTTTCCTACCTTGAGAGGAACATCTTCAAGTATACCAAGAGGGAATTTCACAGTCCTGTCTGCCAATTGTAGAGATATACGTGTGGTTTCAGCTCACCCATCTGAAGTTTTTTGCAGATTGACAATGGCATAAGACTCACACTTGCCCCAAGATCACATAGAGCTCTTTTGATCTCAACATCACCAAGTTTCACAGGAATAGAGTAACTACCCGGATCAGCTAGCTTCTTCGGAAAAGTATTTTGCAAGATAGCACTACACTCTGCCGTCAATGAAATAGTAGAAGTTTCTTCAATCTTTCGCTTTCTTGACAAAATATCTTTGAGGAACTTTGCATAAGAAGGCATCTCAACTATGGCATCCATGAATGGAATGTTAATATGCAACTTCTGTAAAATGTCAAAAAACTTACCATACTTCTTCTCAAGCTTAGCTTTTGCCAACCTTTGAGGGAAAGGAACAGGTGGCACATATGGTGTAATAGGAACAACGACTGGTTCTTTCTTTTCTTCTTCCACTGCATCATTCTCTATCACATTTTCAGATGTAATTTTTTCCCCATCTTCTTCAAGATTCACAACACTTTTTCTCACCTTTGACTCTGGCTCTTGCAATTCTTTGCCGCTCCTCAAAGTTACCGCATTGATATGACCTCTTGGCGGTTGCTCAGTTTGGCCAGGAAGTTGACCCGAAGACTTGCCAAGTTGATTCACTTGTTGAGCTAATTGAGAGATTGCATTTTCCATCATCTTGTTGTGAGCTTTCATCTCATTGATACTTGCACCGATGCCATTGATACTTGCATCAATTCCATCATTTTTCTTTACCTGTGTTGAAATAAATCCTTCCAAGAGAGTCTCCAAGTTGGATTTTTGTGGTTGAACTGGTGCATTGAAAGGTGCTCTTGGTTGAAAACCAGGTGGTTGAGATTGAGCTTGGTTATTCTTGTATGAGAAATTTGGATGATCTTTCCAACCAGGATTGTACGTGTTGGAGTAAGGATTGTATTGTTGCCTCTGATTCTGATTGTAAAGGGCATTTGCTTGCTCCATAGCCATATCAGATGAATTGTATTGACAAGCATATTGAGTGTGCCCTTGTGTACCACATATTTCACACAAAGCAACTGTAGATGAAGATCCAGACTTTAGCTCCTTGATCTCATTAGCCAGTTCTTTCATAGAACTCGTCAACATGGTTAAAGCATCAACATCATACTTACCACCCTTCTCGGGTTGATTTCGATCACTGTAAGGATAATTGTCATTAGACGCCATCTCGTCTAAAAGAGTTCTTGCATCTTCGGTACTCTTTGCCATAACTGATCCGCCAGATGCGGCATCGATAAAGATTCGAAACTCTTGTGTCAACCCATTATAGAATGTTTGGATCAGCAACCAATCAGGAATTCCATGGTGAGGACATTGCCTTTGAAGGCGTTTGAATCTTTTCCAAGCATCATGTAGTGATTCATCATCTTCTTGACGAAAATTAGATATGTCATTCCTTAGCTTGGCAGTCTTCTTTTGGCTAAAGAATTTGAGTAGAAAGGCCTTTGCTAAGACATCCCAAGTAGTAAATTTGTTTGGCCCTTCATCTTTCAACCAATCCTTAGCTGCATCCCGAAGAGAAAATGGAAACAAACGCAGCTTGATAGCATCATCAGGGACATTGGTCAGCTTTATCATATCACACTTTTCAAGAAAACTCTCGAGATGATCAACTGGATTTTCAGAAGCCAAGCCCGCAAAAGAATCATTAGAGATGAATTGAATGAACTGAGGCTTGAGCTCGAAGTGAGTAGCTGTGACAGCTGGTCTGAGAATAGAGGACATGACGCCTGTAGTGTCTGGCATACCATACTCCCTCAAAGATTTCGCTGGTACTTCTTCGCCCATAGTTTCCTTGTTTTTGTTTCTCCTTTGCTCACCGGATTGCTTTCTTGCTGTAGCTTCAATTTCAGGATCAAGTGGAATCAAATTTTCTGTACCTGAACTTCGAGTGTGCATATATCAAGAAAACTAGAACAAAGGATCAGAAAACAAGAGATAATAGCCGAAGCAACACAACTAAAGACTTAGCTAAAAATATCAAAAATAGACTAATCTAACACTACTTTGTCCCCGGCAGCGGCGCCAAAAATTTGACAAGGCTGTCGTATACCTATTAAATAAAAATCCCAACAAATCCTCCTAACAATGTAGCAGGGTAAGTCGGAGTCGATCCCACAGAGACAAATGTGTCAAACACTAGTTATTTCTGACCAATTTCAACTAAGCAAAGAACACAATAATATTTTAGAGATGATTATACTAATTATACGAAAGCAAATATGGATTTTATCAATTAATTAAAAACATCCAGAATTAAGTATCCCCACTAGCATGAATCAATGCAATTACGATTCCCTACCCCAATCAATCAAATATATTACTCAAGAGGAAAGATGCGCCCTATAAAATACCATTAACCTCTTCCGAGTATTAATGGCTTCTCTAAAAATACAATCAAGCCTATTTCCATGGTATCATGCAATTTAGAGACATTAAACACAGCATCCTGGCTTCCTAACAATCCATTCTACCTATTTCCATGGAGAATTTCATGTCCTTATTGGATAAATCACAACCATCTAAATCCAACTTCCGATGGTAAATAGATATCGGTTCGAACAAATCACATAATCATGCCTGACATGTAATTGTTAATCAACACAACTCAATAAGCGAGAGCAATTAACTAATCAAATTGGGGTTGGGGGAATCATGCATCTATCATAGCTAGGGTTCAACTTAACCCCGGATTATAGATCTACTCACTCATAATTAAACTAACAAAACACAAGATGTAATAAAAACGCATAATTAAACTATTATTGAGAATAGAGAAACAACCTTCAATCTTCAAATCTTGAACAAGAAGAAAAGTAAAAGTCTCTCCCTTCTCTCTCTATCTCTATGTATGTATCTCTAATAAAAACTACTAACATGACCTCCTATAATAAAAGTATTTTAATGCTTTTATGAAATTACAAGGCAGTCTCCGAAACCGAATAGGAGTCTGTAATTAAAATTCGCAGGTCTGCTTTCTCCACAGTTTTTGGGCTTTTCCAGTTGGGTTTTGGATATTGGACCATCTTTGAATCAAAGAAAATTCTCTAAGCTTCGCGTGGGCTGTAAGATCGTCAAAATCTGATGTACGGAACTCCAGATATGGCCCAAACAACGAAATAATACGTGTAGCCCAATAAATCCGAATTTCCATCCAAATTTGAGTCCAATTAAGCTTTATTTATTCAAATCCTTCCAACTTTAGGAATTCCTTGCACTCTACAATAAAACATTAAAATCTATTAAATAAATATCCAAATCAATGCAAAATACAATTAAATATGAGAATAAAATCATTTAGAATATATATAAAATATACTCTATCAGTGTACCCATAGCTCTACCTCTCAAGAAGAAAAGGTGTTTTTGAACTTGAGGTAACTGTTGCTCATCTGTATTTTCTCAAAAGAATATAGAGCTGAAAAGGCAATAAAACAGTCTCTGGAATCTTTCTCTCAACAGGATGAGTCCATTGAAATTCGCTCGTCAGCCAGAGCATCTTGTATTGAGTCAAGCACATCATCAGTAATCAGTCTGATGAAGAGCCTAAACAAAAAATCTTATGGACACAATACAAGAGAGTGCACAGTGAGGTTAAAGGTTTTGTTCCAGAAGCAACTTCTTCATTTACCATTTTACGGTAAATAAGATGGTTGATGCCTTTACAGGTGTAAAGAGGAAACGAGGATCTCAATTGCCAAATCTTCAGGATTCTCGTCTCCCTCCCCAGATAAGAACAGATCTGGATCCAATCGGAATGGATTTCCTATTTATAGGAGATCGGCAACTCTCTGACTATGAGTCAACTTATTGATGAGTCGGTTGAGGATCGGGGATTCACGAAACCCCATTGCACCGCCAGTGACCTCTCTTGAAGGGGCTATGGTGATTTTCTCATGCAAGTACAGAAGATCATACTTTGAGTGCTGAGAGAAACACTGTGAGCCAAACACTGAGAGTTAAACACTTGGTGAGATTCTGAGAAGAACCAGTGAGATATCAGAATGAGAAATATGTGAGCATGAGTGAGTGTAAACACATAGGATATTGAGAAGAGTGAAACACTTGTGAGGTACATATAATACTATTTGGTATCGAAAACTCACACGTTGTTGGAAGAATTGATGGAAGCAACTACGGTTCATTCCATTTCACGGTGTGAACTTATGGTTGATGATTCTCTTGAATCAAGTGTCTTCACAGACATTGAGGAGGACTTAGGCCTTTGCCATAATTAAGCCTTTGTCTAACCTTCCAGAGTAAACAACTCTGGATCCTTAATTGGATAAGCCACTTAGTGGTTGGCAACTTGTGGACCTTGATTCAGATTTATCTGATGAGTCTGCAGGGACTGGGAATTACGAACTCCCATTGCACCACTGGTGACCCCCTTTAAGGGTGGCTAAGGTGATTTTCTCGCAGGTACTCAGCATTTTGGAAGCTCAGTATTTGTGTGGAGGGATACACTTACAGAACTCGTGAGTGACACCCTTACCCAAAAACCGAGAGAAAATTGAGTGTTGAGTGATACACCTGCAGAACGTTTTTGTGAGACACCCACTGAATACCAAATTCATACCTAAAGGCAAAGTGGATACTATCACTGGAATGTTCGACTGACTGCCGTTGGAGCCATGTTAAAGATGTTATGGAAACCTTATCAGGGATCTAACAATTGGTATTGCAACCTAAAAATATCAGGAAGCTTTATCATTTGGTAACGCTAAGGGGTCACGGTTGTCAGATTTTCCTCATTATTTTTCCATTTGGAACCTATTCTTTCAGCATAGGGACCAACCCAACCAAAGTAAACCTTCTTCTGAACTCTTTCTTTGACCCCATCTTTAGCGTTGTTTAGTTCTTTATGGGGAGATTATCTTTTGGTACAGGAAGTATTGTACACGTTCCTTGACCTATTTGATACAACATATCCTCGGAGGATTCCACAACTAAGGGGGAGAATATATTTAGGGGGAGAATATATGAAAGGGGGAAGAAAAAGTAAGTTAGCTTTCTTCTGCTGTCTACAACTAAGGGGGAGTAAACTACTCTTTAGTGGTGTACTACTGAGGGGAGATTCATCTTTCAACTAAGGAAGAGGATTGATCTTTCATCCCAGGAAGATAGCTATGGGGAACCTGATCAAGGTAACGGGAGGAGAAGTATAAGGTGATACATCTATTCTTCAGTAAGTGGTAGACATGAACTTATTCATTACCACTGAAGAATTCAATGAAGCTGCTGATTGTTCTTTGCATAATAGAATGTTTTGAATTCTCTTCAAGACAGACTATGAGGATGATCTGGCAGGTAAGCAAGAGCCAGAGAAATAAAGGTGATACACACATCTGTTATTTCTATTCATGAAATCTGGAAATGTATTATATGATCCAGAAACTTTGTAGCATTATTTACTAGTCCAGGACTTTACTTTTTCTAGTGTTAGTTGAGTTATCCTCCAAAAGATTTGCTTGTTATGATTAACAAACAAATAGGGGGAGATTGTAAGTCTAAATGTAAAGACAACCCTATCTATTACATAGGGATGATAACTCAACAATAGAACAGGACAAGTAAATAACACTACGCCTGCACCGGAATCGGAAGATACGAAGACAAAGGTTGAAGAAGTCATCTACAGTCTTGAAGGAATAAGTTCACTGGAAGAAGTTCATTAAAATGTTCATGCCTCAGTGAAGAATAAAGATTGAAGTATTCAAGATTGTGGAAGCAATGAAGATGTTGTCCAAGTACTCGAAAGATTTCAAAGCAACCCTTGAAGCAAGATATTTCAGGATATCTTGGTTGATTATTTATAATCAACAAACTGAAGCATAAACTAACCCGGAACCGACTGATCAATGTTTGCTGACAAAGAAGGTACAATGTGTGACTTCAGTGTTAGTCGCTTGTTAACCAGACCAGTGCACGCGTCAGCACATACGGAGTTTGCAAAGTATTTATCAATCGAAGAATTGATCGAGTCATAACAAGTCATTTGTTACAAAGACAAGCCAAGCCATATGCCTCGCCTCTGCAAGCTATGCCAAAGCTTTCTACTCAACTGCCATATGTCAAGCTTTCAGAGTGATCCATATGCATGGGGAAGTGAACTATCTTTTATATGTGTGCAATTATATATTTGTTGTATATGTACAAATATAATTATATATGTATATATGTATATTTAATTAAATATAATATATAAAATATATATGTTTTTAAACATATGTATATGTATATTTATATGTATATATATTTAAATAAATATATATGTATATAGTATATTTATTTATATTTTACATAAACATTTATATATTTAATTGTGTATATATATTATATAATATGTGCATAAATATATCTATATTTAGAGAGAGTTATATATATCTTTATATATATATTTATATTTATATTTACACATAGTTATATGTATATTATATATATTTAAATATATGAGAATATATTTAAATGTATGTGTATATATAT
The DNA here is from genome assembly GCF_001625215.2 of Daucus carota subsp. sativus. Taxonomy (NCBI): domain Eukaryota; kingdom Viridiplantae; phylum Streptophyta; class Magnoliopsida; order Apiales; family Apiaceae; genus Daucus; species Daucus carota. The sequence goes on from NC_030389.2 coordinate 31,552,452, forward strand.
ATTAGTATATGTTTATATAAATATTATATATATGTATATGTATTTATATATACTTTTCTTTATATATTTATGTTTATATTTATATTTATAAATAACTATATATATATATTTATATATTTATATATATTTGTATGTACATATAATTATATATTATATATATTTGAATATATGAGAATATATTTAAATATATGTACATATATATTATTATATGTTCATATAAATAATATATATATATATATGTGTATATATTTATATATATTTTTATTTATTAATATAAACACAACATAATATATTATATTATATATTATATGCATGCATGTTGAGATGATGTCATGTCTACTACAACTAGGGTTTGCATGTACATGATGATGTCAGGTGTCCACGCAGCTAGGGTTTCATTGGCCACTTCTCTCTTCCTCGTGTATACTTTGGCGCAAGTATGGTTAAGAGTTAACCAAGAGTGATAACAGCATACATGGTAGACACTGGCGCAACTTTCACATTGAAGTATAAAGACTAAGGCCATACATATACACTGGTGGGATGTGCTGAGGCGCAAGTTGGCAAAACCCCATAACAACCTTGCGCCTCCATGGAGTGATAACAGTGTACTGTTGGCGCAAGTTGTATACTCCTGCTGCAGAAACTAAGGCAGAGAAACTTGTATACACTACTGCATGATTCTGTGGCGCAACCTCAACAGCGCAAGTTGGTATATGGGTGTATGTAGCGCAAGTTTTTTTAGAGGCCAAGTGAAGGGATTTGAAGAGAGAGAACAAGGGGATTGTTCCCCTCTGGCGCAAGTTTGTCCACGCACAAACTGAAGTCAGTTTCACTGTGAGGCGCAACTTTCAGCTACTTAAATTATTTCTAAGTCATGTGCATAGTGAAGTTGTCCAAGCGCAAGTCCAGTGGCGCCAACTCAATTCTGTTAACCATGATTAGTTTATGAAAAGCCTATAAATACCCCATGTGTGTTCTCACAATTGTAACACACTCTTGACACATATTGTACAAACTCTCTCCACACAACCCCTTAGCTTAGCACACCAAAAGAAATATATTTTTAGAAGCTAGGGGTTGTAGTGTTTGTATCAATAGTCATTGTAGCCAACATTCGGGTTTGGATTTATAGCACCCTTCGAGGTATTTATCAATATACAGATATACCTTGGAAAATATTGTGTGTTGGTTTAATATTTTCATATCCTCAGAAACCGACCCAATAAATATCCAGAACACAAAACCCATTACAGAACTGCAATTTGTTTATCCGCAAGATTCGAAAGAATTTTAAATTGCAGTGAGTATCGTATTCAACCCCCCCTTCTACGATACTTTGGACCTAACAACATATATGATAAATATCATTTAAATGTAATTGGATTTCTTCAAGTGTTTATATTCAAAGTAATAAAATATAACCAGATTCCATTAAGTGTTTTGATGCATATTTTAAAAGAATCTTGCATGCCACAAATATTTATTATAAAAAATAATAAAATATCTTAGAGAATCTTTAAAATTTTATTATTTAAGATCTTATTCTAAAGAGCATTTAGATAACTCAATATTAGAGAAAATTTTCTATATTAAACATGACTTTTCAATATTCAAGCAGCCGGTTATCCAATCTCAACAACCCATTGTCATTGTGCATCTGATAGATTATTGATGATATTCTTTCAATGATAGAGTTTTGCTTGAACCACCATCGTTATTTGATTTGCTTGTTAGCCTCCATCCCCGAACTGCAAGTATATCACACAGATCAGCTCAAAAACATATAAACTGTTCGATATCAAAAAATCTATATTTTGGAGAATAAACATAAACCCTACATCCTTGAATAAATTCTTTGTTTTAACGCTCTCAATGAAAGGAGGTTCTTTATGGATGATAACTATTCTGCTACACAGGAAAGTATTCTAATACATTATTTAATTATTTGATTGTCTTGAATTATGGAAATACCAAAAATGGAAGATATGTAGATATTCGCAAATAGATTTTTCCCGATTTTGCCCTCGTTAATAATAGATTTGGATATATTATGGTTGATTCTTAAAAAGGTAATATATATTCTAGATAATTAATCAACTGTATCTAAAGAGTTTCCTCAGTTTTCTTGATAGCAAGGTTTTTTCTGGAACCTCACTCATATATATATATATATATATATATATATATATATATATATGGATAGGATAAAAAAAACTTTTTTAAGTTACAAACTTACAAAAAAAATGGGAAAATTAATTCCAAAGTCCCTGAACTATAGCCACTTTTTTTTCTAGGTCCCTGAATTATAAATGTCAATTTATAAGTAATTCAACTTTTGATTTTTTCCTATCTGGATCCTTCCGTTAGATCTGGTTTGACGCCGTTAGTTTTTCCGGCGAACTTGGTCGGAAAAGTTCAAATCCGGTGAGCTCAAATTTTCCGACGAGGCTAATTTGAACATTAAAAATCACGAAAATTTTATGAACATGCTCATAATCACACGATCTATCAATCTACATCATTATAATTTGAATAAAAGCTATTAAAATGAAAACTAATATTCAACTCAAAATTCGGAAATTACCAAACTAAATTTTGATGGTATAGATGGATAGGGGATTGAAAAACGAGCAATTTGATTACTCAAGCTTCAAATTTGGATATCGGAATCACCTTCAAAGTTATCTTTGATTCTCATGAACTTAAGAAGAACTGACGGCGTCAAACTAGATCTAACGGAAGGATCTAGATAGAAAAAAATAAGAGTTGAATTACTTATGAATTGACATTTAAAGTTCAGGGATCTAGAAAAAAAAATGTATATAATTCAGGGATTTTAAAATTAATTTTCCCAAAAAAAATTAATTCTTTTTATCCTCCCAACATGTTAATCCTTAGTTATAGACTGTATCTATGCTTCAAATTATTGAAAAAACATCACAATTTAAAAAATAATGCAATAGATAAATCTTGCATTTAACACATTCGTAACTAGGGTTTTCAACATTGGCGGTAGAACATTAATTATCATTGTGTTAAATATATTTATAGAGATGCTTAAACTATACCTCTGGGGTTTGGGTAGGGTCCAGGAAGATAAATATCGGTTATATACTACGTTTAACTTAGTTATGACATTGAAAAATTAGTTTTTGTACTTTTCCAACATAATTTTAATCGATGTTAAACAAAATATCTTAAAAAAATGTTGAACTCAAGTTATATATGTGTTGAACAAAAAAAGTTTGTAAGTTTGTAAGTTTGTACGAGAACCCTCCCTCCCTCTATATATATATATATATATATATATATATATATATATATATATATATATATATTCATGTAAAATCATTTATTTTTCAATATAATAATCGTATGAGAAAATATAAAGCATTTAACCATTGAAATTTTCATTTTGATATATTTTTTCACTAAGGTCAAATAAATTAAAAATATCCTTTTCATGATAAGTTGCAAGTGAAATTATTTTCTTTTATAATTTATTAATTGCTTATAAAATTTAAAAATATAGAGAGTTTCTCATAAATACCCAAGTCCAAAACTTTTTTTGAAAAGTACTACATCTTTTTCATATATTTTGCAATAAAAACCAAACTTTTTAAAAATTGCAAAAATACTGTATGCAACCACATGCAACCTTACTTGCAACTAGATGCAACCATAATTGGGGCCAATTAGGTGAATTGCATATGATTGCATCTAGTTGCAGTCGGTTTTTTTTTTTGCAAGTATTTTTGCAAATATTTTCAGAAGATAGTAAAATAGTTGAAAAAAAATCTTGGAAAACTGGCATTTTTGGTAAATTCTCTTTAGTATATTCTACTTTTTTTTCCTATACTGATTCAAAGATGGTGAGGATCACTATTGGTCAGTATTTGATGATTCGTGTTAGCAGCTGGTTAGTGACTGACTAGGTCAAAAACTGAACTGATGCGTATCAAGATTGAAGAATAGATTTATTCAACATACGGAAGTCAGCGCATGGACTGATTTACTTTTGCTGATTTATAGGATCGTAACTATCAGTTAGGATATGTATGAAAACTAGTGTTCTAAAACTCAGAACTCGGTTCGGCTCGGCGAAGGGACGGAGTATGGGGTACTCGGAGTATTAGGGGACTAGTACTCGAAAAGAGTACTCGGTTGAAAAATCGGAGTAAAAATATTAATTTTTAATTATGATATGTATTTTAACTTTTCATAAATGATATATAATAATTTTTTTATGCACTTTGTTAATTTTAGAATGCAGATAATGCAGTCCAAATTGTAGATTCCCATAACTAGAAAAATTACTTAAAGAGATAACTGATAAGTAGATAATAGAGTTGCATAACCAACATTACAATGTTTAACCTCCATAATAAGCAAAAATAATAATTTAATTTCTCATCCAGGAACTTATGCAAAATAGTTAACAGTGAAAAATCATCTAAAATTTGACCATATCTCCCCATTAGATTCATCAAATATAATATCATCTTATACTTCAGCTTCAGACTCGAAATCATCTTCGCCAAGCTCTCTAACAGCTCTTTTACGACCGACAAAGGGTAAACCAACAAATTCACCTTCATTGTAATTCACATCAATGATTGAATCTGGTGAAATTTCTTCATCAATGTCACCACCTTCTACAATCCAACCTTGGGCCATACTTGCGTCACTAGCCAGCAAAATATCATGATTATCCTTCATCTTATTCTTTTTGTTTATGTTTACATTGAATTGCACATAAATAAGATTATGCAGCCTTTCAACATCTAATCGATTTCGTTTCTTGGTATGGATCTACATAATATATACAATAGTTATTTAATAAATAAACAAGTTATAGAAAGAAAATATAAAGAACACATAGAATTAAAATTACCCCTTCAAAAGTACTCCAATTTCTTTCACATCTAGAAGAGCTCGAAGTTAAACTAACTATTATATGTTGAATTCTTGAAATCTTACCTGTTACGTGTTAACAATAACAAGTCAATAACAAAGCTCAACTGCTATATGAGGAAAATATACAAAGGCTGAGAAATTAAAAGTAGGAACAAAGGGCATTGAAAGTTACCAATATCTTCTAAAATCAAGTTCAGCCTGTGAGTAGCACAGGATGTCAGAAAAATGTTTGGTCTCTTGACCTTCAATAATTTCGCAGCAGAGCCATGTTATTAGTAGCATTATCCGTCATGACTTGAATGACGTTGCCACTCCCTATTTCACCAATATATTTATCAACATACTCAAATATATTCTTTGCAGTGTGTGCTTCTTGTGAACTTTCAACAGAAGAAATAAAACATTTGCAATTAACACAAAGATTCATAATGCTTCGCCTATTTCTATCGGACAACGCATCTGTCATTAGTGAGCACCCACTGGCTTTCCACTCCTCCTCTTGTTCTTTAATTGATTGTTTTGTCTTTTCCACTTCTTGGTTATGGAGCGGCTCTCTAAATTGGTACTGACTTGCTGGTATATAGCCTCGACCAAACTGTCCAACTGCCTCACAGAACCTTTGAAACCCTTCATTGTTTATGGCATTGAATGGTATACCAGACTCATACATGAACATAGAAGAAGATATTATTTTATCAAATTTATTATAAATTTTATAATATTTTGTTATTTTATTGATAAAGTAATATTTTATTACGAAATAAAAAAACATGAATTATTTATTATAATTCACTAAAAAATTAAAACTAGTACTAATAATATATATTAATATTAAGAAATACATTAAAAAAATTAACTTTAATGATATGCGAGTTTTATATGAAAAGTTAAAGAATTAACTTTGTTTATTGCTAGTTGTCAAAATAAATACAATATCACATCATGTATAAAGTAAGAGTAGGAAAATATTTTGCTCGTTATTGTCGTTAGAATTATTATAGAATGCTATGATTTTAAGTTTTCTTATAATGATTTATTACTAGTTGCCAAAATAAATAAAGTATTTTCTTATAGTGATTTATTACCACTTGCCAAAAAAATAAAGTATCACATCCTAGATATGACAAGAGTAAGAAAGTTTCTTTGTTCGTTCTTGGTTTTTGTATTATTGTAGAAAGAGAAGGACTTTAAGTTTTCCTCCTTCAAAATATTTATTAATTTTGTATATGTCAAGTATATACTTAATAAAGAAATAAGAAATCAAATTTAGAAATTGACATTCCAGTCAGGCTGCAATCAAGCTGAGCTGAGTCGAACACTATTAGGCTCGGCTCGAGCTCGAATAAAAAGTTCGTGGCTCGAGTTCGACCGAGCCTTTAATTTCAAGTTGGAAGATCGGCTCATAAACAGTTCGATAGGATCGAGTTCGGCTCGAAATCTCGAATCGAGTCACCAAATATTGATCTCAAAAACTCGAAATACGATGGTTCGGCCCGAGTTCAATTCGATTAAATATATAAATATAAATAAAATATTAAATATTTTGATAAATATAAATTTATAATAAAAGATTAAAAATAATAGAGTCTAGATAAGGCTCGCGAATATTACGAGCCAAGTAACTTGAAGCTCGAGCTCGGTAATTCGGAAAAACATTCAAATAGCTCGAGCTCGAGCTCGGCTCGATTATTACCGAGTAGAATTTGAATATTTTACGAGACGAGCTCGAGTAGCTCATGAACAGTTTGGCTCAGTTAGACCCCTAATCCCAGTATTATAAATATTGTTGTAATCTTGACAAGTAATTACCGTATAAGTAAGATGCATCTTAGCGCAAATTTTCTAAAAGTGTGATCAGAATCAATTACAAAATTCCTAGAATTATTATTATTACGAAATTGAATGTAAAGATGAAGCAATTCTAAAATAGATGAGTTTATGATTATCCGGGAGACTATAGAAATGGCGTGGCAGAAAGGGAGGGGGGATGGATTTCGATTTGAAATATCAACTAACCGTTTTCCATTTCCATTTCCATTTTATGTTAGAATTGCTAATCAATTGCAAGAGTATAGGCACACTAATCGCTTGCTTAGCGGGCAAAGCTGAGCAATATAAGCAAAATTATGTTTCATCTTTGGCCATCCAAGAAAGAGAAAAACGAGTTACATATAAAATAAATATGCTTCTCAGCAATGTTTAAAAAAATGTGAAAATTTTGGTTGATTTTTGTAAATATTTTTTTTATTACTAATTGTTTTGATTTAACTTCAAATTTTAGATTTGTAAATATTTAGTATTTTCTTGTTACTTTCAATTTTTTTACCTTTTTGACACATATTAAGATATATATATGTACACACACACACACACACATATATATATATATATATAGAGAGAGAGAGAGAGAGAGTTAAGTTCTATGGAGTACATAAAAACATTGGAGTATTGGAGTACAAATCATAATTTTTTAGTTTAATCATAAATAATATCTCTGATTATTCAAATTTATATATAATTTATCATTTATAAGTAGTATTAAACATAATTATCAATTAATCATTAATATCTTTCAACTTTAACAAGCATTAAGATTGTTGTTCTGCTTATAAGTTATATTGCAGAACATAATGTCCTACGATTTATAAAATTAATTGTTCTATCTTTTGATTACAATGTTTATGTTGTAGAATATAATCTGCAAGTTCTCGGATGTTTACAAATATTGTAGAACAAAAAAAATGAAAATTTAAATGACTAGATTATATTGTATGAATCTTGTACTCCAATACTCCAATTTTTTTTGTACTCCAAAGAACTTGCCTCTATATATATATATATATATATATATATATATATATATATATATATATATATATATATATATATACATAAAATATAGTTTGTTAATTTATTTTTAAATTTTATTTACAAAATTAAAATACTGATTTTTAATTCAAATAAATAATTAAAAAAATTCTAATTCGTTATGATTTTTAAATGCTTGTTATAAATCTTATTTCCTCCATATAAAAATTATAAAGGACAAAAAAGTATTAGAAATATAATTTTAAATGTTGTTTGTTACAAATTTTGATTTACATACTTGTGTTATTCAGACAATTCAAACAATAAGTTAGATTGTAGAAGTGGGGGGTTGAATACAATCTACAAAAATTTCAATAACTTTTTGCACAACCGATCATATTCAAATTACAAGAGAATATAAAAGCTAAAACAGAAATTTAAAGAACAAGGATCTTAAAAATTTCAGGTGGATTGTTTGATCCACCTGAGAGATTTTTATATCAAGAACCTTCCAAGTAAAAAAATACTTGGCTGCTTACAAAAGAATGAAGAGCAGAAGCCTACAATTTCTTGCTAACTTTCTCTAATGCTTTGCTCTTCAGTTCTTGGTGTTTTTTTAATACTTTGAAATGTGAAATTACAAAGTGAATATATACTACTACAAACAAAACTAGTCTGTAAAAGTATTTTCCTACTCACTTTCTAGCTAGTACAAATATAGAATTTCTTGGACTTGATACTGCATTTGGCAGCTTGAAATTCTTGTTGCTTTGCCAGAAATGGTAGGCTTCGAGGTTCTCAATATTTGACTAAACTCCTTTTGGTTTAGCTTCCAAAGCTGGTGTAGCATCTGTCACATCAACCCATGTGAACTTTGTCTTTTCCCTGACTTGTAGCTGTCAATTGCTGATAATCAATTGCTAATATCATCAATTGATGATACATTGAAATAGCAGTTGATAGTCTTATTTGAGTTATGGGATAATGATGATGTTGATGTAGCGGTTGATAGTCTTCTTTCCAAATAGCCATTGATACTTTAAATTACCGATCGATCTTCACTTCACTTGAATAGATTACATGAATTCTCATATTTACAATTATGTCACCCTATCTAAACATCCATTGATAGATCAACTGCTAATCTAAAAGTACACATTATTTTTACATCAACTGCTAAAATGTTCCAGCTTTGTTACAATACCTCATCAGCCGTTGATGGGTCAATCTGATCAATTGATACTGTCTTAGCATGCTACCAATTGATCAGCTACATGTAATTTTATTCTAAGTAAGAATAAAATACCTTGTATCATCAAGCATCACATATTCCTAACAATCTCCCCCTATTTATATCTGTAGGAATTTCTGTAAGTCTAAATGTAAATACAACCCTATCTGTTACATAGGGATGATAACTCAACAATAGAACAGGACAAGTAAATAACACTACGCCTGCACCGAAATCGGAAGATACGAAGACAAAGGTTGAAGAAGCCATCTACAGTCTTGAAGGAATAAGTTCACTGGAAGAAGTTCATTAATATGTTCATGCCTCAGTGAAGAATAAAGATTGAAGTATTCAAGATTGTGGAAGCAATGAAGATGTTGTCCAAGTACTCGAAAGATTTCAGTGCAACCCCTGAAGCAAGATATTTCAGGATATCTTGGTTGGTTATTTATAATCAACAAATTGAAGCAATACTCAAGTCTGGTGTGACTGATTAAGTATGTACTCAAGAAAAGAAGACGGAGAATTAATTCTGTATTAGTCGTTCGTGAACCAGACCAGTGCACAGGACGTCAGTACGTGTGAATTGGATTCGAAGAATTCAGTCAAGGATCACTTAATCAAGTCAAGGCAAAGCATCCTCCAAATTGATTAGTAAATACTTATACGTATATATGTAACACACATATATATATATATATGTATAAGTGTACTAGCCCGTTCTATTTTTGGAACAAGGAAGATTTTACACTTAAATCTTTCCTTGCGCCAAAATGGAACAAGGAAGGATTTAGTACTTAAATCTTTCCTTGCGCCAAAATGGAACAAGGAAGGATTTAGTACTTAAATCTTTCCTTGCGCCAAAATGGAACAAGGAAGGATTTAGTACTTAAATCTTTCCTTGCGCCAAAATGGAACAAGGAAGGATTTATATTAAAAATCTCTCCTTGCGCCAAGTGCAGTGTTCCTTGCGCCAATTTCCATATTAACAATTCTTTTGAATTGTTTCAACTGGAACGAGGAAGGAATTCATGTTTAATTTCTTCCTTGCGCCGGTTGATTCATTTAAACAATTCTTTTGAATTGTTTTGGCGCAAGTTAAAGGAGGAACGAGGAAGGATGGAACGAGGTAGCTATATTCTGATTGGTGGAGAGCTTCCTTGCGCCAAGCGCAAGCACAAGCTGAGTTTGTTCCCCAAAGTCTATAAATAGAGGCTTTGTGTTTCATTTTGAACACACAACTACAACTACCCACATTACACACTTTGTAAAGTGCACACACTACACACATACGAGAGCTTAGATAGAAGATCTGTTTTGATAGGCGTTTGTGTGTAGAGTGTATTGTAGTCTCTGCAGCCAACCTTCGGGTTTGGATTTATAGCACCTTCGAGGTATTTATCAATATACAGATATACCTTGGAAAATATTGTGTGTTGGTTTAATATTTTCATATCCTCAGAAACCGACCCAATAAATATCCGGAACACGAAACCCATTACAGGACTGCAATTTATTTATCCGCAAGATTCGAAAGAATTTTAAATTGTAGTGAGTATCGTATTCAACCCCCCCTTCTACGATACTTTGGACCTAACAATTGGTATCAGAGCGAGGTTGATTGATATACAAATCAGGATCCTAATCGTACGGAAAATCAAGAACCTAGCTTTTGATATTTGATTAGGGGAAATGTTCTTCCGGTTTGTGTTGCTGAATTTGTCCGTAGGCCTAAGCAAGGATTATCTGTTGGATACTGAACTTTGGACCGGGACTTATAAATTTATACTTTAAATTTTAATAAGTTTATTTTATAAATTTTACTTAATTTATTTTAAACTTGTTAATTGAGTTTATTATGAATTAATTAAATTTATCTTATAAACTTAATTAAATTTACTTTATAAACTTTACTAAATTCATTTAATAAATTTGCTTAAATTTATTTCAGACTTGTAAAGTTTACTCTTAGACTTTATCAAGTTTATCATAAATTTTTATAAATTTATTATTTAAATTTGTATAGTTTATGATTTAAATTTAAGTTAAAATATAAAATATAAGTTTAAGAGAATTTAAGTGATTATGGATATAAGTTCAAGTTCAAAGGTTCAATTTAGTTTGTTCTGGAAGCTATGATTTAATTGGAGACGAGACACTTGAATATTTTCAAAAATTAAATTTATACAATAAATTTTAATATATTTACTAAATGAATTTGAAATAAATTTATTCTAAACTTTTCAGTTTATTATGAATTTATTTGAATTTATTTTTTAAATATAATTAAATTTATTTTATAGATTTGACTAAGCTTATTTTATACTTTATTTTCTTTCATCTTTTAAAACTTATTTTTAAATTTATTTTCTCTATAATTTAAACTTAGTTTAAATAATCAAGTGTCCCGTAACCTTTTTAATTATTCTACTCCAAGACAAATCAGATTGACATTTAGTTGAGACAGATCAGGCTTACAGATTACAAGACAAACACCGGACTTTCAAATACCAGATTCTCAGAACCGGTAATGGAAGTACATTGATGACCCAATCCAATTGATTACTCAAAGGATTATTAGAAGCAGTTTTCTATGTTCGACAAAGCTGATTGTGATTCGAAGAAGATTCTATTGAAGACTAATTTGGTACTACTAACAGTGGATTTTGAAGAAGGTACTTCAGGCCTTGATCTGAGTAATTACTCCGACTTGATTATCAGATCACCAGATCAGGATGGGAATTTGCTACATCTACAATGAAGCATCTTTCCAGGGCTCGGAATGTCAACTTTGAATGGCACCACTGGTAGTAGGAAAAGAGAAGTTTTTACAGAAGAATCTTCAAGGGATTTCAATCTAACTCAGTGATTCAGGGATATACAATTACTCAGTGAATTGTACCAATGCTAAATCTATTTGGAATCAGCTGAGATCAAAGACAGAGAACTGTGGAGGTTTAAGGATATAGTTATTGAGTTACTACCGCACCAAATCAGTTTCGTGCATTTATGTCAAAACCTTAGGATTGAACAGAAGAGTTTGTAACTTCTGAATTTGAGGAAGCTCAAGTCGACGAAAGCTAACACTTTTGAAGAATGTGAGGACAGAACTTCAAGGATTAGCATAACACTGTCTGAGAGGTTTAGTCATGTCAGATTCAGATGGAATCCATTGGTTTCAAGTGGAGACTCTTCGGGGTTCAGTTCGACAGGTTGTTTAAAAACTGAGTTGGTCAGTACACACAATATTGTTTGGTATCTTTAGCAAAGAAGGGTTGCTATATATATTGAAGCCTCGACAAACAAGGATGATAGGGCTTGTCTGAAATTCAAGTGGATCACGACAAGTTATTATGCTATTTTAGGAAAGGTGTGAGATGGATCAATTGCTGATGAGAATGATGATTATGGTTATCTGGCTATCCTAGCATTCTCTGAAGATGACTCAACTTGCACATCTCAGGTACGAATTCTTTCTAACTATGCAATACATATTTCTTTGTATTCAAAGCATGTTATAAATCTTTGAGTAGAATTGTTTAACACACAAGCACAAACATGATAGCATCACAATAGATAATGTTGAACTAGTATGCTAGATCACTGTTCTGGTAACTAGGATTGATGATAATCTTGTGCATGTGTCTTTAGCAGATTCTTAACATGTGTATGAATATTTAGGATTTAATTATTTGCAATGATGAGATTAGAAGCTTTCCTTTGGAACACGACTCTTAGTTTTAGGGGTTATGATCCTAGCATGTATAACTTTGTTAAAACACTTACTTTCAGATTCCCTAGTACAACTAGATTTGCTTATTTATCCGAATTGTTTGTTAAGGAATTTATTTGTTCTATGATGGAATGTCTACTTTGTGTCAGTAGAACTTTTAGAACTTCATGTTAGATCTAAAACTGACTTAGGTAATAGAGATAGTATAATGCCATATAACAACAGATTGGGATTAGTATGAAATGATAATGTGATTATTAATTTCTTGTGTCTAATCCATATGCTTTTCGAAGATTATTGAATATATATGTAATTCTACTTGCTACCTGTTGCACTTGTGTTAATTGGTTTAAGTAGAGAGTACTGAATCTTCTGAACTGCATAACTGCCTATCTTGCTCTTGTCTTATCTTTGATTGTTTGCCATGTGTATTCAACATCATGTCTGCTTTTTCATGTCATGAATGCATGTCTTTGTACTTGCATTGATTTTAGAAAAGCATGTTTGAGAATCACGTTAGGGCAATGTCTAGATAAGAATTAGCATGTTAAGGTTGCTTCTGTTATTACCATTCTTAAAGAAAAATCTCTAATCCATCCGGACCCAGTTATGATTGGGAACCATAGAACACTTTCCATTTGTTTTGCAGGTTACATATGATATATATGATTTTTGGTGCACTCTGTTTGCTGAGTAGCTGAAATCATGTGATTCACCAAAAGTACCCTGTTAGCAAATGTGATCATGTGAGCAGTTCCGTCAATAATCTTTGAAAGATGACAACAAAGATTCTCTTGCGGGACATGCCTTTTTTCCTGGAATGTCATCATGGAAGCATATCTTTCTTGCAAGAAGTCAAAACACACATTCCTAGTATCAGACGATTCTCTGACAAAAGGACATTATGTCAGTTCATGGAATAGTGTTTTATCTTAAATCAGGAAGGATGTGAATTTTACTCGTAGCTAATATGGAACTTCAACTGAAGATGGAGTGAGCTGTTTTGATAGTGAAGCTTCATCAGATGAGTATTAGCTATGGCACTTGAAGCTCTCAAACTTGTATGTCAAAACAAGGAGCTCTTTTTATTAGTAAGAAGAGAATTGGTGAGAGGACTACCTCGTCTGGAATTCAAATTGGATGAAGGATATGAGTTATGTCAAAATAGGGAAGTCGAAAGAACATCGCACAGAAGCAAAGATATGATCAACATTACTGAGCCGCTTCAGATGATACGTATGGATTTCTACGGATCAGCTAATGTCATGTCTGCAAACAAAGCTAGATATCTTTTTGCGATGATCATTGACTACTATAGATTCTTTCGTGTTGTTCGTATGTGTTCGAAGGACAAGACGTCACAAATGAAGGTTAATCAAGATGAACCCTGATCATTAATAAATCCAGAAAGACACCATTCTTGTCAGTGGCCAATCAGAAGCAAACACAAACTCTTGGTATGTGTTTGGAGGAAAATGCCTCTTTGCAAGTCTTGCATCTAAAGCTCAAAGAATATTTTCCTCGGCTACTCAATGGAGTCTATAGTCTACAGGGTGATTGTGATTAATCAACAGAAGGTGATTGTAAGTCTGGACAGGACATTGAATGACACTGTGCTCCAAGCTGTTAAAGGTGATAGTATTGGTATAATAATGATTCAGATCCAAGCAGAATCTCTTTGCAAGGATAAGGATTATTAAAGAAATCCTAGCAACAGCTTAGGGGGAGCATTTGGTGGATCCGCTAGTCAAACTCAACACCACATTAAAGATGAACGGGACATATCAAGAACGTATCTGCTTAGACAAAGGGTTTGGATTCAATATCATTCCCGGGTTCTAGTTCTTAAATGTTTCTAACGGTGAAGTGACGACTGGGAGAGCTACTGCGAAAGGATGTTATTTCTTTGGGTTTCAATCTGAAGTGAAACTTGAGGAAGATTCAGAAGCTCTTAAAGGGATCCAGATTGAGTGATTGCACAGCAAGATGATCTCAATCAATTTGAAAGCAGATTGTACGGATTCTGATACCCTGACCTAATGACAATTCATTACTTAGTACTTGTCGGGTATTTAGATTCCATCTGGATGTTTTTGGCTCTGTTACGAGGGACAAGCCAATTTGGTTGCTTAGAGTTACTTCAAAAGAGAAGGTTATGAAGATGACAGAAATAGAATCTTCAAGTTCAGGACTCTACATCTTCGAGGACTTAACAACCTTCAAAATTGAACTAAAGCGCCATTGACGAGACTTCGGTTCAGGATATTACAGTGAGCTAGAAGATGAAGCTTCATACAACATTTCAAGGACTTTGCAGTTGCAGATCCAACGGAATTTGTATTCTCTTTCTTCACCAGCTCTCTATGGGTTGCTATCCAACACCTGATGATCGTCACAGACATGGTATGAATTCTGACTAGCATATTATCTTAATATCTGTTTGCTAGAGTCATATTTGGTATCCAAATTATTACCTCTCATGATACAAGGCACACACAATACAAATATATGTGCTGTGATACCATGATTATATTATATGTGGACTAACGTCACTTGTGCAAGATAAATACTAAGTGAATGCATATTAGTGATATGATGAGTTTGTTGGAAAGTTGCAATTCCTTATGGCCTACTAGTTAGCCTAAAGAATGATGGCAATAAAAGGAAGTCAAGTATCTTTTGAATATGCGCATTTTGGAAGATTCTAGACCTGCCAAGACTTATGCCAACAACCACTGGACTTGATCAGTACAAGAAAGATACATCAACTGAAATGTCAAGTCTCAGAGGTATTCAACTTATCACTTTACTTAACTTCAAGTAGATCACATACTATATTTTACATAAGGTATTACTTCATTCATGAGCATGTCTATCGTATTTCTTGAATGAATTCATGAGTATTAAATTGTCTATACATAGGACTTGTGAATTTATTTAAAATCCAATACCTCGTGCTTTTTGCTATTCTATGTGATTGTCATGTTTATTGCTTTGCATGCTTAGATGGTGATTATATGTTTTAGCATGAGTGTTTGTTATCTCAATTATTTAAATTGTGTTGCATGACAATTAAGTGACTTATTTGTTCATGATTTAAATGATTAGGGATGATATGAAGCATGACTTAATTATGTTATTTTTTCTTGATCTATACCTCTTCAACAATTGGTATCTAGTAGAGAAATTTATCATAATCTAGTTGTGATATATCTGTATATGTGAACATACTTAGGATGATTCTCTAGGTTGAATTCACTTATATTGATATATAATCGGTTGCATGACTTATTTGTTTCTAGACTTATGACTTGTATCAGTAATTGGTATCTAGTTTGAATCTATTTAGAATTTAGTCATGATATACTAATATTTGTGGAGTTACTTAGATTCTATCTAGGCTGAATCCATTTATATTAGTGTATATATTTTAAACATAACTATTTGTGTTGGATATTTGATGATTTATTAATTGATATTTTATTTCATGTCTAACTGCATATAGTTGTGATACTTTTAGTGTTAGTGATATTTTTGCATGCTTATATGTATATCACTAATATTAATTGTCAATATGTTTCTGCGAGGAATTGTGCGAGTCCACTTGTGTTTAATGATTATCTATCTAAGACTCGTGAACTTTTCTTCAACTTTCCCTCGGGCTTGCGAATATCTTTGTATGATTGTCATGATTTTAGTTGTTATATGCTGATCTGATAATTATATGATATTGCGTAGGTAATTATTATTTTTTTCTTAGTTAAATTGTGATCCATGACAATTATATGCTTATTTGTTTCATGATTGACTTTGATAGAATAATAGATGCATGATTAATTCACATTTTTGAAATATTTAATTGGTATCTATTTCTGATGCTTTATTGATGTTTTATTTGTGAATTGATTGTGATGTATTGGCACTGGTGAAATATTGTTGCATATTTCTTAAAACCACTTGTGCTAATATATTTTAGGTGTTTAATATTCTGAGTACAAGGGAGACAACATAATCTTTATTCTGTCTCATATTTATGTTCTGGAGTGGTGAGTTTCTTCAAAGAAATTTTCTTATCAATTGATTTCAACAATTGGTATCCACTACTCTATTTCATAAATATCTCTTAGAATATTTTGCATCTATACATGTAGCGTCATAGGACGAGACATTGATTATCTTGTATTTGTGTACTTGGTAATCTTTGTCACTTGCAGCGTCTGTTTTGACGATGTGCTAGTATGAGGCTTTTTCACTAATTAGTGTGGCGAGTGCTTTATACACTGTAGCGCATAAATTTTCTTGTTTCCTTTTTTAATTGTAGTGAGAAACAAGAGTCTGTGTCTTTTTCAAAGACAAGTTCATTTAAACTTTTTATGCATAGATTCAGACTCTCGTACTCAAACCAGTTTTTAAAGGAAAACTTCGATTCTTTCATCGGTTGTGATTGTCATTCTTTATGAAATTTTTTTTTACAATCACAACTGATTCACTTTTCCTCAAAAGATTAAATGCAATTGCTCTCATTCAAAATCATAGATTTTCTAAAATGCATTTATATCTCCTTCTGTTCTTCGGAACTTAATCAGCCTCTTGGCTTTCCTAGATAGTCATAAGGTTGAAAACCAACAATCTTTATCCCCGACTATTAAACCAAATTCAGAACACATCCCAACTTTCCCCCTGGAGTAATAAGGAACTTTTCAAACAAAAAGTCAATGAGGGAGAAACTGTACTTGTTGCAGCAAATAAGGATGTGAGGGATAGTGTACCCACAGCTCTGCCTCTCAAGAAGAAAAGGTGTTTTTTTTTAACTTGAGGTAACTGTTGCTCATCTGTATTCTCCCAAAAGAATACAGAGCTGAAAAGGCAATAAAACAGTCTCTGGAATCATTCTCTCAACAGGATGAGTTCATTGAAATTCGCTCATCAGCCAGAGCATCTTGTATTAAGTCAAGCACATCATCAGTAATCACTCTGATGAAGAGCCTAAACAGAAAATCTTATGGACACAATACAAGAGAGTGCACAGTGAGGTTAAAGGTTTTGTTCCAGAAGCAACTTCTTCATTTACCATTTTACGGTAGATAAGATGGTTGATGCCTTTACAGGTGTAAGGAGGAAACGAGGATCTCTATTGCCAAATCTTCAGGATTCTCGTCTCCCTCCCCAGATAAGAACAGATCTGGATCCAATCGGAATGGATTTCCTATTTATAGGAGATCGGCAACTCTCTGACTATGAGTCAATTTATTGATGAGTCAGTTGAGGATCGGGGATTTACGAAACCCCATTGCACCGCCGGTGACCTCTCTTGAAGGGGCTATGGTGATTTTCTCATGCAGGTACAGAAGACCATACTTTGAGTGCTGAGAGAAACACTGTGAGCCAAACACTGAGAGTTAAACACTTGGTGAGATTCTGATAAGAACCAGTGAGATATCAGAATGAGAAATATGTGAGCATGAGTGAGTGCAAACACATAGGATTTTAAGAAGAGTGAAACACTTGTGAGGTACATATAATAATAATTGGTATTGAAAGCTCACAAGTTGTTGAAAGAATTGACAGAAGCAACTACGGTTCATTCCATTTCACGGTGTGAACTTATGGTTGATGATTCTCTTGAATCAAGTGTCTTCACAGACATTGAGGAGGACTTAGGCCTTTGCCATAATTAAGCCTTTGTCTAACCTCCTAGAGCAAACAACTCTGGATCCTTAATTGGATAAGCCACTTAGTGGTTGGCAACTTGTGGACCATGATTCGGATTTATCTGATGAGTCTGTAGGGACTGGGAATTACGAACTCCCATTGCACCACCGGTGACCCCCTTTAAGGGTGGCTAAGGTGATTTTCTTGCAGGTACTCAGCATTTTGGAAGCTCAGTATTTGTGTGGAGGGATACACTTACAGAACTCGTGAGTGACACCCTTACCCAAAAACCGAGAGAAATTTGAGTGTTGAGTGATACACCTGCAGAACATTTTTGTGAGACACCCACTGAATACCAAATTCATACCTAAACGCAAAGTGGATACTTTCACTGGAATGTTCGACTGACTGCCGTTGGAGCCATGTTAAAGATGTTATCGAAACCTTATCAGGGATCTAACAATTGGTATTGCAACCTAAAAATATCGGGAAGCTTTATCATTTGGTAACAACAAAGGGACACGGTTGTCAGATTTTACTCATTACTTTTCCGTTTGGAACCTATTCTTTCAACATAGGGACCAACCCAATCAAAGTAAACCCTTCTTCTGAACTCTTTCTTCGACCCCAGCTTTAGCGTTGTTTAGTTCTCTATGGGGAGATTATCTTTTGGTACAGGAAGTATTGTACACATTCCTTGACCATATTTGATACCACATATCCTCGGAGGATTCCACAACTAAGGGGGAGAATATATTTAGGGGGAGAATATATGAAAGGGGGAAGAAAAAAAGTAAGTTAGCTTTCTTCTGCTGTCTACAACTAAGGGGGAGTAAACTACTCTTTAGCTGTGTAATACGGAGGAGGAGATTCATCTTTCATCTAAGGGGAGATTGCTACTTATCACCAAGGGGTACCTGATCAAGGTAATGGGAGGAGAAGTAATAAAAACTCATGTACACCTCACCACTGTGTTGTATTCTTATTCAGGTGGTACGTGGTATGATTCCTAGGAAGTAGTGGTATTGGTTCACCACTATCTTTGTCAGAGGGAGAAGCATAAGCAAAGACTTGTTTCTTTACTTTTGAGGAATCATGGTGATACATTTATTCTTCAGAAAGTGGTACACGGGAACTTATTCATCACCACTGAAGAATTTAAAGAAGCTGCTGATTGTTCTTTGCATAATGGAATGTTTTGAATTCTCTTCAAGACAGACTATGAGGATTATCTGGCAGGTAAGCAAGAACCAGAGAAATAAAGGTGATATGCACATCTGTTATTTCTGTTCATGAAATCTGGAAATGTATTATATGATCCAGAAACATTGTAGCATTATTTACTAGTCCAGGACTTTACTTTTTCTAGTGTTAGTTGAGTTATCCTCCAGAGGATTTGCTTGTTATGATGAACAAACAAATAGGGGGAGATTGTAAGTCTAAATGTAAATACAACCCTATCTGTTACATAGGGATGATAACTCAACAATAGAACAGGACAAGTAAATAACACTACGCCTGCACCGAAATCGGAAGATACGAAGACAAAGGTTGAAGAAGCCATCTACAGTCTTGAAGGAATAAGTTCACTGGAAGAAGTTCATTAATATGTTCATGCCTCAGTGAAGAATAAAGATTGAAGTATTCAAGATTGTGGAAGCAATGAAGATGTTGTCCAAGTACTCGAAAGATTTCAGTGCAACCCCTGAAGCAAGATATTTCAGGATATCTTGGTTGGTTATTTATAATCAACAAATTGAAGCAATACTCAAGTCTGGTGTGACTGATTAAGTATGTACTCAAGAAAAGAAGACGGAGAATTAATTCTGTATTAGTCGTTCGTGAACCAGACCAGTGCACAGGACGTCAGTACGTGTGAATTGGATTCGAAGAATTCAGTCAAGGATCACTTAATCAAGTCAAGGCAAAGCATCCTCCAAATTGATTAGTAAATACTTATACGTATATATGTAACACACACATATATATATATATGTATAAGTGTACTAGCCCGTTCTATTTTTGGAACAAGGAAGATTTTACACTTAAATCTTTCCTTGCGCCAAAATGGAACAAGGAAGGATTTAGTACTTAAATCTTTCCTTGCGCCAAAATGGAACAAGGAAGGATTTAGTACTTAAATCTTTCCTTGCGCCAAAATGGAACAAGGAAGGATTTAGTACTTAAATCTTTCCTTGCGCCAAAATGGAACAAGGAAGGATTTATATTAAAAATCTCTCCTTGCGCCAAGTGCAGTGTTCCTTGCGCCAATTTCCATATTAACAATTCTTTTGAATTGTTTCAACTGGAACGAGGAAGGAATTCATGTTTAATTTCTTCCTTGCGCCGGTTGATTCATTTAAACAATTCTTTTGAATTGTTTTGGCGCAAGTTAAAGGAGGAACGAGGAAGGATGGAACGAGGTAGCTATATTCTGATTGGTGGAGAGCTTCCTTGCGCCAAGCGCAAGCACAAGCTGAGTTTGTTCCCCAAAGTCTATAAATAGAGGCTTTGTGTTTCATTTTGAACACACAACTACAACTACCCACATTACACACTTTGTAAAGTGCACACACTACACACATACGAGAGCTTAGATAGAAGATCTGTTTTGATAGGCGTTTGTGTGTAGAGTGTATTGTAGTCTCTGCAGCCAACCTTCGGGTTTGGATTTATAGCACCTTCGAGGTATTTATCAATATACAGATATACCTTGGAAAATATTGTGTGTTGGTTTAATATTTTCATATCCTCAGAAACCGACCCAATAAATATCCGGAACACGAAACCCATTACAGGACTGCAATTTATTTATCCGCAAGATTCGAAAGAATTTTAAATTGTAGTGAGTATCGTATTCAACCCCCCCTTCTACGATACTTTGGACCTAACAATTTCAGATATAAATTTGAGGTGCTTGATGATTACAAAACACATAATAAGGAAAACAAATATCTTTGCATTAAAGAGAAAAATTTAAATTGCTGAAAGACAAGAGTTTTACAAGGATTGGATTTTTGCTCCTCTAGACTGAGCAGATATTCATTGTTTCCTTTTCTTCTGTCTGGACAATTTCTTGTTGATCTCCCTCTCTAGATCTTCAATGAACTTGGCCTCTTCTGTGATCTTAGAATTGAGTTTGTTCTGCATTGCCCTCAAGATGTCTATATCAGCATTTCTAGCATGATCCTTTAATCTGAAAAATCTTTTAATGCCTTGATCATCTCTAAAAGTCATCAGTCTTGAGGGATGATTGTGAATGCAGCTACCAGTATTAGGAAGGGACAATCTTAAGGGGAGATCAGAAGGTTCATTCCATTTCTTCCTTATATCTTCAATTCTTTTAAGAATTTCACTTCTGATTCCCTGTGAGTATGAAGTTCTGTTGTCCAGCTTCATGTACACTGTCTTCAAATCATTGTAATCTTGATCCAAGATCCTTTCTAGTGGCCACACAATTCTTGTTTGAGGTGAGTAGTGGAACTCCAACCTTTCTGGAAGCTTCTTTGTCCTTGTCAAGGCCTTCACACTTAGCAATTCATTCAGATACAGATTGATTGGAGGCTGTTCACTGATATGAAATGCATAAGCATAAGTAGATTTAGGAACCTTGACAATTTCTGGCACAGGAGGGATCACCACTTCTCTTGAGGGAGACTTAACTTGAATAGGTCCAACTGGATCATGCCTTTTAGGATTTCCTCCTTTCTTTTTGATGTTACTAGGCATGCGTTTGGCTTTACCTCCAGTTTGGTTTTTCTTTGGCCTTAGAGAGTCTGCCAGCTCATCCTCTTTAGTTACAAAGATTTTTGGAAAATTCATGGATGAGATGTCAAACTCTATAGGTTCTTCTTTTAGCTCTTCTGGATTTATACAAGGTTCTGATTGAGCAGTAGAAGCAGGAGGTAGATCTTGTCTTGGAGACTTAACTTTTTCTTCTTCATGTACCACAGTCAAGTTTGGTACATTTTTCTTCACACCAGCCCTGGTCTTCTTTCTAGCCTTCTTTTCCATATTTTTCTTAGCTTCATCCAGAATTTGTTGCTGAATAGCAATGTTGGACTCATCAGCCCAATCACCAACTTCTTCTCCAAGTTCTTGCAGCAACTCTGCAGCAAATCTTTCAATGTCTGCATCTTTATTTACAGAGTGCCCTTGAGTTCTTTCTTGTTCTTCTTTGGCCTTAGCATACAAGGGGTGTCCAGGAGGCACACATATAACTTGATTGTTCCTTGTAATGTAGGCAAATTCAGATCTCCACACAGAGTCTTGATCTAATTTGCCAACAACTAGCTTTGGCTTGACAGGCTTTCCTTCTGCAAGATCTTTGGCTTCTTGCTTATCCCTCTCCTTTTCAGCTTTCTCTCTCTCTTTCTTTTCTTCCTCAGTCTCATCCCACTTCTTGCCAAATTTACCCATATGAATGGCAAGACCAAGTAACTTAGATTTATCTGATTTTGGCATGGGGAAATCTATAGCTAGCTTGTTCTTACCATGTGGCTTTATTGGGGATGGAGGATCAATCAGGCAAGGCTTGAATTCATTCACAGAAGATGCCTCACCTTGACATTTTATGCTCTTGACTGTGATAGTCTTAGCTTTCTTTGGTGGCTTCTTCTTCCTTTCAACTGGAGGAGCTTTGGATTTTGACACAGGGGCAAGTTGCTCCCCCTTAGATAGTGGCTCCCCCTCAGATGTAGGCAATTGTTCTCTGGAGGGTACAGGCAGATTTGCAGGTGGATTTTCAGAGATGGTGGTTGATGGTAGAGCTGATGTTGATGGTGGTGTAGTAGAGACATTAGAGATATCAGCAACAGGAACAGGAACAGTGAGAGAAGTAGAAGTAGAAGTAGTAGCTCTTGAAGACTTCTCCCCCTTTTTGGAATCAACAAGCACATCACTGGGAATTGGGATGTTCTGAGCTTGGAGGAGAGTAAGAAGTAACTTCTGTTGAGTGTTTTGATTGATAAGAACTTGATTGAGTTGACACTCAACATCTGATACTCTTTTGTCTAGAGCATCAATGGAAGCAGCAAGTGGAGAGTCTTGATGCAACTTGGATCTTATGTTGGCCATTGTGTCATAGGACATTCTAGCATCCAGATTTTTCTCATTATCTTTCTTAACATCAGAGACTGCAGTATGAAGATCTCCAATTTCTTGTCTGAGTTGAGTGAGATGAGATTTGTGAAGTCTCAAATTATCCTTCACAAACATAGAGAGAGTTTTCTTCATTGGATCTTCATCTTCAGCCCACTCCATTCTCTCTTATATTGCCTTAGAATTTCCATTTTAGTGTCACCAAAATTGAAGTTTTGGCTGAACATCCAATCTGGCATTTCTGAAGGCCCAGCTACTTCTTCATCTTCTTCATCATCTTCATCAGCCAGGGAGTCATCATATTTAGAATCACCCTGTGTAGAGAGCATGCCTTTAGGAACAGCAGCATGTGCAATTTTTGCTCTCTCTAGTGCTTCAGATGAGTGATGCAACCCCAAAGTTTCTTCTGCTAGGACATTGGATTGGCCAGCCATAATTTGATAGGCTGACACTGGATGAGTGAATGTAGAAACATCCAAGGGGTCCACAGCAGATTCCATCCTTGTTTCTTCTGTACCTGCATTTCTCTCATGATCTCTATATTCTTGCATCAGGGTCTCACCCTGGCTCACCACACTCTCACCTTCACCATCTAAGGTGGTACCCACAATCTCTCCTTTTGCCTGGGAGGAAGAAGTTCCCAGCCTCTCACTCTCATCCTCTCCTTTTGCCTGTCTGCAAGACAGCCTCTCCACTAGCTCACTTTCTCTCAGACCTAAAAGTGCAGTAACAATGATAAGTTCTTCACTGACAGCTCTTGTGACAGCAAGATGATCTAATTGAGTTGCATCTGCCAGTGGAACTTCTTCTATCAATGGCTGAGGAATAGCCATTGATGCTACATTGTCATTCATCAACGGCTGATTGCTGTCAAGCACAGCCGTTGACAGAACTGCACTTACCGATTGGTGAGAAATACCGATCGATGATGTGAAAGAATTAGCAATTGATGCATTAGCAGTTGATGCATCAATAGTGACAACTAGTGAATCTGTGAAGAGTGATGGATTTGGTAATTCCACAACTTCACTAGTAGTCACAGAAGAAATTGATTGATGACCCAACAAATCCTGTGAAGGATGATCACCAATTTTAGAGATTGACTTCTCCAAGAACAGAGTTGGAGAATTTGGGTGGGGGATGTTGTATAGTAAATCAACACCCTCCATATGGAAATCTGAGATTGGAGAGAGTGTTTCAACAGGAGGGGACTGTGACTCCACATTTGTTGGAGCCACATCAATCTGAATTTGAGAAGTGGTTTGTACTGTCACAAAATCTGTGATTTTGGACTGTACAGTGGAGTGTGTGTCAAGTGCCCTTTTCTTGTTTCTCCTAGAGAAGGTTTTGGGAGGTGTTTGGTCAGTGTCCCTGCCCCTTTTGTTCTGTGCTCTTGGAGGAGAGCTCTTTTCAATAGTGGCACCTTGTTGAGAAGATGTCACTAGTAGTGTGTTTGATTCCATGTTAATCACCACATCTTTTTGAGAAGATGTGGGATGGCTTGGCTGGACATCACTCACCTCTCCTTCCTTATTCTGGGGGCTTCTTTGATGATCACCCCTCCCCTCACCACTCACCACCTTCACACTCCCCTCAGGTTGTGAAGAAGTTGTTACAACTGGTATCTTTTGGGAGACACCAGAGGTGGTTTTCTTAGATTTGGACTTAGAAATTTTCTTAGTTTTGACAGCATGGGTAGGAAGTTGGGGGTGTTCAACTACCATTGCTGTACTGGAAGTAGAAGAAGGTTGAGGTTTGGAAGAAGTAATAGGAATAGAAGGTACCTGCATCAGTGATGGAAGTGACAAGGGTACTTGATCATTTGCAAGTATCCTCATCAGATCACCACAGACTCTTTTGCTTTGCACCCAGCAGTCCAACTTGTTTTCTGGCTGTGCAATTACTAAATTCTTGACTAGATGATTAGCAATGATCATCAAGAATCTAGCAAAATAAATATTATTGGGTCTTCCTTCATGAGGACCCAATTTAGCAACAATTTCATATAATACTAAATCACCAATGTTAAAATAATCATCAGTTATAAGCATGTAGAACATGGATTGCATAGACATTGTGAAAGCATCATAATTGGAAACTTTACCAGAAAAGACTTTGATAAAAGAATCACAAAGAAAACTCCACTCTTTGTGCATATGGCGCCTAAGAATCTGTCCTAAGTTAGATAAATCACCATTATAGTGCATATTCCTAAGCATGCTGACAATTTCATTATCACTAGGTAATCTATCAGTAGAGTTCCTAGGCAGATTAAGAGCAGCCCTAACAACTTCACCATCAATATTGTAGCTAGTACCATTGATAGAAACAGACAAGGTTTTAGAGGTTGAGACATACCTTCCAGACGTCCACATTTGCTCAACAATCTCACAGAAGATAGTTGGAGCATGAAGCATGGCATATGAAAACTTACACTCCTTGACGAAATCCAACATGGTGTGAAACGCTGCAGAATGTTTCCCATCTTTGTCCACGTAGGCAACATGATTGTTCTGCTCATAGACAAACCCGGTTTGACTTGTGATTTTGACAACAGGCGCCATAGATGAGAAAGCTTAAGACAAGATTAGGGCTTGTAGGAGTTGAGAGAGAAGAAGAATTAAGAGTTTGCAAATGCAGGTGAAAAGAGAAATGAAATTAAAGGCAAACTATTTATACTCTCAGTAAAAGTAAATAAAGTAACTGTTCAAAAAGTAGCCAAGCGTCATCGATCGATATATACATATATGTATGTATGTACCGATCGATAATTACATTGAGAACTGACGGTTGCTATTTTAACATATCAATGGCTAAATAAAAGAGCCATTGATATGTCAAAATTGTATTTACTTATCCAGTGATATGTGACACACTATCAATCGCTAAAATAGCGATCGATAGTGGACAAATAGAGAAAGATAGTTCAATATCCTATCTGTCACTTATCACAGGCTGCATAAAATAGGTAAAATATTAACTAGAGAAATTTAACATACCAAGTTCACTTACTAATCTTGAGAATGTAGATTCATCAAGTGGTTTGATGAAAATATCTGCTAGCTGCTTTTCATTGGGAACAAAATGGAGTTCAATTGTTCCATTCATTACATGTTCCCTAATGAAATGATACCTTATGTCAATGTGCTTTGTTCTTAAGTGCTGCACTGGATTTTTTGTTATGGCAATGGCACTTGTGTTGTCACAGAAAATAGGGATCTTGGAAATGATCAATCCATAATCAACCAATTGATTTCTCATCCACAGAATCTGTGCACAACAACTGCCAGCTGCAATATATTCAGCTTCTGCAGTTGATGTAGAAATTGAGTTTTGCTTTTTGCTGAACCAAGAGACTAGTTTATTTCCTAGAAATTGACAAGTGCCAGTGGTGCTTTTTCTGTCAATTCTACACCTTGCATAATCAGCATCTGAAAAACCAATTAAATCAAAGCCAGAATCTCTAGGGTACCAGATGCCAAGATTTGGAGTACCCTTGAGATATCTGAAAATCCTTTTAATTGCTATTAAATGAGATTCCCTAGGATCAGCTTGGAATCTAGCACAAAGACATGTGGCAAACATTATATCAGGTCTACTGGCTGTTAAATATAAAAGTGAACCAACCATGCCTCTATAACTTGAAATGTCCACTTTCTTTTCCTTAGTGTTCAATTCAAGTTTAGTGGCAGTGGCCATGGGAGTTTTAGCAGTTGAGCAATTTATAAGATCAAACTTTTTCAATAAGTCATAGACATATTTAGTTTGACTTATAAATATGCCATCACTCACTTGTTTGACTTGCAAACCAAGAAAGTAAGTCAATTCTCCCATCATGCTCATTTCATATTTACTTTGCATTAGCTTGGCAAACTTTTTACAAAGTTTCTCATCTGTAGATCCAAATATAATGTCATCCACATAAATCTGAACAAGTATACTAGAGCCATTAACATTTCTATAAAATAATGTCTTATCAACAGTACCTCTTGTGAAGTGATTCTCAAGAAGAAATTGTAATAAGGTGTCATACCAGGCTCTAGGTGCTTGCTTCAATCCATAGAGAGCTTTCAGGAGAAGATATACAAATTCTGGATAATTTGGATCTTCAAAACCAGGTGGCTGACTTACATAAACTTCTTCTTCAAGCTCACCATTTAGAAAGGCACTCTTGACATCCATTTGATAGACTTTGAAATTAGCATGAGCAGCATAAGCAAGAAAGATTCTTATGGCCTAAAGTCTGGCTACAGGAGCAAATGTCTCATCATAGTCTATTCCTTCTTCTTGACAGTAGCCCTTAGCAACCAGTCATGCTTTGTTCCTTGTCACCACACCATTTTCATCCATCTTATTTCTGAATACCCATCTTGTACCAACAATTGCTCTATCTTTGGGTTTGGGTACCAGCTTCCACACTTTGTTCCTTTCAAACTGATTCAGCTCCTCTTGCATAGCTAAAATCCAGTCAGGATCAAGAAGGGCTTCTTCAACCTTTTTAGGTTCTTCCTGTGAGAGAAAGCTGCTGTATAGACATTCATCCATAGTAGCTCTTCTTGTTTTGACACCAGCAGCAGCATCTCCAATAATAAGCTCAAAGGGATGATCCCTTGTCCATTTCCTTTGTGGAGGAAGATTTGATCTGGATGAACTGGCTTCATTTGTAAAGTCAGTTTCATTTTGAGATGCTCCCTCTAAGTGTATGGACCTTGAATTAATAGCCATTGATGAACTGGTATTGGATAAATCATTAGCCATTGATGTAGATTGAGTTACATCAACTGCTGTTCTGGTATTGGGTAAATTATTACCAATTGATGGAGGAATCACACCAGAATTTATACTTTCAACACAGTCATCATCACTTTCCAGTTCAATTATTCCTTCAGATTCATTTTCAAATTGAAGGACATCATGAAATCCTTCATCATCTAAGCCTTGTATTTTCTTGTCATCAAACATCACATGGATAGATTCCATAACAATGTTTAATCTTAGATTATAAACTCTATAGGCTTTTCCAGCAGCATATCCAACAAATATTCCTTCATCTGCCTTTGCTTCAAATTTACCAAGATTTTCACCTTGATTTCTTAACACAAAACACTTGCATCCAAAGACATGCAGAAAGTTCAATGTTGGCTTCTTCCCTTTGCACAATTGATAGGGAGTCAATCCTTGTGCTTGATTGATCAAAGAGATATTTTGAGTATAACATGCTGTGTTAACAGCTTCAGCCCAAAAGTAAGTTGGCAACTTTGATTCTTCAAGCATTGTTCTAGCAGCTTCAATAAGAGTTCTGTTCTTCCTTTCAACTACACCATTTTGTTGGGGAGTTCTTGCAGCAGAGAGCTCATGGTGAATTCCTTTATCTTCACAGAAACTCTTCATAACAGAGTTTTTGAACTCAGTCCCATTATCACTTCTGATTCTTGAGACTTTTCTTCCTGGATCAATGTTGTCAACTATCTTGATATGATTGATGATGATTTCACTTTCTTCATCCTTGGAGTGAAGAAAATAAGTCCAAGTAAATCTTGTAAAATCATCCACAATCACACGACAGTACTTCTTCTTTGAAATGGACATTATGTTGACTGGTCCAAACAAGTCCATATGTAGAAGCTGTAGAGGTCTATCAATTGATGATTTCAGTTTGCTTTTGAAAGAGGACTTTCTTTGCTTTCCAATTTGGCAAGCATCACACAGACCATCCTTGGAAAATTCCAACTTTGGCAGTCCTCTAACAAGATCTTTTCTCACAAGATCATTCATAGCTTTGAAGTTTAAATGAGACAATTTCTTATGCCACAGCCAACTCTCATCCAAGCTTGCTTTGCTGAATAAGCAAGTAAGAGAATCTGCACTTGTAGAGTTGAAATCAGCTATGTAGACATTGCCTTTCCTATTTTCAGTTAAAACCACTTTGTTATCTTTCTTATCAGAGATAACACAGGCTTCTGTTGAGAACCAAACTTGATGTCCTCTGTCACATAGTTGACTGATGCTAAGCAGATTGTGCTTAAGCCCTTTCACTAATGCAACATTGTCAATGATGACATTCCCTTTTGAAATTATGCCATATCCCAAGGTAAATCCTTTGTTGTCATCTCCAAAGGTTATACTTGGGCCAGCTCTTGCCTCAAAATTGCTGAGCAGGGTAGAATCTCCAGTCATGTGTCTTGAGCATCCACTATCAAGATACCACAGATTCTTTCTACCTCCCTGCACAGATTCAAGACAATTTAAGTTGATTTTGGTACCCAAGCAGTCTTGGGTCCAGTTTTGTTAGACACGACCTTAGGTTTAGAAGAGTTATTTTCCTTGGATTTAGAAGGTTTAGAAACAACTTCATCCTCAGAGTTAATCTTCTTAACTTTAGACATCACAGCAGAGTTGGAGGAACCAACATTAGTAGAGTTCACAGAAAATTGATTTGCATAAGCATGATTCATGTTATCATGATAATTGGGCATAGCAGACATGTTAAAAGCATTAAAGTATGGATTAGGCATGAAAGGCATATTAGCATATTGAATGGGAGTAGGAGGAAACATAGGCATGTAAGACATGTGAGAGTTCATCATAAAATTAGGCATGCAGTGATCAGATAGAGCATTTTTGCAATTAACAGCAAGATGATTAACACTACCACATTTGGAACAGGTTTTTCTGACAGCATATTTGTCAGGAGTGTAATCATTCTTTTTGTTGATCCCAACTTTGCCATTCCTAGAACTCTTCTTCTTCCATTTTCCAGCTTCCATTCTTTCTTCACCATGACCAATTCCTTCTTTTTCAATCTTCTTGGAACTACCAGATTCCTTCACAAAGTTCTTATTGATGGGCCCATATTTTTTATCCAACTTTTTGAGTTTGTTTTCATCAACTGCTGTTTGATTCTTTGATGGATAGCTTTCATCCGTTGATTGAGAATCTATCAATGGATGATCACTATCCACTAAGAGATCAGATTCATCTAACAGTTTTTTGTTCTTTCTCCAGGTACTTTTACAAGTTTCCTCAAGAACTTGTTTGGAGCACATGTTCTCAAGAACATTCCTAGAATCCTTCCATTTAGCAATAATCTCTTGTTCCCTTTCCAATTGCTTTTTGAGAATCTCTTCTCTTTTTAGAACAGCCAACAACTCATCTTTGGCAAGCTCAGAACCCTTTTTGAATTTATCCATTTGGATTAACTCAGTTTCAAGCTTTCCATTTTTTTCAGCAAGCAAATCATTAGTCCCTTTAATTCTAACATTTTCTTTTGTCAGAGATTTAAGAGAGACTCTAAGGTTATAGATTTCATTAGACATGTCATCAATGATTTGTTTACATTCAGATTTAGTGAGATCAGCTGTGTTGGTTGTTTTTACCTGTCCATTGCCGGTGGTGGAAGAATCAGCATCATCTCCAATTGCCATCAAGGGAAGATTGACATGCTCCTCAATGTCAGAATCACCTTCATCAGTAGCCCAGTCACCATCCTCAGTTATGAATGCCTTTTCCTTGCTTTGCTTGAGTAGATCAAAATATTTTCTTCTGTAATCTACATTCTCTGAGGAGGATCCTTTCTTTTCAGCAGAAGGTCTTCTGCACTCATTAGAGAAATGTCCAGGTAGACCACAGTTGAAGCATTTGAATTTTGATCTATCAACCATACCAGATGGTTTGGACTGATTTCCTCTGTTGAATGGTCTAGAGCTGACAGCATTTCTTTTGAATTTGAGTTTGGAGAATTTTCTGGCAAGAAATGCTAGATGTTCATCAAGATCATCTAGCTCATCTTGAGCTGAAGGTTCTTCATCTTCCTCAATGACTTTTCCTTTCTTCTTTCCATCGTCCTTCTTTCTTTCACAAGCAGAGCTGCTTGAGGTCTTTCCAGCAATCACAGACTTTAATGCCTTCTCCTCTTCCTCTTCCTTTTCTGCCACAAGAGCCACAGTTTTCTCCCTCTTGGAGTTCTTTTCCAGTTCTTCATCTTGCTGTATTTCAAGCTCATATGTTTTAAGAATACCATATAATTTGTCAAGAGAGTATTCATTAAAATTCTGAGCCTGTCTTAGAGCAACAGTCATGGGTTTCCAATCTCTAGGTAAAGCTCTCAAGAATTTGAGATTTGAATCCTTGACCATGTAGATTCTACCATACAACTTTAATCCATTTAACAATTTTTGAAATCTGTTAAACAAATCATTTAGAGATTCACCAGATTTAGAGTGAAAGCTCTCATACTGTTGAACAAACAGCTGCATTTTGTTTTCCCTAATTTGATCAGTGCCTTCACATAAAGTTTGAATAGTGTCCCATACTTCCTTTGCAGTTGGACAGTTGATAACACTATCAAACATGTCATCATCAATACCATTGAAAAGAATGTTCATAGCCTTGTTATCCTTGTGCACTTCTTTCTCATCTTCCTCAGTGAACTCAGAAGGATTTTTAGGCACTTCAACATCTTCAGCTTCACTTCCATCAACTCTCAGGGCAGTGTTGATTTTAACTGGAACATGTGGTCCTTTCTCAATACAGTTGATGTAGCTAGGATCAAGGGAGAGAAGATGCATCCTCATTTTCACTTTCCAATGAAAGTAGTGTTCTTTGACCAGCATTGGAATTTTGACTCCTTCATCTCTTCTTCCCATTGTTGATTGTCTTTAGGATCTGAAAACTTCTTGTATGTTAGAAGCTCGGCTCTGATACCAATTGTTATTCAGACAATTCAAACAATAAGTTAGATTGTAGAAGGGGGGGTTGAATACAATCTACAAAAATTTCAATAACTTTTTGCACAACAGATCATATTCAAATTACAATAGAATATAAAAGCTAAAACAGAAATTTAAAGAACAACGATCTTAAAAATTTCAGGTGGATTGTTTGATCCACCTGAGAGATTTTTATATCAAGAACCTTCCAAGTAAAAAATACTTGGCTGCTTACAAAAGAATGAAGAGCAGAAGCTTACAATTTCTTGCTAACTTTCTCTAATGCTTTGCTCTTCAGTTCTTGGTGTTTTTTTAATACTTTGAAATGTGAAATTACAAAGTGAATATATACTACTACAAACAAAACTAGTCTGTAAAACTATTTTCCTACTCAATTTCTAGCTAGTACAAATATAGAATTTCTTGGACTTGATACTGCATTTGGCAGCTTGAAATTCTTGTTGCTTTGCCCGAAATGGTAGGCTTCGAGGTTCTCAATATTTGACTAAACTCCTTTTGGTTTAGCTTCCAAAGCTAGTGTGGCATCTGTCAAATCAACCCATGTGAACTTTGTCTTTTCCCTGACTTGTAGCTGTCAATTGCTGATAATCAATTGCTAATATCATCAATTGATGATACATTGAAATAGCAGTTGATAGTCTTCTTTGAGTTATGGGATAATGATGATGTTGATGTAGCGGTTAATAATCTTCTTTCCAAATAGCCATTGATACTTTAAATTACCGATCGATCTTCACTTCACTTGAATAGATTACATGACTTCTCATATTTACAATTATGTCACCCTATCTAAACATCCATTGATAGATCAACTGCTAATCTAAAAGTACACATTATTTTTACATCAACTGCTAAAATGTTCCAGCTTTGTTACAATACCTCATCAGCCGTTGATGGGTCAATCTGATCAATTGATACTGTCTTAGCATGCTACCAATTGATCAGCTACATGTAATTTTATTCTAAGTAAGAATAAAATACCTTGTATCATACTAATCCAGAAGAGCTGTCAGAGGAGGATGGTGGTGGCGGTGGTTTGAAGCCGGTGCTGGTGCGGGTGCTAGTGTTGGTGCGGGTGCGGGTGGTGTACCGGATCTCGGTGCTCGTGAACATCCCGCAAATTCCGACATGACGCTTTCAATAGATTAGTTTGGATTTTGATTTATGGTTTTTATGGATTGTGGATTTTGGTTAATGACTGCCACAGGCGTTTGGTTTGCCCTTGTTAGACAAATGTACATTTGCGTTGATGGTAATTGTTATGGTAATTTGTTGTTTATGGTAATTGTTATTGTTATTACTAGTATTATCCGTCACGACTTGAATGACCTTGCCACTCCCTATTTCACCAATATATTTATCAACATACTCAAATTTATACTTTGCAGTGTGTGCTACTTCTGAACTTTCAATAGAAGAAATAAAACATGTGCCAGCTTTACAATTAACACAAAGATTCATAATGCTTCGCCTATTTCTGTCAAACCACGCATCTGTCATTAGTGAGCACTCATTGCCGTTCCACTTCTCCTCTTGTTCTTTCATCAATTGTTTTGTCTTTTCCACTTCTTGCTTATGGAGCCGTTCTCTCAATTGGTAATGACTTGCTGGTATATAGCCTCGATCAAACTGTCCAGCTGCCTCACAGAACCTTTAAAACCCATCATTGTTTATGGCATTGAATGGTATACCAGACTCATACATGAACATGGAAGAAGATGTTATTTTATCAAATTTTTTATTTTATAATTTAATAATATTTTTTTATTTTATTGATAAAGTAATATTTTATTACGAAATAAAAAACATGAATTATTTTTTATAATTAACTAAAAAAAAGAATTAAAACTAGTATTAATAATATATAATAATATTAAGAAATACATAAAAAATAATCAACTCTAATGATATGCGAGTTTTATATTAAAAGTTAAAGAATTAACTTTGTTTATTGCTAGTTGTCAAAATAAATACAATATCACATCATGTATAAAGTAAGAGTAAGAAAATATTTTGCTCGTTATTGTCGTTAGAATTATTATAGAATGCTAAGACTTTAAGTTTTCTTATAATGATTTAATACTAGTTCCCCAAATAAATAAAATATTTTCTTGTAGTGATTTATTACTAGTTGCCAAAATAAATAAAGTATCAATCCTATATATGACAAGAGTAAGACAGTTTCTTTGTTCGTTCTTGTCTTTTGTATTATTATAGAAAGAGAAGGACTTTAGGTTTTCCTCCTTCAATATATTTATTAATTTTATATATGTCAAGTACATACTTAATAAAGAAATAAGGAATCAAATTTAGAAATTGACATTCCAGTCAGGGCTGCAATCAAGCCGAGCCGAGTCGAACACTGTTAGGCTCGGGTCTAGCTCGAATAAAAAGTTCGTGGCTCGAGTTCGACCAAGCTTTTAATTCCAAGTTCGAAGATCGGCTCGTAAACAGTTTGATAGGATCGAGTTCGGAGCAAAAGCTCGAATCGAGTCACCAAATATTGGATCTCAAAAACTCGAAATATGATGGTTCACCTCGAGTTCGTTTCGATTAAATAGATAAATATAAATAAAATATTAAATATTTTTATAAATATAAATTTATAATAAAAAATAAAAAATAATAGAGGCTCGATAAGGCTCGTGAACATTACGAGCCGAGTAACTTGAAGCTCGAGCTCGGATCGGTAAAATATTCATATAGCTCGAGCTCCGCTCGATTATTACCGAATGGAATTTGAATATTTTATGAGACGAGCTCGAGTAGCTCATGAACAATTTGGCTCATTTAGACCTCTAATCCCAGTATTATAAATACTAGCCTAAAACCCGTGCAAAGCACGGACGTCTTTATTTTCATAATTAATTCTTTAGTATTATTAAATTGTTTAGAAAATTTTTGTATTTTTTATAAATTAATTAGTCACATAAAATAATGCGGTTCTTTTATTGTTTATGTTTTAGATATTATTGATGAAAGTGTATGTTTAAATTTGAAGATAAGAAGCATGGGAAAATCAGAATAAAGTAAGTTAAAAGGAAAAAAATATCAAATATTTGTTAAAAATTTCTTGTGACATTAATATATATAATTGAAATTTATTCTAATGCCACAAGAATTTTCTGTAAAGTTAGGTCGATCTAATCCTTGATTAGGAGCAGAGTTCAAAATCATTAACAAACATCTCGATCGAGATCTCACCATAAATTATATTCTAAAGCTTTTTAAGCAATTAAAATACAAAGTGTCCTAGTTGCAGAAACCAAATATAAAAACCAAAAACAAATTATCGATACTTTACAACAAACGCAAAACATGGTCAACTCAGCTAACAGTAATAACAGTGCAGCAATAAGTTTCAGCAATATGATCTTTGTCCAATACAAGAGGCCTAGCGCGTTGAGAAATCTTGTGCTTTTCTTCCTTAAGCATTTGAGCCTAAAATGTTAAGGCCAGTCCCGCATGTATAAACATGAAAAAGAGTCTTTTAACACACTAAAAAGTGTTTATCCAAATGGATACCGGTGTCCCTCCTAATTGGCTAGTCGTTTGGTCCAAGAGCAAGTGAGAAAACAGATAATGCATAGGCTGCTTTATTCTCATATGCCAATAACATATTGTTTAGTCCTAGAACTACAACATATTTTAATTGTTAGAAGGCAGTTATACAGAAAAATATAAAACAACAGAAGGTTACAAACGGAAGGTAATAAAAGTAAAAATATTGGCTAGTGAAAATTAACATTATAGTAACTTCATATCCTTTTGACTGCAACAATATTAGGGAGTAAATTTTATGCATGGTCCATGTGTATCATCAATTGTAGTACTTTCAATTTTTGATGATAGGCTGGTGATCATTTACAGAAAAAAGGACCTAAGATACAATAAAAACAAGAAGAATTTAAATAAGAATTACAATTATGAAGCCACAATCAACTCCTAACTGATTTTTATTATAAAATACTAAAAATCTGCGCACTTGAAAAACATAATTATATGGCCATAGCAGAGACCTATTTGTAATCATAACCAGCAACTATTATGGAAATATAAATCTGTAAACTTGGTGGCATATACAATCTAATTTCATGCCATTACATTAAGTAAACACTATGTTACTAAAGGATGCAGGATATGGGTATACTAGTTCCTTATCCGTGCCGATCATACCACACAACCACATTCATGTCCTGTCCTATTCTGCACTGAATTGCAACAGCAAAATTGAAGAGTCCAGTAACAGATATAGTATTTTGAAGATTTGGCAAATTAGTTCTTCTCAGTAATTTGGCAAATTAGTTCTTCTCAGCAAAGTTGAAGATTTAACAGATAGTATATATGATTTTCATGTTTTTTGCAGTTATTGTGTAACAATATTATTCTTACATGACATCACCACCTTAGGATTCTGCATTGCAAGCCTAGTCTTCTCTCTGATCTTCCGTAGTGTTTCTATAAATGTCTATAAATGCAACAGAGGTTATTTATAAAAATGACAAATGGCATAACAATTCTAATATACTCTAATTTTGATTTCAAGTTTATTAATGTTGTTATCTACCTGGAGTATGTTTCCTGCCTTTATTCCATGGTATATTTCCTTTATTTGCTTCAAACAACTTCCGGACACAGTAGTCATGGCCAGTGGATATATCACTAGACTATACACAATCCAGGAGGTTGCGAGTCTAAGGAACTATATATAAACATATATTACATACAAACAGATACTAAATTACAATGTGATTTCTTCTGTGGTAAGTAGTCGTATGAGGTCTACAAAAAAATAAACCAGACAAGAAGACAACTTAAATGAGCAACATACCTGGCCTGCTGAAATCAGATAGGCCAAATTCTATGATCTTTAATGGGGCATCCTCGTCTCTTGCTACGAAAAGAAAGTTCTGCCAATTGATTAAGTTAGGAGCTTGGTTGGGAGTGACTGACGGTACAAACAGAGAGGATAAAGTGAATTTCTGTGTGCTTTTCACCTTGACTGAATTACAAGATGAATCCAAGTCATATAAGCAACTAATACTTTAAAAACACTACAATGTATTAAACTAATACCTCCGGTTTCAGATCACGGTGCACAACCCCTTGTAGATGACAGATAGCAACCACTCTTAGTATCTGCACAATAATGGTTTTAGCGTCGTCCTCTGCATATCCTCCACCCCTGTTGAAAAACAATGGCAAGGTTTAGTTCGACTGGAAAGCATCAAATTCGATACTAAGAAATACCAGCACCGCTGGTACAAATATATTTACAGTTCTTGAAATAATCACCTTGACAAAATCCGATCTAGTAACTCTCCACCTTCACATAGTCTGTTAAGGAAAAAATAAACAAATGCATCAGTTTCCGGTACTATAAAATATTGAAAGAGGAAATCCAATATCAATTATAAAATGCACCCCTAATATAAAACAAAGGGAAGAATATGGTTGTACTTCTAATGAAAAGAAGGCTCTAACTAAACCATGTAAGCTCCAGCTTGAGCTCTTGCTAATACTGCCTAGCGTCAAATATCCCGATTACCAAGCACGAAATGATGTGTCTCTAAAAATCCGGTGTCATATCCGCACATTAGTGAGAAGTTACTGCCTTGCTTCAATCAATTTATGTGCTTCTGCTCTGCTTTCTGCAGCTCCAGTTTGGGAGGATCAACTAAATTCATGTCAACTTCCATTCTTGCGATTCTGTCCTTATGGCTCCTTAATTTCAGCTTTTTGGAGTTGTATAATCTGTATTTTACATAAAAAAGGGTTACAACTCTTGGACGATCTGTATACAGTAATTTCAGCTTTGGTGAGCGACAAAAATTGCAACTTAATTAAATTGATGACCATAATACACGTACCAATTAGCCGTCTGAGACATCAATTAGATACACTTTGTGTTAGCTAATAAAATATGGCCAGTAAAAATAACAAGAAAATACATGTCATACATTTGTTTCCTGTGTGTTAATTAAGCACAATAAAAGATCTATCACATACGCAGCTCATATTTGTTGCTTAATTAGTCGATCTATGAGAAACCTTTATATGTCAAATAATTTTTACCAAGTACCGTGACCACTGGTATCCATACTTGCACATTGACCTCATAATCTTAAACTACTGTGATAAAAGAAATGAATAAAGTTAAGTGAGCAAGTAACTGTGCTTTCGCCAGTTGAATGAAGATGCATAATTATAACACCGACCTTAAATTAGCAGAAAAAATTGAATGCAGTGCAAAAGGAATTGACTTCAGTGCATTTGCACTCTGATTTTACTATAGTGATTAAGAGCAATAATAATCATGTATAATATATAATATTCTAGCTCTATTAATTATTTAAGTTTACACAAGGCAATGATGAAAAGCTTACTCATAATCCAAAATGCTATAAGAGGCATTGGTTGTCCAGGAACTCCACGTAAACGAGGAGATCTGGTTTTCTTTAATATCTCCATGACATCCATATTTCTTTTCACCTCGTCTCCCTCTTTTTGTCCAGAGGCCAAGTGAGTGCGAACGAAACAAAATGTTGTCTTGTGCAATGTCTTACTCATTGAAATGGATCCCTGCAACAATACAGAAAAGGATAGAAATAAGAACAAGTCATAGGCATGTATCTGTAAATATAATAAAATAGAAGGATAAAACAGAATTATTTTTTGCTCTGCTATTTATCACAAATTAAAAGAGAACTATCTTTTGCTAATTTGGCATCATGGGACTCAAATGAAAAATATTAGGCTTGGGTTCTCAGATTATATATGACAGATAATATAACCACTTGGCATAGGTTCTGAAAGATCAACAAAGGGATACAAAACTTTTTCAAATTGTTAAAAGTACTATTTTCAGGAGGACATACTGGTATTCATAGTCTGTTCAAATTAATAAATGCCTCTCTAATTGATCAAGTGCATCAACATAATTAATAATACAGTGGTGTAAACTAAACATACTAATAAATTTAAATCATTATTGAAGATTTAACAAACTCAAGGCCTAAACTGTAGGGAGGTTGAAGAGTGATGAAGCAGCATTTAGATGCTTAACAGAAAATATGGGCGGCCACTTATTAACCAGTAAACAGAACCTGTAGATTCAAAAGCACAAAAGGCACGGGAACAAGAATTATTATATTTGTTGGTCCTGCTAGCTGCACTATCTCGAAGGCTAGTGACTGCAGTCTGAACCTGCATGATGTGAAGAGAAACATGTAATCAAGGATACTAAAATTATTATACGTAATGCAGATCCTACACATCAGCCAGCACCAAGCCTCTCACTTTGACATACACTGTTTCCACTCTACTGAATGTTATTAGAACTCAATATGTAAGGTACATAAAGATCAGCATCAAGAATCACGCAAGGAAAAAGTAAACAGAGTTCTAAAGTACAAATCCAGTCAACAAATATAACATAAAAAACAGCTGTGCCAGGAATATATACACATGCTGTGAGGGCAAGTGGAAACTTCTTGCTGACTACTGAACTAAAACAGAATCATATTTAAAGAGTGGTACCTTACCAGTCCAAAAATTTCTTTCCTCTAGCAGCAACCTCTTCATTCTTCTCTCTAACACCAGCTTTCCACAAAGCATCAACTTCATTTTCTATCTACATGAAATTCCAAGTTATATCAGTATATATGACAGATAATATAACCACTTGGCATAGGTTCTGAAAGATCAACAAAGGGATACAAAACTTTTTCAAATTTTTAAAAGTACTATTTTCAGGAGGACATACTGGTATTCATAGTCTGTTCAAATTAATAAATGCCTCTCTAATTGATCAAGTGCATCAACATAATTAATAATACAGTGGTGTAAACTAAACATACTAATAAATTTAAATCATTATTGAAGATTTAACAAACTCAAGGCCTAAACTGTAGGGAGGTTGAAGAGTGATGAAGCAGCATTTAGATGCTTAACAGAAAATATGGGCAGCCACTTATTAACCAGTAAACAGAACCTGTAGATTCAAAAGCACAAAAGGCACGGGAACAAGAATTATTATATTTGTTGGTCCTGCTAGCTGCACTATCTCGAAGGCTAGTGACTGCAGTCTGAACCTGCATGATGTGAAGAGAAACATGTAATCAAGGATACTAAAATTATTATACGTAATGCAGATCCTACACATCAGCCAGCCCCAAGCCTCTCACTTTGACATACACTGTTTCCACTCTACTGAATGTTATTAGAACTCAATATGTAAGGTACATAAAGATCAGCATCAAGAATCACGCAAGGAAAAAGTAAACAGAGTTCTAAAGTACAAATCCAGTCAACAAATATAACATAAAAAACAGCTGTGCCAGGAATATATACACATGCTGTGAGGGCAAGTGGAAACTTCTTGCTGACTACTGAACTAAAACAGAATCATATTTAAAGAGTGGTACCTTACCAGTCCAAAAATTTCTTTCCTCTAGCAGCAACCTCTTCATTCTTCTCTCTAACACCAGCTTTCCACAAAGCATCAACTTCATTTTCTATCTACATGAAATTCCAAGTTATATCAGTAAGCAACTCTGAGAAGCTACGTGAGTCAAGTACATCAACCAGATAATGACCTCGACATTTGACATAATTACCGGCAAAGGGGAGGACTTGCCAATGAGAAATCAATAGCAGGAAACATGGGTTTGTACAATGTGATTAAGAAAACAACCCAATACTCATATACATCACAATTTACAAAAAAAAAAAACTCAAAACAATATATTTAAATTCAATCGAAACATAGTGTGTAAAGTACATTTTCTATGTAGAACCCTAACTGCCCAGAGAGTGTCTCAGACGGCTAATTGGTACGTGTATTATGGTCATCAATTTAATTAAGTTGCAATCTTTGTCGCTCACCAAAGCTGAAATTACTGTATACAGATCGTCCAAGAGTTGTAACCCTTTTTACTAAGCCATCAATTTGCATCAACATCTGCGATTCTTGACATGAAAACAGGGGCGTATCAATCACCAAAAAAAAGCAAATTAACAAATTGTAGTAACGAATTCGAGCAAATACATTAATAGACTATTAAAGGGGAGAGAGGGAGAGAGAGAGCGGGAGAGAGAGATTGTACTAACGAATTCGAGCAAATAGATAAATAGAGTTTAAAGGGGGGAGAGCCAGGGA
The DNA here is from genome assembly GCF_001625215.2 of Daucus carota subsp. sativus. NCBI lineage: Eukaryota > Viridiplantae > Streptophyta > Magnoliopsida > Apiales > Apiaceae > Daucus > Daucus carota. The sequence continues at coordinate 31,593,785 of NC_030389.2, forward strand.
GGGAGGGAGAGAGACCTGTAAATTCGACGCTTGTTGTATCAATTGGGGAGAGAGCCAGAGAGGGAGGGAGGCAGAGAGAACCGGCGTCAATAGGTGTCGGGAGAGAGAGTCCTAAGAGGTGTTGAGAGAGAGAGTCCTGGCAGGAGACGGTTTTTAAAAGCCGAGCGACGAAACAAAAAAAAGAGACGAAACCAAAAAACGGGAACAAAAAATGGGAGTACAAATTATACCTATGTTGGCTTATTATAGTATAGTATAGTATAGATTGTTGTAATCTTGACAAGTAATTACCGTATGAGTAAGATCCATCTTAGCGCAAATTTTCTAAAAGTGTGATCAGAATCAATTACGAAATTCCTAGAATTATTATTATTGCGGAATTGAATGTAAAGATGAAGCAATTCTAAAACAGATGAGTTTATGATTATCCAGGAGACTATAGAAATGACGTGGCAAAAAGGGTGGGGGGATGGATGTCGATTTGAAATATCAACTAACGATTTTCCATTTCCATTTCCATTTTATGTGAGAATTGCTAATCAATATCAAGAGTATAGACACACTAATCGCGGGCAAAGATGAGCCATATAACATCTTTGGCCATCCAAAAAAGAGAAAAACCAGTTAGATATAACATAAATATATATGCTTCTCAACAATGTTTAAAAAAATGTGAAATTTTTGATTGATTTTTGTAAATATTTTTTTTAATTACTAAGTGTTTTGATTTAACTTTAAATTTTAGATTTGTAAATATTTAGTATTTTCTTGTTTCTTTCAATTTTTTTACTTTTTTGACACATATTAAGATATATATATAGGGTCAAGTTCCAACGTGGCTAATCGAGAGACGCAAGAGACTTAACATCAACCGTCCATTACATCTGTACAATGTTAGAACCCTCAAGGGCACGCTTGTCATAACAGATGTCCAAGAATACTAAAAAAGATACATATACGATTCATGTACAACGCAGGAAAGGAAATATTTGCATTATTTCTGTTCACAGCGTCAATCATGTGATTATTTATTCTTGGAAGCTTTTGTACAGCGGCATATTAAAACTTATAATCTCATAACAATATCATAAGCGCAGAAGAAAGTTCCAAACAAACCTAATAACAACGAAGGGTGCATCAGACATGGATGGAAGAAGGTTTGTTTTTTGATACTGTTTTACATGTATGAACCGTAGAGAGAACTGTATTAAGAATCGCGTAACTTATTTTTTTTGTGTATTCTATGTGCAGGCATGAGAAACCTATTGCCAGGGTTAAACCTTGTTTGCTTGTAGAAGTTCTATCTTCACTGTCCGAGGATCAGAAATCATGGATCTGCTCGACGGGGTTTGATTCGATACTAAGTTTTCACTTGAATGAGGGAACCTGCATATTGAATGAGGGAACCTGATCGACGGGGTTTGAATGAATCTGCATATTGTTTCTATTATATGAACTGTTGAGGGAGCCGTAATAAGAATCACCTATCTTATTTTTTTTGACTATTCAATGTACAGGCATGAGAGATTCATTGTTAGGTTTAGACCTTGTTGCTTGTAGAAGTTCTATCATCACTGTTGCACAATCAACAATCGTGGATTTGTCCACGGATTTTGATTTTATACTAAGTTTTCAGTTGAAGGAATACCTTGTCGAGATTTCCTAATTCCTGTTAATACGAGGATACGAGGATGATCCAGTTCACCAATGATATGGAACACGTAATAGAATCTTACCTAGAACATGTTTAAAATTAAATTTTTTATGATTGAATAACCATGTACCTACCAAATATATTTCAATCTCTTGCAGTTAATTTTGGAAAGAATTTTCTGAAATCTATGATATTATAACAAGTTCGCAAAGAAATGACTTCAGTAAGTTGTGTTATATGAAAATCTTAAAAGAACAATATTTTCTTTTCCAAACTTGTTTTTAATCTCCCGACTTTTTTTTGTCACTTGAATCTCCCGACTTTGTTTTTCTGATTTCACACGCCTTTAAAAAAAGTCTAATCGAATATTAATATTCTAATTTTTAAATATAAATTTAAACAACACTTTTACAAACCCCGTATAAAAAATATTTCAGCCAATATTAATATTTAAAATTTAAATATCAATATGTAAGCTAAAAAGTAGGATAACTAAAAGAACAAACAAAAGACCATAAAATATTACACTTAGACATACTATCTTAAAAAATATATTTATACAACACTTTGTGGAACACTTGGTATGCATAAATAAATATATAAATATTCTCGTAGAATCTCAAACTGAAACACATATAAATTTAAATAACACTTTAAAGAACCCCGTACGAAAAATATATCAGTGAATAATAATATTTAATTTTTAAATATTTAAGATACACCTTAAAATATCTAAATTTATTTATACAACACTTTGTGGAACACTTGTTATGCATGATTAAATATACAAAATATTTTCTTAGAATCTCAAACTAAAATAGATATAAATATAAACAACACTTTAAAGAATCCTGTACGAAAAATATATCAGCGAATATTAATATTTAATTGTTAAATATTTAAAATAATTTTTAATATGATCTTTAAAATAATCTTTATTATGATTTTTAATATAGTGAGTTTTTTAATTTAGTTAATTTCATAATAATAAAATATCAGTAGAGTCACATTAATTTTACAACGTCTTTAAAAACAAATTCAAATTTCCAAATTAATAATCTACAAAAAGTAATATCCAAGAAAAAGGTATAGTCTAATGTGCCATGCATTGCATAACGTTATAGGTACATTTTGATTGATATCACCATCATTTTAAAGAATTATTATTATTATTTTTGTTATGATTTTTAAAATAATCTTTAATATAATCTTTATTATGCTCTTTAATATAGTGTGTTCTTAAAGTTCCTCGGTGAGTTCTTTAATTTAGTTAATTTTTAAAATTTCATAATAATAAAATATGAGTGAAGTCTTATTAATTTTACAACGTCTTTAAAAAAAATTTGAAGTTTTCAAATTAATAATCTACAAAAAGTAATATCTAAGTAATATCTAAAAAAAGATATAGTCTAAATGGGAGTCATATATTGGACAATGTTGTAGGTACGGTTGATATCATGATCTTTTTAAGGAATCTTTATTATTATTATCTTTATTATGATCTTTAATATAATATTTAATATGATCTTTACAATATTCTTTATTCTAATCTTTATCATGATTTTTAATATAATGAGGTTCTACTTGTAATATCCGCAAAATTTTTTATATTTATTACTATATTTTACTAACTAATTTATAATTTTTACATTAAATTATTAACTTAATTTCAAGTTCAAATATCTTGTTTTATTAAGTTGGTTGAAGATGGAAAGATATGATTGGGAGATTTTTGAAGGCATTCGTGAAGGAAGTATTAAGAATATATTTTATCAAAGTATAATATCAATCACCTTAAACTAAACAGTATATATAATATATTTTATTTTTTAGAGTTCATCGAGAGTTTTATGAGGTAATTTACTATATGAAATAATATATATTACTAAGATTCTAGTACGGTTCCCTTAAATATTTTTTTTATTAATATTTAATTTTTTATCTATCTTAATATTATTTCATACGATACAATATATTTGTACTTATTTTATTTTAATTCATCAAATCCATAATAGTACCTTAAGAGATCATTATAGTGTTCTACCAAGTATAATATATAAAAACATTTATATAATAAATAATATATGATATAGATTTTTAATTATATTGTTAAGATTCAATTAAAGGTTTACACAATTATTTCATTATATTAATTATTTATCAAAAATATCAACTATTTACATAAGTATCTCATCAATCACTTTGAACTAAATATTAAATAAAATAAATTTTTTAAAATTATTGTTTAAATCTATTACATTATAATTTTCAAGGAGTCATCGTTAGAATTTTAAAATTGTAGTGATTTTTTGCATATAATTTTATATTTCAATTTTATGTTCTTTTACTTGATCATATAATGTGTTTTAATATATTATTCTAATATGTACACAATTTCGATATAATTTTCAATTTTCAATAAGAATTCTATAAATACTAATTATTTATTTTTTGAGTTCTACTAAGTGTTCTACTTAATTTCGGCATAATTTTTTAACTTGGTAAGTGTTTTATAAAATTTAATATATTATTTTGTCTATAATCTTCTATCAAAAATTATATAATATTTTTTTGAGTTCTACAATGTAACAACTAAGTTTAAGTACAAACTTTTTAATCGAGTAAGTTTTCAAAAATATTTAATATAAATTTTGAATTATATTCTAGCAAAATTTATTATAATTATTTTAGTTCTTTTAAGTGATCTACATGCACTATATATTTTAACAGAATGGAAGTCATGAATCTCGTTGTTTAGTTTTTTCTCCCATGAATTTTAGATTTAGCTCGTAAAATACGACTAAACATATGAGTCACAAATATTTAAAGAGTTGAATCGTAGTATACATTGACATGAACACATCACCAAAAATATAAAGATTGCTATAAATTTATTACCAAAAATATAAAGATTTTGTAAAGATTTTGTTAAATATGGATAGATATATGTACGTTACAATTTCCTTTACTATTTAATAACATCTTAATTGTTAATTAATTATGACTCATAAATAATATTGATTGTATATATCTTTGCACATAAACTATATTACTCGAATATTTTAAAATGTATATGCCGAACACAATGAAGAATCCAAAACAGAATTGCAAGTATAAATTTTAATATGAGCCTCTTTGGAACACAATGAAGAATTCAAAACAAAACCGCATGTATATTAAGAACACTGGACAACAATATCTTCATATTTTAAGAACATTCAGAACACCAAAAAACCTAAGAGGTCCTAGGGTTCGTGTGACTAAAACTTGCAAAATCACTGAACTCGGTATCTGCAACTTTAGAACAGGAGAAACATGCCTCTCATTTTTTTTCTTACTTATAGTTGGAAAAGTACAAGTCCATGAGTAACATGAACCGAATCATGGCATTCTGTTGATTCGTTGCCATCTGAGCATATATGAGCGCCTTCATCTCGTCTGTTCTATCTTGCGGAGAACAATGGTCGCTGCACCACTCAGATTTTCTCATAAGCCAATTCCAGAGCCCCAATCCCAGTGACAAAATCCGCTCTCTACCAAGCTTTGGTAAATCAACATCAAAACTTTTAGATAAACTAGAATCCTCGAATAGAGTATGGCTGCAAACATCTGTACACGATAAAAAATGCAACGTGAAAAGCTTGCATCGTAGATTAGAACTCAAAAAAAAAGAAGAAGAAAATTTTAACCTGAAAAAAAACTCAAAACTCTCGAGAATAAGCAATTAAACCAGAATTGGACTGCACTTCCGTATTCCCGTTGTTGTTCTCCATCAAAAGAGCTTCTCGTTGAGAGTAAACAAGCAGACGATATTACATGGACAACTGTAACGAGCAGAAAAGGAAAAAGATAATTTGGAGGTGAGAATCAATCAAGGAGAGTAATGAAGGAAAGTTTTGTAATAAATCTGCATTTGATACACTCAAAGATACGTATAAAGAATTTTTTTGTTTAAAACGTTCCATATACTGCCCTTGTATATAAATTAATTGTATTTATACAGTATGTAGAGTATTTGATTTGATCACAAGATCAAGACTGATCCAACGGATAGAAATCACGTCTCTCATGTCTCTCGCTCAGGCTCCGTCTCTTTTGAACCTTCCCCTATATATATATATATATATATATATATATATATATATATAGAGTTAAGTTCTATGGAGTACATAAAAATATTGGAGTATTAGAGTACAAATCATAATTTTTTAGTTTGATCTTATATAATATCTTTGATTATCCAAATTTTGATATAATCTATTATTTATAAGTTGTCTTGCACATAATTGTCAATTAATCATTAATATCTTTCAATTTTAACAAGTTTTAAGATTATTGTTCTGCTTATTAGTTATATTGCAGAATATAGAGTCCTATGATTTATAAAAGTAATTATTCTACCATTTGATCACGATGTTTATGTTGCAGAACATAATATGCAGGTTGTCAAATATTTACAAATATTATTGGACAAAAAAAATTGAAATTTAGATGACTAGATTACATTTTATCAAACTTTGTACTCCAATACTCCAATTTTTTTTGTACTCCATAGAACTTAACTCTATATATATATACATATACATATATATAGATATATATATACCTAAAATATAGTTTGTTAATTTATTTTTAAATTTTATTTACAAAATTAAAATATTGATTTTTAATTCAAATAAATAATTAAAAAAATTCTAATTCGTTATGATTTTTAAATGCGTGTTATAAATCTTATTTCCTCCATATAAAAATTATAAAGGACAAAAAAAGTATTAGAAATATAATTTTAAATGTTGTTTGTTACAAATATTGATTTATATACTTGCTCTGATATGTGAATCGAACTCGGATTTACTGCTAGTATCAGATTAGAACTTAAACAAACAATACATATTATATACCTCCGATCTAGATGCCGACCCAATTAGAAGGGTTCAATGGATTTCTCTTATTGGTGGTGAGATGGTGCATATTGTGGGGTTGATGGTGGAGGATATTGTCAACAAAATGGAAAATAAAGTTCAAGATGTATATATTTTTATTTTTTTATCTATTTGTATATATTAATCGAGTATGCTTATTGTCTTGTTGTTTGTCATTTTCTATTATATGTGCAATTAGGAAAAGGAACGCAGAATCGTATCGGAGAAGGATCATACTAATCTAGAAGAGCTGTCAGAGGATGGTGGTGGCGGTGGTTTGAAGCCGGTGCTGATGCGGGTGCTAGTGTTGGTGCGGGTGGTGTACCGGATCCCGGTGCTCGTGAACATCCGGCAAATTCCGACATGACGTTTTCAATAGATTAGTTTGGATTTTGATTTATGGTTTTTATGGATTTTGGATTTTGGTTAATGACTGCCACGGGCGTTTGGTTTGCCCTTGTTAGACAAATGTACATTTGTGTTGATGGTAATTGTTATGATAATTTGTTGTTTATGGTATTTGTTATTGTTTTACTAGTATTATCCGTCACGACTTGAATGACATTGCCACTCCCTATTTCACCAATATATTTATCAACATACTCAAATTTATACTTTGCAGTGTGTGCTTCTTCTGAACTTTCCATAGAAGAAATAAAACATGTGCCAGCTTTACAATTAACACAAAGATTCATAATGCTTCGCCTATTCTGTCAAACCACGCATCTGTCATTAGTGAGCACTCATTGCCTTTCCACTTCTCCTCTTGTTCTTTCATCAATTGTTTTGTCTTTTCCACTTCTTGCTTATGGAGCGGTTCTCTCAATTGGTAATGACTTGCTGGTATATAGCCTCGATCAAACTGTCCAACTGCCTCACAGAACCTTTAAAACCCATGATTGTTTATGGCATTGAATGGTATACCAGACTCATACATGAACATGGAAGAAGATATTATTTTATCAAATTTTTTATTTTATAATTTAATAATATTTTGTTATTTTATTGATAAAGTAATATTTTATTACGAAATAAAAAACATGAATTATTTTCTATAATTAACTAAAAAAAAGAATTAAAACTAGTATTAATAATATATAATAATATTAAGAAATACATAAAAAATAAATCAACTCTAATGATATGCGAGTATTATATTAAAAGTTAAAGAATTAACTTTGTTTATTGCTAGTTGTCAAAATAAATACAATATCACATCATGTATAAAGTAAGAGTAAGAAAATATTTTGCTCGTTATTGTCGTTAGAATTATTATAGAATGCTAGGACTTGAAGTTTTCTTATAATAATTTATTACTAGTTTCCAAAATAAATAAAGTATTTTCTTATAGTGATTTATTACTAGTTGCCAAGATAAATAAAGTATCACATCCTATATATGTCAAGAGTAAGACAGTTTCTTTGTTCGTTCTTGTCTTTTGTATTATTATAGAAAGAGAAAGACTTTAAGTTTTCCTCCTTCAATATATTTATTAACTTTATATATGTCAAGTACATACTTAATAAAGAAATAAGAAATCAAATTTAGAAATTGACATTCCAGTCAGGGCTGCAATCAAGCCGAGCCGAGTCGAACACTATTAGGCTCGGGTCGAGCTCGAGTAAAAAGTCCGTGGCTCGAGTTCGACCAAGCTTTTAATTCCAAGTTCGAAGATCGGCCCGTAAACAGTTTGATAGGATCGAGTTCGGCGCAAAAACTCGAATCGAGTCACCAAATATTGGATCTCAAAAACTCGAAATATGATGGTTCACCTCGAGTTCGTTTTGATTAATTAGATAAATATAAATAAAATATTTAATATTTTTATAAATATAAATTTATAATAAAAAATTAAAAATAATAGAGGCTCGATAAGGCTCGTGAACATTACGAGCCGAGTAACTTGAAGCTCGAGCTCGGCTCGGTAAAACATTCATATAGCTTGAGCTCCGCTCGATTATTACCGAATGGAATTTGAATATTTTATGAGACGAGCTCGAGTAGCTCATGAACAATTTGGCTCATTTAGACCTCTAATCCCAGTATTATAAATATTGTTGTAATCTTGACAAGTAATTACCGTATAAGTAAGATCCATCTTAGCACAAATTTTCTAAAAATGTGATCAGAATCAATTACGAAATTCCTAGAATTATTATTATTGCGGAATTGAATGTAAAGATGAAGCAATTCTAAAACAGATGAGTTTATGATTATCCGGAAGACTATAGAAATGGCGTGGCCGAAAGGGAGGGGAGATGGATGTCGATTTGAAATATCAACTAATGGTTTTCCATTTCCATTTCCATTTTATGTGAGAATTGCTAATCAATATCAAGAGTATAGGCACACTAATCGCTTGCTTAGCGGGCAAAGATGAGCCATATAAGCAAAATTTTGTTTCATCTTTGGCCATCCAAGAAAGAGAAAAACCAGTTAGATATAACATAGATATATATATGCTTCTCAGCAATGTTTAATAAAATCTGAAATTTTTGATTGATTTTTGTAAATATTTTTTTTAATTACTACTCCCTCCGTCCCACCAGGTTCTTTACAGTTTCCTTTTTGGGATGTCCCATCCAATTCTTTACATTTCAAAACTTACCAAAAATAGTCAATGGGTCCCACCACTACCCAATTTTTCCTTCCTTTTCACACTACTTTTACTCCACTATCTCCCTTTTATACATTAAAAATTAATGGGTCTCACCACTTCACCTACTTTTCTTTCTCTTTTTTACTACTTTATACATATTTCTTAACCTCCGTGCCCAAACCAAACGTAAAGAATTGGCCGGGACGGAGGGAGTAATTGTTTTGATTTAACTTAAAATTTTAGATTTGTAAAAATTTAGTATTTTCTTGTTTCTTTCAATTTTTTTACTTTTTTGACACATATTAAGGCATATATATATATTATATACTTATATATAATAAGCGTAAGGGAGATAATTTGGTCGCATGGTCCTATGGTCCAAAAGCTTATCATCCGTTGGATCGTATATTGAACAAATAAGCACCGTTAGATTAGAACAAAATTAAATTCTGTTCTATAAGGAAACTGACATCTACTTGCATGTTTATAATTCCTTTTCTAAATCCAAAACAAATTCTGTCTTTCAAGTGTTTTTGGTTTTTTTTTAATCCAAAATAAATATTTCCTACAAATTTTAATTGTAAAATCGTATAAATCGCATAAATCGCACCGTCACAAAATTATATTTATCCATCGGATCGTATATTGAACAAATAAGCACCGTTAGATTAGAACAAAATTAACTCCCGTTCCATAAGACAAACTCATATCCACTTGCATGTTTATAATTCCTTTTCTGAATCCAAAACAAATTCTATATTTCATGTGTTTATGATTTTTTGTAATCGAAAATAAATATTTTCTACCAATTTTATTTGTAGAATCATATAAATCGCGCCGTCACAAAATTATGTTTATCTAATATATTTTAAAATTAATAAGCCCGATTTATGTGAGGAACGAATACAAAAACTTTTTATTTAATTCAAAACAAATTCTACCATCTTATTGCATGTTTATGATTCATCTTCTTAATTTAAAACAAATTGTGTTTATCAATTTTAATCTCGAACCATAAAATTTTTAAAAAAATATTTTAATCACATTATAATAATGCTAATATAAATTACATTTATAAATATAATCTTATAGGAGTTGGCGTCACATATTTTACTTAAAATAATTTAAAATTTGATAGAAAGAATTAATACTTTGGCATGATACATACAATTTTAATTTATTATTTATAAATTAAATTTTTTCACACCATTTAAAATATATTTAAAAAATTTATAAATAATTAAAAAGATCCCGTGCCTTGCACGGGCTATAAGCTAGTATATATATATATATATATATATATATATATATATATATGTATATATAATATAGTTTGTTAATTGATTTTTAAATTTTATTTACAAAATTAAAATACTGATTTTTAATTCAAAAAAAATTAAAAAAATTCTAATTCGTTATGATTTTTAAATGCGTGTTATAAATCTTCTTTCCTCCATATAAAAATTATAAAAGACAAAAGAAGTATTAAAAATATAATTTTAAATGTTGTTTGTTACAAATTTTGATTTATATACTTGCTCTGATATCTGAATCGAACTCGGCTTTACTGCTAGTATGTCATTAGAACTTAAACAAACAATACATATTATATGCCTCGGATCTAGATGCTGACCCAAGTAGAAGGGTTGTGTGGATTTCTCTTATTGGTGGTGAGATGGTGCATATTGTGGGGTTGATGGTGGAGGATATTGTTAACAAAATGGAAAATAAAGTTCAAGATGTATATATTTATATTTTTTTATCTATTTGTATATATTGATCGAGTATGCTTATTGTCTGGTTGTTTGTCATTTTCTATTATATGTGCAATTAGGAAAAGGAACGCAGAATCGTACCGGAGAAGGATCATACTAATCCAGAGGAGCTGTCAGAAGAGGATGGTGGTGACGGTGGTTTGAAGCCGGTGCTGACGCGGGTGCTAGTGTTGGTGCGGGTGCGGGTGGTGTACCGGATCCCGGTGCTCGTGAATGTCCCGCAGATTCCGACATGACGCTTTCAATAGATTAGTTTGGATTTTGATTTATGGTTTTTATGAATTTTGGATTTTGTTTAATGACTGCCACGGGCGTTTGGTTTGCCCTCATTAGACAAATGTACATTTAACATATTTGTAACTGGGGTTCAACATTGGCGGTAGAACATTAGTTATCATTGTGTTGAATATATTTATAGAGATGCTTAAACTATACCTCTGGGTTTCGGTAGGGTGCAGCAAGATAAATATCGGATATATACTACGTTTAACTTTGTTATTACATTGAAAAATTAGTTTTTGTACTTTTACAACACAATTTTAATCGATGTTCAACAAAATATCTTAAAAAAATGTTGAACTCAAGTTATATATGTGTTGAACAAAAAAAGTTTGTAAGTTTGTAAGTTTGTACGAGAACCCTCCCATATATATATATTCATGTAAAATCATTTATTTTTCAATATAATAATCGTATGAGAAAATATAAAGCATTTAACCATTAAAATTTTCATTTTGATATATTTTTTCACTAAGGTCAAATAAATTAAAAATATTCTTTTCATAATAAGTTGCAAGTAAAATTATTTTCTTTTATAATTTATTAATTGCTTATATAATTTAAAAATATAGAGAGTTTCTCATAAATACCCAAGTCCAAAACTTTTTTTGGAAAGCACTACTGTTAGTGTAGGTGCCCTAGAAGCAATACATTGTTTTTTTAAACATTTGTGTCAGTTGTTCATTTAATAAATGTATTTATTATGATCTAAATTATTGCGATATTTTGTTAGCATAATAAATGTCCTTAGAATCATGATACACATTATATAGTTTAAGTACATGACTTGAACTTGAGATTATATAATATATCATATTCTTAAAGGTCCCTAGTCGAGTATTATTATATAGGACGATAAGTCGATAATAATACATAGATAGACTAATATGTTGTTTGACAAGATAACCACATCTCATTGGTTATAAGTATGGGGATACTAAAGTCAATACATAGGTACATGTAAGAGTACATGGTACTGGACAGACCCAGAGTGAGATTATTCATGTTTAATAAAGTCATAAGAAAGACTCACAGTGATAATAATGTAAAGATCCTTTGACTTGAAATCATTATATTTCTATGCGAGGATTAATATACTTTGACTACATTAAAAGTTACCTTTTACCGGGTGATGATAAAAGTGGACATCGGGTATATCATGAGTCATATGACAAATATGAATGATAGATAAAGAATTTAACCCTCCTCTAAAGAGGAGAGATATTATTGGCCTCTTGATGGAGTAGGACTATAGAAGCATGGCCATGCTCAAATAATGATTTGTCTTGATAGTCTACTCATGGATCAAGTAAACCCGGATTAAATGTTGAAGAGGATGACTAAATACATGCCTCGAGTTTAATCTATAATATGTAAGGTTAAAGGGATTATATTACACGAAAAACATTAGTCACGAAAGGTTTTATCTAATCACGATTGAATTATTGTTTAATTGGGTAACAATGATGTATTATTAGATACCGCTCATTGTTTATAATTTTATTAGAGAATAAAATTATTGCCGATTAAATGATAGCCTATAGGGTCACACAAATAGAGCACTTAATGGAATAGTTAATTTAAATTATTGATTTAAATTGACTGATGATTATTTGAATTTTATTATAACTAGATTTTCTTGCCCGCGCACGGGTGTCTTGATATTGTAGTTGTTTATTGTGACGTTGTGAAATAATTTTATGATTATAATAGAAAATCAAACCATCATATAATCCCAAATTAAAAATTAAATAAAATAAAATGTCATTCAAAATCAACATAGTCCGGATGAAAAACTCATAGTCTATAAAGGATTTGAGCTTAATCTCAAATACTTTATTACATTATTGTTTCATAAAAAATGTAAATATTGTAGTATAATTATTCAGCTATCTTAGAGATGTTATAATCAGAGATCCAACAGTGATACATATTCATCATGATTAAGCCTAGAATGACATAAAAAATTTATAAATTATTCTCGTATTGTTTTGAAATCAAATATCCAATTATATGATTCCATGTGAATGATGAGCAAATTAATTAAATATCTATGACTCATGCTATATACCGCACTCAAACTTGGATTAACATAGACTTTCGATGCCGGTGTGTTGATAAAGCTAATATCTCCTATAATTGTATAAATTTTCATCAAATAGATTTGGGAATTAAATGTATTCAGATGTGTATATAATTAAGCCGAATGAAAATTTTGATCTAACCTTCACACATTTGAACCTTCATATATACTTTCTAGAACCAAGATCACCGGTATTTCTAAATCCTCTTGATAAATATGAATCGTAGATATAACTTGACATCTAAAGGTTGATTTAGTACTTCATCAATATATTTCACAGGAATATAATCAGCAAATATTGTGATATACTAAAACGGAAGATTACATATGGTTTAGCAAACTTCGTTCAAAGAAACCATATGAATATACTTTGTCAATGATATGAAAACATCAGACTTATCACCCATCGTTTCTTCATGCATTATATCTGTATTAGTCTTACAATTCTTATTTTGAGCAAGGCGAGTTAGACCGTAAGCTCCTACTCCGGAGATACTTGAAGAAACAATTTCACAACCAGGTGGTTTGGTATCCTTCCATGGTCTTACTTTCTTTCATGGGAGTACAGACAAATTTTTCAGTCTTTCATATCGATTATCAGCCAAGAAATTTAGGCCTGTTGTTCTGTGTATTACTCAAAATACATGGTTTGTATTTCATCAATTATTCAGAGATGACAATTAGATGGCAATCGGGTCGGGTCGGGTTTCATGAAATCCATATCCAATCCGTTATATTTCGGGTCGGATCGGGTTCAGATATTAAAATGTAAAATCCAAATCCAATCCGTCGGGTTTTTTCGAGTTCCGGATCGGATTCGGGTTTCAGTCGGATATCTTTAAAAAATATTTAAAATTTTTTTTTATAAACTTGTCAAAATTATGATAACTAAGTATTTTCTTTTCAAAATTAGGATTATTTGATGATATTTATTTGTTTAATTTAGAATAATATAAGCTTAAACCATATTCTTTTTTATTATTACCAATCATTCAATTTATCAATTATAATAAATTTATATAAAATATGATTATACTTGAATTATGTGATATAATACAGTAGATCAAATTTTTTTAAATTAATTTATTTAATACCCTCATGTCATTTAATAACTTATTTTATACATAATATTAGTGATGAAGTATTTGTCTTGAATAGAAACCCTTATTCATTTAACCTAATCTACTAATATTGAGATTATATTACATTCATTAAAAAAATTAAATAACATATGTTATATATATGAGTTATGTTCAAAAGAGAACCATTAGACAGATATATTATAAAATAATTTAATATGAATATACTATAGTGTATAAATAATATATATATATATATATATATATATATATATATATATATATATATATCTGTGTGTGTGGGTTCGGGTTTTTTTCCGATTTCGGGTTCAGATCGGGTTTGGTTCTGATTTCGGATTCCGGATCGGGTTTCGGATCAGTAAAGGTCATATCCAAATCAAAATAAAAAAAAACGGGTACAAAAATCAAATCCAAATCCAAAAAATCGGGTTCGGTATATTCAAAAATTTGGATTTCGGATCGGGTATCCGTCGGATCAGATTATTTTGTCATCCCTCTTGATGCAGTACTTCATCAATATATTTCACAGGAATATAATCAGCAAATATTTTGATATATTAAAACGGAAGATTACATATGGTTTAGCAAACTTCGTTCAAAAAAACCAGATAAATAAACTTCGTCAATGATATGAATACATCAAACTTATCACCCATCGTTTCTTCATGCACTATATCTGTATTAGTCTTGCAATTTTAATTTTGAGCAAGTCGAGTTAGACCGTAAGCTCCTACTCCGGAGTTACCTGAAGAAACAATTTCAAAACCAGGTGGTTTGGTATCCTTCCCTGGTCTTCCTTTCTTCCATGGTAGTACAGACGAATTTTTCAGTCCTTCATATCGATTATCAGCCAAGAAAGTATTACTCAGAATACATGGTTTGTATTTCATCAATTAAGTATTGAGAGATGACTATTAAAAACACCGATTAGTCATCTCAATTATATACAAATGCTATAATGTATGCATATATTAAGGGATAGTCAACGTAAGATTATAATTGATTCACTTCATTTGACCTAAATATAATCTTTTCAAAAATATATATAATATATTTGTCTTTTATTAAAAATATATAAAAATTTCATCTCTACACTTCATTTGATTAATAGTTAAACAAAATAAAGACGTCTTTAATAGAGAAGTAAACTAATTATATCTTTTCTAATTATATATGTTACATAAATGAATAAGATATTAAATCAATAAATTGGAATCACGGATTATAATTTATATACTGAGATTTTAAACCGCATTAAAAAATGGATACCCTATACTTAATTGAATGTAAATGTTTCTTAAATTTAAGGGATACACTATATTTAAATTTACATGGTACACTTTAATTTTTAAAGCAATATCATACATAAAATCTTCTAGAGTGTTTAATAAATGTTAAAATAAGTGGAAATCAAATTATGTTCGACTATGTATCCTTTTTTGCTATGAATTATAGCAGTCTATATCCATGAATCGGAAAATATAAAAAAAATATATATAAAAATTTCATTATCAAGAACTAAAATTGTGGTGTTAAAAAGTGTTCCACTGATTAGGAATTATAACAAAAACTCTTGATTTGAAAATTAAATGTATTGAATATGGAAACCAATATATATTATACAAAAAAAGATTGTAATAATAACGGCCAATATCAGTTAAATTAAATAAACTTTGACTATTTTTCCTTATTTACATATGGGTTATGGCAGGCTATACTCATGTATCCAAAAATTTTAAAAAGTCATATAAAAACTTCATTATCAAGAGCTAAAATTATGGAGTGAAAAAGTACTCTATTAATTTGAATTTATAGCAAAAAGTCTTGATTTGAATATTGAATATAAAGAGTATGGAAACCACAAAAATTAAATAAAAAGTATTTTAGTAATTAATGTCAAAATCAGCGGCAATCAAATAATGTTTGACTTCCCTATTAGCATATGAGCTATAACACTCTAGATCTATCTATCCGAATATTTAAAAATCTAATATATAAAAACTTCCTTATCAAGAGCTAAAACTGTGGAGTGAAAAAAGACTCCATTAATTTGAAATTTTAACAAAAATTCTAGATTTGGAAATTGAATATGGAAACCACTACATATTATACGAAAAAGGATTAATGCCAAAATCATTGAAAATCATTATTTTGACTAATTCCCTATGAGTTAAAAAATGCTAGATTCATGTATCTGGACAGAAATTGCGTCATATTCATTCTCGGTGGCTCTTGACAAAAAACAATGACACACGATAAGATGTAAAAAAAAAGTCTAGATCAATAAGCAGATGTTGAGGAAAAGTGAATATAAATCTTCACACGATGAGCATCCGATAGTGGCCTGGATGAATTATCTCTATTCAGCAACTGCAATGAAAACTCAATAACAAAAAGAGGCTCAATAAATTCATTAGAGGACATACATGCATCATAATCACTATCAATACGAAAGGAAATTATGCAAAAATAATGTAAATAGAGTAATTACAAATTATCTTATCATCTATACAGTATAAAAAAACTCAAAAACCGGAACAGAAATACAAAAAAGAGAACATATTCCAATGCTAAGTCATAATCCCATATGCGTGGGTCGTATACTTTCATAAAAGCCTCTCTAGCTTTCCAAACTTTCACCCGGTGGCTGCCTTAATCCAATATCAGGTGAATCAAATGAGCACCCCATATGAGAATTAAAACACAAAACACTAAGATTACTTTTTGCACAACACAAATCCCAACACGAAGAGTTAAAAATGATGTTCAAAAAAAAATCCCAAGTTCTATATCACTACACAAATATTTCATTTGCACAAAGTGTTCGAACCTTTTCTCAAATTCCTGGAGCATGAAATCAATAGAAATCGTGAGGACCGGTCTCCCAGCTTTTCTCTATAGTAAATTATTAAACACGTTCAATACAAAATCATGTACTAATTATGATACGTGCAGCGTTCAAACAACAAATTTCAGAACCCGTTAAACAATAATAGAATGAACAAATATACACAATGGAGCAAATATTTTGAATAAAGAATCGGAAATAGTGCAAACCTATTTCACGGCCAATGGTGTTATTCTCTTTTTGACTTCGAGACGCCATCCTTTGTCGAAGCATCGTCGCAAGAGAACTTTGATGGATACTACCTGATGCATACACGGATGAACGCGATTTGTGCAAGATAAGTAGAATTTTACTATACAATACAATTTATAAGCGCAAACTAAAGTCCGTAGATAGAGAAATTAATGTGTAAAGAAAGCCAAGATCAGTAGTACTCCAGCAAAATCCGAGCGATGACACAAATCAGTTCGAAAGCCAGGCAAGGATTAGAGGCATGGAAGAAGGAATGGTTTCGAATGTGAAATTCAAATTATCTACTTTGATCTGATAAGAATATCATATGCAAATAAGTAGTAAAGCTTAAATCTGAACTGACGTCGTGATTAGTGGCACGATTCAAGGATGCATGATTAATGCTATTTTGAAATTCTGATCTTGATATGATGATCGTGATATGATTTGAATGTGCTCTCAGATCCAACGATACTCGAGTCGGGTTTCCCGAAGATCCGAAATGTTTCATCTTAGTGTTCATTTGAATAAGGAAGATGCTGGGTCCAATCGGAAGCTTAATGGGTTGATCCAAGAGCATGTGAAATTACCAAATCAGCCTTAAAATTTTGATTTGATGAAACAAAGTACAACCTGTCCAGTGTCCAGTAGCCATATAATATCATATGAAAAAGAATTGATTTGATTTTGAATTTAAAATAATGATGATTAGTTTTATATTTTGGAGAGTGCTTGAGAAGTCTTTCCATATTTAAATTAGAAATATAGGAAGTCATAAGCTAAAAATTAGTCAATAACACATTCAGAGTTGAGAATTCAAGCTTGCGTATTAGTTGGGTCAATTTAATATAAAATCTAGAATGAATGCATAATTTGTGGGATTGTTAAGAGCTGACATATATGAATTAACTGATTAGTTGGTGATACTGATGTGTCATATTTAAAAGTCTTGAAACTGGAATTTTTTTTAATATTATTTTTGTATATTTTATTTGAGTCACAAATAAATAAATAGATAAAAAATACATAGGGAATCTAGAAATTCAGCAATTCTTGGTTAGATTAATTAAATTTTATCTCTTCTCTGCTCGAAGAAAAAAAAATATAAATATAAATCATGATATTTAAAACTAGTCAAATCGATTATCCACCATGAAATTGAGGTATGTTGTTCCATGTATTTGTAAGAATATGTGGTTTTTATTTTATCAACCATTCATAAATCACAATTTAACAAAACTAATTAATTATGTCAATTAAAATCAAAAGCAAGAATGCATGCATAATTGTGGGACTGCCTAAAACTTGACATATATGAATCAGTTGATTAGATGGTGCTGCTGATGTGTCATAATTTAAATACGTGGCTTTATGACGTGGCTTTATTCGAATTATGTGGACTTCTTGACGTGGCATTGTTCAGGAATTATGATATAAATAGATAGATTAAGTGAGACTTAATTAAGATAATATAAATTCGAATTAAAGGGAATGTTTTTGCCCATAATAATTAAGTATGGCTTAGTTATTAATTAAATAATAGAAATTCATTTTATTATTTAATCCTATACCTACTAGGGTTGGGCTTTGCTGTTACTGGCCTTTCATTCAATCATTATAAATACATAATGATGCTTGAGGAGGTCATAACGTTTTTGTGAGAAAAACCCTAGCAGCAAAGAGAGGCAAGGTAGTTCCGATCGTCGAGAAGGAGGCTAGTAAGTCCATCCGTCGGTGCTCGTGTGGATACCATAGAGGTGTTTTCCGAGAGGTAGACACAAACCGTGATAGCTAGGATCTCCGTTGAGTTCGTGAAAGTCAAGCTTTTGAAAGGTATGATTCGTTATCTCCATAATCTGCCCATAATTATACATGGATCCTGTTCTTGGGTTTCGAAATTTTCGTTTTATTTACGTATATCCGCTGCGTTTTGTGCCTCAGAACCCAACAATGGCATCATTTTCATATATTTTGCAAAAAAATCAAACTTCTTAAAAATTGCAACAATACTGTATTTAACCACATGCAACCTTACTTGCAACCAGATGCAACCATAATTGGGGCCAATTAGGTGAATTGCATATGGTTGCATCCAGTTGCATTCCGTTTTTTTTTTTTGCAAATATTTTCAGAAGATAGTAAAATAGTTGAAAAAAATCTTGGAAAAGTGGCATTTTTTGTAAATTCCCTTTAATATATTCTACTTTTTTTCTTATACTGATTCAAAGATGGTGAGGATCACTATTGGTCAATATTTGATGGTTCGTGTTAGCAGCTGGTTAGTAACTGACTTGGTCAAGAACTAAACTGATGCGTATCAAGATTGAAGAATAGATTTATATATTCAACATACGGAAGTCAGCACATGGACTGATTTACTTTTGCTGATTTATAGGATCGTAACTATCAGTTAGGATATGTATGAAAACTAGTGTTCTAAAACTCGGAACTCGGTTCGGCTCGGCGAAGGGACGGAGTATGGGGTACTCGGAGTATTCAGGGACTAGTACTCGAAAAGAGTACTCGGTTGAAAAATCAGAGTAAAAATATTAATTTTTGATTATGATATGTATTTTAACTTTTCATAAATGATATATAATCAATTTTTTATGCACTTTATTAATTTTAGAATGCAGATAATGCACTTAAAGAGATAACTGATAAGTAGATAATAGAGTCGCATAACCAACATTACAATGTTTAACCTCCATAATAAGCAAAAATAATAATTTAATTTCTGGTCCAGAAACTTATGCAAAATAGTTAACAGTGAAAAATCATCTAAAATTTGACCATATCTCTCCATCAGATTCATCAAATATAATATCATCTTCTACTTGAGCTTCAGACTCGAAATCATCTTCGTCAAGCTCTCTAACATCTCTTTTAGGACCGACAAAGGGCAAACCAACAAATTCACCTTCATTGTAATTCACATCAATGGTTGAATCTGGTGAAATTTCTTCATCAATGTCACCACCTTCTACAATCCAACCTTGGGCCATACTTGCGTCACTAGCCAGCAAAATATCACGATTATCCTTCATCTTATTCTTTTTGTTTATGTTTACATTGAATTGCACATAAATAAGATTATGCAGCCTTTCAACATCTAATCGATTTCGTTTCTTGGTATGAATCTACATAATATATACAATGGTTATTTAATAAATAAACAAGTTATAGAAAGAAAATATAAAGAACACATACAATTTTTTGAGGTATTGCAAAAGACTTTCAATTGTAATCTGTTGTAACATTTTCGAGGCCTTTGGTAACAATTTTATGGTGTTACAATAAATTTACTGTAACATTTCTTTGTAACACTATATACTTAAAAACTGTTGCATATCAATAATTTGAAATTTTGTTGTAACACTTTTGTGCAACAATATTAAACCAATTGCAATATTCTTTATTTTTTTAGTAACACATTTCTGCAACGGTTTTGTGTGTTTTGCTTTTAAATTGTTGGGCTTGATTTACAGTAATACTATATAAATTCAATACTCTAAAATTTTCTTAACTTAAAAATTGACCAAAATAGAATTCAAAGTACAAACAGAGTCATCAAGTTGAAAGATATTTATAAACAAGACTAAGGTACCAACTTATAAACCATCCTTACAAAAATCAATCTAAAAGGATTCTTTTTAAGCCCTTCCTCAACATTATCATATCGGAGATAATGATCTTTCTTCACCCGACTTTTGTATATCCAAATATAGCTGATATAGCCACCACTCTTTCACACTTCTCTATCTCATGGAGGTCAGAACAGCAATTTCGGATCCTGCTTGATGTCCAGGTTGAGTTCCTCTACTAAATCTATTCATGTAAAGACAAGTCAAATTAAGGTTAGTAGCTTAAGGAGCAAAACAAAAGATATTGGCTATATTTATCAATAAGCAGGGTGAATAAAGGCCATAAGTATGTCTATTATAACATAAACTTTAAAAGTAGATAAGTTTGCTCAGGAAAAGGTCATTCCCGCAATGTACACTCATTAATTCTCTTACATTATTGGAATCATTTCTCTGCTCCAGTGACAGATATCCATCAAATTCTGAACCTTTAAACTCACTTCTTCTTAAAAAGTCTTCATGTATATATATAAGATATCTTTTGAATTACAGGAGAAAAAGATAGGACCGTCGGCATTCAGAAAATAACATCTTCAGCATAAAAATAACATACTTGACATATTGGAAAAACATATTATAAATGAAATTATAATATACGTACAAACCCAACAACCAAAATTTGCATATCTAGAGCAAGTCAGACCATAGAAACTAAAAAGGCAGATACTATTACTAATATAAATTTAATATCCAGATTTTAGCAAGCTAAACTTACGTCATGGTCCAGTCCGTTTCTTTTCTGCTGGTGGTACCCAGTAAAATGCTTAGGTTGTGGATGAAACTGTGCTACATTACATTACTTTGTGAGTCTATAGAAGAATTAAAAATCCTAAACTTATTTTGATCTGCATTCAGTTAAAAATACCCGGAATGGATATAATCTGAAGTATCATTTAGTGACATACTCGGTATATGAACACCTTCCTGGATATCTTCACCTGGAAACAAAACCCACTGAGTAGGATTAACCAACATGTTCAATCCAAATAAGAAACTAGGATATTAAATTCATAATAGTTACGTAAAACTTCTTCTAGATGCAGATTAACGATGAGGAACATGCAATTAGTAATGCATGGAAGGACTATATATCGACTAGTAATTATATATTAACACCCAAAACCAAATGTTGTTAATAGAAGATAACTAAAAAGCATACGACATGATAGGATATGTAACATATTAGAATCTATATTCTCATATATAAAGCTAGATTATATTTGCATTGGTAACTTTAAATTCCTTAGAAAGTATATGGTAAATGATACGAACAAGTGCAATGACTAAAAGTTGAACTTTTTCCCACAAACAACACCCATCCAAACACTAACACAAAAATAGCAAACAAGAGCAGCATTCCCACTCTCTTTCGAGGGTCAAATTTAAATTACCATTTCACCATTCTCTCTTTCTCTTTATATATCTTAGGAGCCTCCCAGACAACAACTGGCGGTGCCGTGTATGAATTGTTCGAAAGCCGTTCTGAAAATGTTATTGCAATGATCCATAACTTCCTCTACAGAGACCTAGTGACCCTGACGTCATAGCTCTCTTTCCAATCCCTCAAACCCATCTCATCTCCTCAATCCTATATCCAACCCAAAATTATATTATATCACTGATCGATGCTAAAATCCACCACAAACAAACACCCAGTCTCAAATTTCACTCACTAAACCCCACGAATCACTTTCCCAATGCAGACCCAAGTGCTAAAATCTCACACCCTCCAAACCCAACTACATAATCACTGCAAAAAACCTAAAATTCACAAACAAAATCACATAAACACCAAAACAAACTAACACATAATCCAAAATAATGGCTTTAGTTGAAAACCCATAAAAAATTTTAAAAAAATTCAACTTTACATCAAATCAACAAAAATAAACAAAAACCACTTGATAAATCAAAGCTGGGTATCAGAATTTACCTGGAAAACAGCAAACAAAACAGTAGAGATCAAATTGAGTAAGATACAGAGCAACATTAATAACCCTCCCATCTTACCCTAATAGAACAAATAAAGACACAAAATAAGAACACGAATAGGAAGAGAAAACAAGATACAAAATCCTAAAAAAGTTAAGCTCTCAACATAACAAAATAAGAATACAAAGCCCTAATCAAAATATTAATTAGGACAAAGATATAAATTTTACCTTGATTGATATTGAAGATTTGCAGCATGAGAGAGGAGATGATTTTGAAGATGTGCAGTGTGAGAGAGGAGTGGAAGGACAGTAGCGTGAGAGTGAAGGGGATTCTGTTTTTTTAGGGGGGGGGTTTGCGGGGGTTTATTTTGTTGGTTTTGATTTGTATCCCGCCAACAAAATTAAAGAAGCCCGCCTATATTTTGGTTCCAATTCATAAAAATGTTGCAAACTATTGTAACGTTTGACAAAGTGTTACAATTGGTATCAAAATTTTTAGATTGAAAAACTTACGAGGCATGCAACACTTTTCAGTTTTAGGTAACATTTTAAGAAAATATTGCAAAAGGGTAGCTATTTTTTGCCTATAGCAACATTTTTTGCAACATTATTGACTTTTGTTGTTGCAACAGGCCAAATATGGTGTAGTGATATACTTTGCAGTGTGCGCTTCTTGTGAACTTTCAACAGAAGAAATAAAACATTTACAATTAACACAAAGATTCATAATGCTTCGCCTATTTCTATCGGACAACGCATCTGTCATTAGTGAGCACCCACTGGCTTTCCATTCTTCCTCTTGTTCTTTAATCGATTGTTTTGTCTTTTCCACTTCTTGCTTATGGAGCGGCACTCTAAATTGGTACTGACTTGCTGGTATATAGCCGCGACCAAACTGTCCAACTGCCTCACGGAACCTTTGAGACCCTTCATTGTTTATGGCATTGAATGGTATACCAGACTCATACATGAACATAGAAGAAGATATTATTCTATCAAATTTATTATAATATAAATTTTATAATATTTTGTTATTTTATTGATAAAGTAATATTTTATTACGAAATAAAAAAACATGAATTATTTATTATAATTAACTAAAAAAAACTAAAACTAGTATTAATAATATATATTAATATTAAGAAATACATAAAAAAAATTAACTTTAATGATATGCGAGTTTTATATGAAAAGTTAAAGAATTGACTTTGTTTATTGCCACTATACCATAGATTGCATTTAGCGACCCCTGAAAATAGTTGCTATATTATAAAACATCATTGCAATAGCGTCTATTGCAATGATTTTCAAAAAATCGACCGTTAACTGTGCCTCCGTTGCCATAGGGCCTCTTACGCAATGAATTAACACATGTATTGCAACAAGTTCAATTCACTGCCAGAGCCACATATTGCAACAACTTTTCTTCTATAGCAATGATATTTAAGTCATTGCTGTTGTTTGTTCTTTTATTGCAACAAAAATTTGCAACATTTTTTCTTTAATTTAACATTGCCATATAGGACTTGTGGCAACAAATTTTGGTCCCAATATGCATTGTATTCAAATGATTTACAATAGCAAAAGTAACATCTAAGGCAACATTATAATCATATATTGCAACAATACGAATAAAAAAAATTGACATGACTATTTCGAAACTATATTAATCTGCCATTAAAGGTTCATTACAAGAACATCCTAAAAAAAGGTAAGAATATTACCCACCACAAATCTAACCATGCCTACACAACCACAACCAAGAGCAGTTACAATCCTAAGTCTATATTGTTACACCAAAATTTTGATCAACAAAAAATGAGTAACAATAGACTTGACATATCAGGCCCATTGTGATTGATTATTCCAAGAGCACGATGTGCTGGGGCATCTCTGGAAATCAACAAAGCACCCTCAATTAGATTGTTAAGAGCCTGGTGCAGAGCAAGTTCCTCAACAACAATTTTGGTGGATTGTGCAAGTTCATATAGGTCTATAGAGCGTTATTGCTTTTGAGACAAAGGCTTCAAAGCCCCAGCCAAATCTGGTAGCACATCCGCACTATTACATGGTCTTCCTAACACAAAGTAATAGAAAATGTCAAGATTGACAAACTGTATAATCAACCATGACACTATACACATGTAAAGTTCTATATAACTCAATGATGGTAAAGTGAAACAGAGCACATTACAACTAAAGAACAATCTGTAACATAATTCGCCTCATGTCAAAAGTAACAATAGACAGTATTTCTTTAATGGTATCTGCATCACCCATTCCAACAGATTACATTTCAACAAAAGAATCAGCTGATATATTATAAAGGCAGGAAAAAAAACAGATATGGACTGGAGAGAACAATACAAGATGAATCAGATGTAACTAGCAACTTGCATAGATTTACTTACCCACTGTTGTGTCAAAATGCTGGAATGCCTTGTAGAGATATTCATCCATCTCCAGTGTGTATCGATGCATCGTCGCAGCTATAAATTCCATGTAATCAATTGTCCCGTTACTATCGACATCAGCCTGACATGTAGGGAAAGGAAATTGTATGTGTCCATGTTAGTAAACGTATGCTTACACTACAAAAAAAACAGGACAAAACCGACCGGCTAAAACCGACCGCCAAAAAAAAGTGTCGACTTAAAACCGACCGGACTAAATCAGTCGGTTACGCCGCAGCACGACGTCGTTTTGCCTTGCTGGCAAGGCCAGACATTTTATAACCGACCAGAACAAGAGCGGTCGGTTTTACGGCTGACGTGTACGGAGCTTAACCGACCACTTTGTCGGTCGGTTATGTTTTTTTTAAAATTTAATTGATTTTTAAATAAATTATGAGTTTGAACGACGACGTTTAATCGCGAAAACCAAAACCGACCGCTAGCGGTCGGTTTTATCCTATTATATACATATAATTTTTTTTGTTTTATGTGGAAAATGGATTACATAAACTCGTCAGAGAAGGGGTTACGACACCGTTTTTTTATAAATATCATAACCGACCGGCACCGGTCGATTTTAAGTCGTAATTTTGATTAATATGATTCTCCCCCACCAGTCTCTCTTTCTTTTTCCCCAACTTATTTTCTTCCTCTTCTCTTCCCAAAAATCTCTCTCTCTCTCTACTCCCCTCTCTCTCTGTCTCTCCGCCAACTAACCTCTCCCTCTCCGCCAACAAAATGCACATGAAGAATATGGATTTTAAACTCCGTTCGGTCTCGATTGGATTTTGGATATCAATCTCAATTTGGGTTCAATCTCAATTTAAAGGTATATCGATCTCTCCCTCCGTTTCTCTTTAGCATTTTGTGTATGTATATATGTGTTTTTGTATGTATGTATATATATATGTTTCTTTATGTATATGATTTTGAATTTGAGTTTGATTTTGATTTTAGTTTCTCTTTAATTGTTTATGTTCTTTGAATTCAATTTTTAGTCGAGTTTGTAAGCATGAATGCATGATAATGAAGAAGGAGTCCGTTTTTGAAGAAAAATATATAATCATTTCATTCATATTCATAATTAAGAACACTCATAAACATCTTTATAAATACTTAAATAAAATTCATAAAAAAACACTTGAAAACAACTTTAACAACTTCAAATCCCCGAAGGGTCCGCCTCGCCTTTGCCCTTGCCCGCCTTGTCCTCCTTGTCCTCGTCCTCCTTTTGTTGCTTCAACTTCGCGGTCATCATCCCCGCGAAGCGAATCATCCACTCTTGCTTGTGTAGCGCTGCCCGCCTTTCTTCTTCTAGCCGCTCCCGTTCGAGATAGTGATCCATTTGCATGAACATGATTGGGATTCTATAATCCCAATCCATTTCCACCCAAATATCATCGGGGATGTCGAGAATGCCATAGGAGACTCCATCGATTGTGACGGTGTTGTTGTTGTAGTTGATTGTGACTGCCATTGTAATTTTGATTGTGATTGTAGTAGTTGTAGTTAATTTGTGGTAGATTAGAGCCCTTTTTATAGCACAAGTGTTAAGCAACTAAAAAGTCTCTACATTGAATTGTATTAGTGTTACAATCCCAAGAGTCACCCTTCCATTACCCTTGTATTGAATTCTATGAGTTACACTCCCAATATTCATACCCCTTGATTGCTTAGGAAATTGATAGGATTTTGAAATTGAAATATTGTTAAGATTAATTTTATTTGATTTTGGACTTTGAATTTGATTTAAATATAGTTATTACTCATCTATTTTAATTGATTTTGAGTTTGATTTGATTTTGATATAATTTTTTGAGTTTGATTTTATAAAGCGTGTGAGTTTAATTTGTTATTAGCATAAATTTTAATTTGAAATATTTTGAAGATTAAACAATTTTTTATGGAGTTATCAATGACGGGACTGGTTTTTATCAAACGACTTGCGAATAAATGGTTGCATTTGTTATGAGTTTTCTGATATAAAACCAGTTCCGTCAAATTATTTTTTTAAAAATTTAAGCGACAAAACCGATCGACAACAGTCATAACTGACCGAGGTTACCATTGTCGTAACTCAGTAAACCGACCGATTAGGTCATAACCGACCGCTTATACCATAACCAAGTGCAGAAAACCGACCGATAAGGTGGTCGGTTTTGCGTTTATTAGTTTTATTTATCGATTTATTTGGCTAAGTCATGAGAATGCTCTGCGGCACCGACGAACGACGTCGTATGCGTACTATAAAACCGACCGGCGACGGTCGGTTTAGATTATTTTTATTTTTAATTCTCGATTTATTTGGCTAAGTGCTGAGACGACGTCGTTTGTGTAATATAAAACCGACCGAACTCGGTCGGTTTTGATTATTTTATTTTTAATTCTTGATTTATTTTGGCTAAGTGTTGAGACAACGTCGTTTGTGGACTATAAAACCGACCGAGTGGTTGGTCGCTTTTGGCCGGTCGGTTTTACGTGGTCGGTTTTAAATGCTGGGAAAATAGCGCACTGCTCGTTAACCGACCAGAAACGTACGGTCGGTTTTATTTTGCGACATAACCGACCACTTGGCGGTCGGTTTTGACCGCCATTGTATATTTTATTATTTAAAAAACGGCGGGTAGGTGCGTTTTAGCAGTGATACGACAGCGTTTTGTTAAAATAGACATAACCGACCGGTTATTTTTGACAGGCGGTCAGTTTTGTGTGAGCTAAAAAGTAAAAAACTACTCTCCACTTTCATTATACAACAAAGCTTGGAAATTATCAAATATCAAAAGAAGAAGGAGAAGAAGAAAAAGAAGAACACGAAAGGAAGGAATCAATTATCAAAAACAAAGTAAGATACTCTTCTTAATTATGATCACATTGTGATTTTTATTTATTTTGTTGAGAATAATTTGTATGCATGTTGTTTATATAAATTCTTGGATAATTTGTAATGTGTATATGTTATGTTCATACTTACGTGGTGTGTATATATATTTATGTAGATGACAAATCTTGATCGGAGTTGGATTAGTAACCGGTTGCAACGAGATAAAATTACTCTAAATTTAGAATATAGGGAAGGTGTAGAGGAATTTTTGAATTTTGCAAGCTTGAAAATGGAGGGAGGTATGATGAAATGTCCTTGCAAGCTTTGTAAAAATTTGAATTGGTTAGGGGTAGATGATGTTCGGTTTCATTTGATATCCGAGGGTATGATGGAGAGTTATACGGTATGGACTTCGCACGGAGAGGTTTCGCAAAAAAGTAAAAAGCGAAAATTATGTGAAACGTGAGAATGTCGTAGGGTAGTAGATGATCATGTTGATATCAACTCCATGTTACATGATTTTGCCGGTTCAAATCGTGAATTTTATGATACCACGGGTACTACTAATGTTGAAGAAGCTCCTAATGATAGTGCTAAAGAATTTTATAAGGCGATTGTTGAAAATGGTGATCCTATTTATCCCGGTTGCACAAAATTTACAAGATTAAGTTTTACCGCAAAATTGTTGGAGTTCAAAAATGCGTCTAATTGTAGTGACAAAGCCTTCAACAGTTTGATTAAGATCATTATGGACGTGTTACCAAAAAAGCACACATTACCCGAGTCTTATTATGAGATGAAAAAGGTTATGAAAAGTTTAAGGGTGGAATATGAAAAAATTGATGTGTGCGAGAATGATTGTAAGCTATTTTATGGAGATGACAAAGATAAAATTGTGTGTGATATATGTAGTTGTAATCGATATTTGGATAAATCAAGGAAAAATGGTAAGAAAATTCCGAGAAAAATTTTAAGACATTTTCCTTTGATTCCCCGACTGCAACGGTTATATATGTCGGCACATACATCCGACCATATGAGGTATTACAAAAATCGAGAGGTCAATGAAAAAGAAATTTCTCACCCTGCGGATGGAGACGAATGGAAGAATTTTGACCTCCGATATCCATCATTTGCTCAAGAAATTCGTAATGTAAGACTTGGTTTTGCGACCGATGGTTTCAACCCGTTTGGGAATACGGGTAACAAAACATATAGTGTATGGCCCGTGGTAATTGTTGTGTATAATCTTCCGCCGTCTATGTGTATGAAGAGACTGTATATGTTTTTGACGGATATTATACCGGGTCCGGAGAGTATTGGGAAAAGTATTAATATATATCTTAGACCTCTCATTGATGAATTGAAGACATTATGTGGTGTACCGGAGTGCAAACATATGACCAATCTCTAAAACAAAATTTTACCATGAGAGCGGCTCTTATGTGGACAATCAGTGATTTTCCTACCATGAGTATGGTAAGTGGTTGGTCGGGGAAAGGAAAGCTTGCATGTCCAGTGTGTTTGGGAAGTGTAAAGGGGTTTCAGTTAAAACATTCTGGGAAATGTTCTTTTCATGGCACTAACCGAATTTTTCTTGAACCTAATGATCCATTGCGTAAGAAGAGTAGCTTGTTTGACCATTCGGAAAAAAGGTTGTGGCGTGGACGCTTATCCGGGGAGGAAGTTAAAACTTGGATTGATAGCATAGACTTTCCACCACCCGGAAAGACTAACAAAAAGAAAAGAAGTGATGGATATGGGGTTGAGCATCATTGGACTCATGCCCTGATCTCCCTTATTGGTCTTCACATAGTTTGCGACATTCCATTGATATCATGCATACCGAAAAAAATGTGTTTGAGAACATATTTTTTACCATTGTTGGGGGTAAGAAGTCAAAAGATCACCACAAGGCAAGGTCGGATTGCAGACACTTCGGTGTGTTGCCTCATTTGTGGATTGATGAAAATGGCAAAAAACCAAAAGCACCGTACTCACTTAGTAGAAAACAACTCAAACTTCTATGTCAGTGGATTGAGTCGTTGAAACTTCCAGACGGTTATGTCTCAAATATATCTCGTTGTTGCAATGCTAAGGAGTGTAAGTTTTTTGGATTTAAATCGCATGATTGTCATATTTTCCTTAAAAAATTGTTGCCTCTATCAATTCGCGAGCTTCTACCGGGACCAATTGTGGATGCCTTGACAATGATTTCCGATTTTTTTCAAGAATTATGTTCATCCGTGATTACGAGATCCGATTTGGATCTAATGACGAAATCGGTTATTAGAGCTTTGTATTTATTGGAAACCATTTTTCCTCAGACTTGGTTTGATTCGATGGAGCATTTGGTAATACATTTAGCAGAAGAAATTAGACTAGCAGGACCCGCTTATTGGCATTGGATGTATCCAATTGAACGGTTATTAGGGAAATTTAAACAAAAGGTTGGTAATAAAGCGCGAGTCGAGGGTTCAATTGCCGAACGATATATGGAAGAGGAGATTCTTAATTTTTGTTCCTTCTACTTTTCCACGGACTCAATTCATAATAAAATACGTCGCAATGAAGCTCATTTTGATGGTGATGGCTCCGAAAAATTAGAAGTTTTTGAATATCCAATTGAATGTCTTGGTAAAGAGGGAAATCGTTATTTGACCGATAAAGAGCGAAAGTTAGCAGAAGAATATGTACTTCTGAACTCTCCAGAAATTCAACCTTATCTAAGGTATCATTTATAATTTATTAAAATTTATTATAATTTATTGATAATTTATTATAATTTATTTCAGGCGGTTTACAGATCGTGTTATGAGTCAACGTCCGGAGACAACACCTCAACAATTAGATTGTTACATAAAGACCCGATTTAAAGATTGATTATTGAAAAAGGTATATATTGTTTTTTCAATTTCCTTTGAAATTTGAATTTATTTCATCAATATATTTTTAATATTTTTAGGTTGGACGAGATGATGTAAACCGACCTCTTCTTCAATATTTGTTTGAGGGACCGGCTATGCAGGTAATGACATTTGAGACTTGTAAAGTCAATGGATACAAATTTTGTACGAGAACATCTTCAGGTTCCGGTGTCATTGTTAAGGGCACTTCACATGATAACAATAGTGATTATTATGGACAATTGGAGGAAATTGTCGAGCTTATTTATCGAGGAGGAAATTATGTATATTTATTCAAATGTATATGGTTTGATAGTGTCGGAAATGGTGTTGTGATTGATAAAAATAGGGTCGTGACCGTGGATATTACTTCACATGATAACAATAGTGATTATTATGGACAATTGGAGGAAATTGTCGAGCTTATTTATCGAGGAGGAAATTATGTATATTTATTCAAATGTATATGGTTTGATAGTGTCGGAAATGGTGTTGTGATTGATAAAAATAGGGTCGTGACCGTGGATATTACTTCAAGATTGAAGTCGGATGAGATTTTTATTTTGGCTAGTCAAGCTTCCCAGGTTTACTATGCTCCCAGTGTATTGAATCCACATGGCAAATATTTTACGGTCGTCAAGTCTAAAAGTCGTCCGATAAGCGAATCTATCAAAATATCAAATGATATTGAAGAAGCTTATCAAGAAGATAGATCAAATGCTACTAGTGCATTCTCTATATTTGTTGATTTTGCACAATATGGTTCCTTACCGTTCGTTCGACATGAAGAAGATGAACAAGAAGAAGAAGACAAAGATGAAGAAGAGGATGATGAAGAAGAGGAAGAAGAGGAAGAAGAGGAGGAAGAAGAAGAGGAGGAAGAAGAAGAAGAGGAAGAAGAAGAAGAGGAAGAAGAAGAAGAGGAAGAAGAAGAAGAGGAAGAGGAAGAAGAAGAAGAAGTAGAAGAAGGAAGTGATGACGAGAATGAAAATAATGGGGATGGAGATGATGATTATGATGATGGATTTGATGAAATTGATTAATATAATTGAATATTTTATGATGTTGTTGAATTTAGTACTTCAACTTTCATGAAATTATTGATTATTGATTTGTTGGTTTGTTGGATGGTTGTTGGTTTGGTCGCAGGTAAAGGCAGAGAAAGGAAACAACAAAACCTTGTTTTTTTTTAAAAATGCGCAGAAAACCGACCGATTTGTTATATAACCGACCATGGTTACCATTCGGTAAAGCAGAAAACCGATCGATTTCAAATATAACCGACCGACTGTTCCATTTCTGAGACAGAAAACCGACCGCATTAGCGTAAAACCGACCGAGTTTGCATAAATATTTTTAAAAAATCCGGTTCGCCTAATTTTCACGTTACGAAGTCACACATGTTAATTATAAACTTGACTAAGATGTTTTAATTTTTTAGACAATTTAAAAAACATTCTTATATGTACGGATCCCCTAAACAGAAGACTGATCATATACCAGAAGTCTTATTTTGAATTATCTCGTTCACTCTTAATTATTCAAAAAAAGATGTTTTATTATTTAAACAATCCAACCGTACGGATGTTAAGATGTTTTAAATTTTTTAGACAATTTAAAAAACATTCTTATATGTACGGATCCCCTAAACAGAAGACTGATCATATACCAGAAGTCTTATTTTGAATTATCTCGTTCACTCTTAATTATTCAAAAATAGATGTTTTATTATTTAAACGATCCAACCGTACGGATGTTAATAAAATAATCCCATCAACGTCGATACAAAAAATCATATGATTTCGATGAATCGAAATACACTTTTATAACGTTTTTATAGTAATACTTTATATAAACAAAATATTAAATTAAGAAAATATTTTTTCTAAAAGACAAAACCGACCGACTGGACAATAAAACCGACCGACCTTGAAATTACGCGGAAAATGAAATTTTTCGTGAAAAATTAAAACACCCGCGTGACAGGAACGACGTCGTTTGATGGTTCTGCACAGATTTCCAGGTCAAAACCGACCGGGTTGCCGGTCGGTTTTGTCGCGTCAGTATATAAACAAAAAAAAAACCCCCTTTCCTCTTTTATTCTCACACGAACACTGCTCCCTCTCCAAAAACCAACGAACTCAAGACCTCGAATCAAACACTCTCCGAACTCTTTCAAGGCGGCAAGAATCAAGAATCAAGTGCAATGGCGGCAAGAATCAAGAATCGGAAACCCTCTCCAAAATCCTCTTCAATGGTAGAATCCGAAACCCTCTCCTAACGTTTTTCAAGTTTAATTGTTATAGAGCTTAAATTTGTGTTAGTATAGAGCTCTATTGAACTTCAATTTGTTTAATTTGTTTAGTTTTCAAGCTTTTATATGTATGCATTGTATGTATATAAAATTTGTATATGTTAGTTTGGAAATCTACATGCAAGTTCTTGTCGTCGGTTATGTCATGAGAATGAAAACGATAGGTTTTAGTTTGTGTATATTTGTATATGTCAGTTTTAGTTTGTATATGTTAGTTTTAGTTTGTATATGTTAATTTATATATGTTAGTTTGGAAATCTCTGTTTTTTATTTGTTTTTATATTTTTGTAGGTTTTACTTTGTGTATATTTATACTCACATTCATAAGGAGGGCTTGGAATTTGGTTTTGTGGTTGTATTAAGGGGTTGTGGTTTGCATTTGGCATTTTGATATAATTAAGGTGTTGTGGTTTGCATAATTGGTTGTGAATAAAATTTATGTGATATAATTAAGGGGTTGTGGTTTGTATTTTGGCATTTTGATTCATAATTAGGGGTTGTGGTTTCATTCATTTTGGCGTTTATATGTTCAAAAAGGAGTCGATTCATAAGGTGTTGTGGTTTGCATAATTGGTTGTGAATGAAATTTATGTGATATAATTAAGGGGTTGTGGTTTGCATTTTGATTCATAAGGGGTTGTGGTTTCCATTTAAAGTCGATTATTTTTTGATTCATATTCTAACCAATGGTGTTTATGGTGTTTGAATAGGGCACCTTGTGGTGGTTTGTCATCCTTTTGTGGTGATGATCATTGCCTTAATGGCAAGAAAAGGCAAGGGCAAGGGGAAGGCCAAGGAGACAACGAAAGGCAAGGGAAAAGGGAAAGCCAAGGAGACAACTTCCACCCGGAAGGGTAAAGGAAAGTCTAGCACCTTGGCTATACGTGATGAGCCAACTGATTCGGATGAAGGCGGGGAGAATCTGAATGAAGAGGAAGTTCCAAGACAAAGGGTAGTTAGGAGGCCACGATCCCATTCAGCCGGTTTGTTTGGAAAAGTCCCTCCGAAACCAATCCGTATCAATATTTCAGGAGGACAGTAAGTCTACTTGTAGTAACTTATCTATATATGTAATATATATATATATATATATATATATATATGTATGTATGTATGTATGTATGTATGTATATGTATATCTATATATATATCTGTATATCTATATATATATCTGTATCTTGCACTTGTTTAAATTTTGTTGACATACATATATATGTACATATAATCTCTTTTCACATTTTGGTAGTATTGAAGATGATCAAGCAAAGAAGACTTTGCTTGCTATTGTTCGTGAAAGGTGGCCGGTTGGACATTACACGTTCACCGACATTGTTGAATATGATGATGAATGGCTAAAACACGTAGTCGAGGAATTTAATGTAAGCTACTCTTCTTATGCTCACATTGTGATTTGTATGCATGCTTTTTTATTTATTTGTATTATGTGTAAATAGTCTAACCATATGTATGTAATTTATCTTGGTTTTATTATAATTGTAGTTATATTTCAAGCAACAAAAGGGACAAAGCCGGTCCGAAGCAAAAAATATAATTGAGAAGCATATCAAGAACACAATAAAGAGGACGTTGAATGAGCTCAAGACAAATATTGAGCAAAAATCAAAGGAAAGCGGAAAATCAAAATTGAGTTTAAGACCTGGATATTGGTCCGAACTTTTTTGGAAGGATTTATTAAATTATTGGGAAAAGAATGAGGGGCACTTGCATAGGTCATCCGTTGGATCTACGAACCGCAAGAACGTCGAGCGGTTGCATAGTGCCGGTGCCCGGTCTTTTAATAAAGTGAAGGAGGTATATATAAATATCTATTATCATACACACCTTAATTTCTTAATTAAGGTTTAATTTACATATATATTATATTGATGATTTAAATTGTTTTTGGAAGGAAATGAAATGGAAAGAACGAGGAAAGAATCCAACTCGCCTTGAAGTATGGAACCGGACGCATACAAGGGTTGGAAGTGATCCCGAGCACCCTGTATATACCACGCCGGCTGCAATGGCCATAGCGGTAATTAAATGATTGTCTTGTGTTTTTTTTTAAAGTTTCAATGTCCATTTTACTTTTTAAGTTGTTCAATGTACTGATTGATGCACATTTCTCTGTAGACACGATATGCTTCTATTCTAGAAAGCATGCCGGTGTCGGTTACACAAACAGGGGATAGAGACGAGCCCTTGGAATGGTGGTTGTCTGCAACCGGAGTTCCCGAAGGCAAAAAGCCTAAGAAGGACTACCTTGTTGGATTCCCCGAGGCTCGTGCTAGTCAACTTATTCCGACTCTCGCCTCACGTTACAGGGATTCAACAAGAGGCGAAGCCGGTGGATCTTCCGGTCAGAGACAAGAAGCCGTCATTCCCGACAATGTGTACCTCTCGGTCGTGCGCAATGTGCTCAATGAGGTCCGTGCGAACCCCCTTCAATTTCTGCGACAAATGTCTGAAGAAGAGATCGCGAATTTTGCAAAGACCGCACTAGAGGCCTCCGATCCAGCTGCCGATCCAAGTACAAGGGTTCAATGGAATTCTATGATTGGTGGGGAGATGGTACACATTGTGGGGTCGATGGTCGAGGATATACTCCTCAAAATGGAAAGGAAGGTTGAAGAGGTACGAATTCATATTTGTTATCTACTTGTATTTATCGAGTATGCTTATTGTCTTATTGGTTGTCATTGTCTATTATATGTGCAATTAGGAAAAGGAACGCAGACTCGCAGTGGAGAAGGATTATACTGATCCAGAGGAGCTGTCGGAGGAGGAACGCGGAGGACCCGAAGCCGGTGCTGATGCGGGTGCCAATGCTAGTGTTGCTTCGGGAGCGGGTGCTAGTGCCGCTACCGGAGCGGGTGCTAGTGCCGCTGCGGATGGAGCTGCTTCCGATTCAGATGTTACATTAGATTAGTTTGGCTTTTGAATATTTGTGTTTTGAATATTGTGTTTAAGTTGGATTTGAAATTTGGTTAATGCTTGTGAAGGGCTTTTTGTTTGCCCTTGTAGACAATTATATGTTTGATGTTTGGGATTGTAGTTATGGTACATTTTGTTGTTGTTATATATGGTTGTGGTTTATGTTATTTTGGATATTGTTGATATTGTTGGTTGTTGGTAGCAGGTATGGCAGTATATAGAAACAGCAGGAATATTTTTTTTTTGATAGAAAACCCAGAAAACCGACCGACTACAGACAAAACCGACCACAGTTACCATTCAATTCACAGACAAAACCAACCGCTAAAGACATAACCGACCACGGTTACCATTAAAAAAAGCCAGAAAACCGACCGATTGCTTATAAGACGGTCGGTTATCTTCGGGAGACCGGTCGGTTATATACGGTCGGTTTTAAGCCCTGCAAGCGGTCTGCTCGTTAACCGACCAAGTGAATTGGTCGGTTATGGGAAACCGACCGCTGTCGGTCGGTTATAAGGTCATTCTTTTTGTTTGACTTTTTTGGTCAAACGTTTATAACCGACCACGGGCGGTCGGTTTTCTTGCCCCCAACAAATTTGACTTTTTTGGTCAAGATGCTGTAACCGACCACAGACGGTCGGTTTTAGTGCCCCCAACAAATTTGACTTTTTTGGTCAACCAATTATAACCGACCACCACTGGTCGGTTATATTATTCTTAGAACGATTGACCATATTTTGGTCAAACATTTAAACCGACCGACGTCGGTCGGTTATAACTTTACATGTGGCTATGGCGTCCACGTGGCTCCAGATGGCATTGCAGGGCCCAGGGGAGCGACTTTCTTAAATCAGCAAAACCGATCGACATGTCGGTCGGTTTTCGTCTTTAAACCCGACCAATTCTTCATAACCGACCAGGTTACAACCGACCAGCATCTCCGGTCGGTTTTAGTGATAAAACCGACCGTTTTTGGCTTTAATCGACCGTTTTGGGCGGTCGGTTTTGCCCTGTTTTTTTGTAGTGTTAAGTCCTTGAGTTTCCTCTGCGGGTAAACTTTCAGCAATGACCTTTAGTTCAAATAAAAAACTTGAGTCAGCAAGTCCTTTATTCATTTCAAAAAGGATCTGTAGCAGATATATTTAACTGAATTAACACGAAATAGGACCTTGTGTGCATGCTTCTTGAGCTTGTTCATAGCTTTGAATAGCCTTATCCTAGAAAGAACCGCACTGTCTGCTGACTTGTCCAATGCTTCGCCACCCTCTCAAAGCCTTGGGTGATCTAGTACATAAGTATCACATTTCTTTTGTTGAAATGACACGATATAAGAATTATAAGAACTAAGAAAATATTCATTAGCTTTGTTGGAATATCAGATGTCCAAGAGAGAGCTTGCCGGGAAAAGTAAAGAACTATGACATTCAAATCCTACATATGGGTATGATCATGTTTGTTTGGAGGGATCTAAACACCAGAGTTCTTTATTTTTCATGATAAGCTCGCTCGGAACATCTGAATTATATGGCCATAGGATCACATCTGATTATATAGAATTTATCTTTCAAATAAACATGGCCTGTGTTTACTTTATATACTTCAACTTTGCCTAAACTGTGGATGCAAAAGATGAAATCTGATTCATATATATGTCGCATAAAATATAAGTTTGAATAACATTTATGCCTCCAAGTTTCACCTTCTCAAAAAGATCAGGCCATATCTAGTGAAATAAAATTATAAACCACACATCATATCACATACCAGGACTTAGCTGCAAGATTTCCAAAACTAGAGTTAGCAGAGAGAGTGGAGGTAAACAGCAGAACTAAGTATTCTGTTTAAAGATTGTTCATTAACATTTTACTGTGAAGGAGTGGGTATATTACTGGTTGGGGATGAGGTGGGTGACTGCCAGAACCAATCTGGAAGTCATAACGGGGAGTTCCTGGTAAAAGTGATGTTCATATAGGGTTCCTTGTGCCAGTAATCCAATTAAGGAGATCTTCTATCTGCTTGCACTTGATTAATTTCCATCCGTATAGGTGGAATTCCTCCCTAAAAGAATGATACAACATTAGGCACCCTTGTTACGTTTCAGGTCTTAGAAACCAACATGTCCAGGCATGTAACATTTTCCATTTCTTTTTTTGTCCACAAAAATCAAACAAATAAGGCCATCAAATACTGCAGATGCCCTTAAAAAACCAAAGATAAATGAAAGCCAATTTCTAATCATCAGAAAATATATCAAAAGGAATCATCAAAAAAATATATCAAGAGGACCACATATAGCTTACCATTTGCACGACAACAGGCTAATGGTACGCAAAGCAGATAATCAGAGCAGATAAATTACTCCATTACCATGGGTGAGTAATTACTCCATTGCTTAGGCCATAAATTAAACCCCTAAATTAACCAAAAAGCAAAACCCCCAAATTATGAACTCCTAATTAAACAAAACTAAGACCTAATTAAGAACATAAACCCTTAATTTAACAAAACTAATACCAAATTAACAACATATAATCGATTAAACGCTTAAACAAATTCAATTAGAAACATGTACAAACTCAATTAAACACAAATCTAAATCATGACATACTTCAAGTTATTAGGAAAAGAAGATTGATTCCTCCATTACCAGCTTTCTTCGATCACTCTCTCTCACTATACCATAGATTGGATTTAGCAACCACTCAAAAGAAAATTTTCTCAAAATCGTTGCCATTGAAAAAATAAAATCAATATATCGCAATGATGAAAAAATCGTTACAATAGAATCAAAATTTCGTTAAAATTTTTGGAAGGAGTATAAAAAGAACCGTCTATTGCAATGTTACTAGAGAGCGTTGCACTAGGTGATATTTTTGGATCAAAAAAATTGGCGGGCCAACTAAAATATGAGGGCGGGATGTATGAAATATTTTGGTGGGTCTTTTATCAGAACAAATAAAACAGGGGGCCTTTTATCAAAACAAATAAAATAGGG
Organism: Daucus carota subsp. sativus; assembly: GCF_001625215.2. Taxonomy (NCBI): domain Eukaryota; kingdom Viridiplantae; phylum Streptophyta; class Magnoliopsida; order Apiales; family Apiaceae; genus Daucus; species Daucus carota. Next base: position 31,633,280 of record NC_030389.2, read on the forward strand.
AAAACACTCACAAACACTCTCTTGACCTCACCTTACAAACACTCGGACCGACGAAAATAAGCCAGACGAGAGAGATGGCGATAGAGAGGCAGGAAGAAGGAAAGAGAGAAGAAGATTAGAGAGAGTGAAGAAAGCACGCTATATAGAGGTTTAAAATTCTTCCCCTAATAGCTCTAAGTATGTAAGGGTTTATATGTGTGTTTAATTGGCGTGTTATACGTGTTTAATTGAGTTTGTAAATGTTTTTAATTGATTTTTTGTTGTTAATTTGGTCTTACACTTGTTAATCTAAGGATCTATGTTCTTAATTTGTGGGGTTCATAGTTTATTTTATGGGTTTTTTTTCAGTTGTTAATTTGGGGATTTGAGTGTTGGTCCAGGAAGTAGGAATAGGGAGTTGGTGAAAAAGAAATGAGGAAGGCCCAGAATTTGAGGGTGCCCGCAGCAGGGTCGCCGTCGGTTTTATCGGCATCGCCGGTGGGGTTTTCGATATCGCATCCTGATTCATTTTGGGTCATATTCAGACTAGTAGAGTCGCATTGTCTGTTTATGCGTGTCTTTTTAGGGGTGAGGGTGCCTCTGCTACGGCACCTCTTAATTAGTACACCGAGCATGTGTTTATGCAGTCATGTTGGAATTGGGAAAAAGTAGATTGCGTTTCGTTTCATTTAGCTGTTAATTTAATTGTTTAATTAGTTTGTTTCGTTTTGTTTCATTTAGCTGTTAAATGAATGGCTTTTTTTAGTTGGTTTCTCTCTTGCTATTTTCTACAGACATAAAGGACGACAGAATAACAATCGATAGCCATAGATACATTGTATGAGAAAGACTAGTTGAAAGAATTTACGCTGCTCTTCTATTCTTGTTAGCAGAAAGGTGGCTGCGGTAACCACTAGTTAGTCTTTTATTCTGTCTCTCTTCTTCGCACTTATTGTGTCATGGAGATCAAAGCTTTATTTTATCACTCTGATAGAATTATGAATCTCCCTGGACAACCTCAAGTTGGGTTTCAACAATTTTCAGGCTATGTTACTCTAGATGACAAGAAAAAAAAGAACTCTCTTTTACTACTTTATTGAGGCAGAGATCGATCCTGCTTCAAAGCCTCTGGTCCTCTGGCTCAATGGAGGTATGCAAAATGTAATTTTTTTTGAAGATGTAAACTTTTTGTCATTTAGTTAACACTGCTGATATATATATTAGCTAGATCAATATTTGATTTCTTAAGATCTTAAAGGAACTAAGATGACAAGTATAGTTCCCTTGCTGGTGTTAAATTCACATTCAAACATGTGATTTCATGGAGGTTCTACTTGCCAACTTTACTTAAAATAACTTAGTTTGATTCTGAAAAAACATCAGACTTGTTGCCAGAGATGAATGCATTCTTGGAAATTGATGAGTTAAACTATTTAGGAGCTATGGCTAGGTAGTGTTGCCTATATAAACTGTGCGACAAACTAAAATTCAGACTTGAAATGTTCTTGGTGGGCCACTAGAGAGTCATACTTTGTTTAATTAATACTATGTGGCAAGAGTGTAATTGAAAATAATGGTGTTATAGGTTGAGAAGAATTACCACCTATGAGAAGAAGTTTGTGTGATGCAGGACTTGCAAAGTGTGATTGCAATGGCCAATGATTATTTCCAGAATATTCACACTTAAAGAGACAATAATAATTGCTAAAAGGAAGTCAAACAATACTTTATAGATTACTCTAATCAACAGCTAGAGTCAATAAGATTTTTAAGTACAATTTTCTTTTTTCAGTCTCGCGGTCTGCCTGTAGTGAATATATTATCCTTCTTCCTGCACATTCTTGTTATTTAAACTATCTTTCTATATTATCAAGTGTTTAGTTAGTCATTTATTAACAAGTGTTATTGCAGGGAAAGAAAGGCATCTGGCTCAAATTGCTTATTGAAGTTGCAAATCTTGTTGAAGGTGCATTCAAGGTACGAAGAACTATGTGAATCGGCATAATCGACCAAAATTGTTGTTGAGGAACCTGCTCTGCTCGAGGCTTTCAACAATCTAATTGAGGGTGCTTTGCTCATTTCCACAGAAGCCCCAACAGATGGTGCTCTATGACAAGCCTTTTGTTATTGAGTTTTTGTTGGAAAAAATTTCGGTGTAATAATATATTGACGTGTTTTATTTAACATTTTAGATTTAGGATTGTTTTTATTAATGTTAGTTAATTACACAGTGGCCCTACTCTTGCATGTGGTTGTGTAGGCATGGTGTGATTTGTGGTGGGTAACTTTATTAGTTTTTCTTTCGGGATGTTTTTGTAATGAATCTTTAATGATGGAATAATATATTTTTGTAATGGTCATGTCAATTTTTTTTTATTCATACTGTTGCAATATATGATTATACTGTTGCCTTAAAGGTTGCTTTTGCTATTGTAAATCATTTAAATAATAATGCATTAGGACAAAAATTTGTTGCCACAGGTGCTATATGGCAATGTTTAAACCAAAAAAAAGTGTTGCAAATTTTGTTGCAATAAAAGAACAAATTAAAGCAATGATTTAAATAGCATTGCTATAGAGGAAAAGTTGTTGCAATATGTGGCTCTGGCAATGATTTAAGCTTGTTGCAATACATATGTTAATTCATTGCAAAAAGGGTCCTATGGCAACGGAGGCAAACTTAACGGTCGATTTTTTGAAAATCATTGCAATAGACGCTATTGCAATGATTTTTTATAATATAGCAACTATTTTTAGGGGTTGCTAAATGCAATCTATGGTATAGTGTCTCTCTCTCGCCTTCTTCGATCTTTTATCTCTGTCACCTTCTGTTTTCTCTCTCTCCATTGCCCGCTTTTAGTCGACTGTCTGTTTATGAGTCTTCTTTTTTCTCTATCAGCTTTATTTTGATTAACCCGGCAAAAACATTTTATTTATCCCGCTTTTGAAATTTCACTGGCCCGCCAATTTTTTTTGCCCAAAAAATAACATCTATTGCAATGATATTTAATAACATTGCAATAGAATATTCATTCTGAAATTTATAACGAAATTTTGATTCTATTGTAACGATTTTTTCGGCATTGCAATATACTGATTTTATTTTTTCAATCGCAATGATTTTGAGGAAATTTTCTCTTGAGTGGTTGCGATATCCAATCTATGGTATAGTGTGCTAGTTGTCAAAATAAATACAATATCACATCATGTATAAAGTAAGAGTAGGAAAATATTTTGCTCGTTATTGTCGTTAGAATTATTATAGAATGCTAGGACTTTAAGTTTTCTTATAATGATTTATTACTAGTTTTCAAAATAAATAAAGTATTTTCTTATAGTGATTTATTACCAGTTGCCAAAAAAATAAAGTATCACATCCTGTATATGACAAGAGTAAGAAAGTTTCTTTGTTCGTTCTTGATTTTTGTATTATTGTAGAAAGAGAAGGACTTTAAGTTTTCATCCTTCAATATATTTATTAATTTTGTATATGTCAAGTATATACTTAATAAAGAAATAAGAAATTAAATTTAGAAATTCACATTCCAGTCAGGGCTGCAATTAAGCCGAGCCGAGTCGAACACTATTAGGCTCGGCTCGAGCTTGAATAAAAAGTTCGTGGCTCGAGTTCGACCGAGCCTTTAATTTCAAGTTCGAAGATCAGCTCATAAATAGTTTGATATGATCGAGTTCGTCTCGAAATTTCGAATCGAGTCACCAAATATTGATCTCAAAAACTCGAAATATGATGGTTCGGCCCGAGTTCAATTCGATTAAATATATAAATATAAATAAAATATTAAATATTTTTATAAATATAAATTTATAATAAAAGATTAAAAATAATAGAGTCTAGATAAGGCTCGCGAATATTACGAGCCAAGTAACTTGAAGCTCGAGCTCGGTAATTCGGAAAAACATTCAAATAGCTCGAGCTCGAGCTCGGCTCGATTATTACCGATTGGAATTTGAATATTTTACGAGACGAGCTCGAATAGCTCATGAACAGTTTGGCTCAGTTAGACCCCTAATCCCAGTATAATAATTATTGTTGTAATCTTGACAAGTAATTACCGTATAAGTAAGATGCATCTTAGCGCAAATTTTCTAAAGTGTGATCAGAATCAATTACGAAATTCCTAGAATTATTATTATTACGGAATTGAATGTAAAGATGAAGCAATTCTAAAATAGATGAGTTTATGATTATCCGGGAGACTATAGAAATGGCGTGGCAGAAAGGGAGGGGGGATGAATTTCGATTTAAAATATCAACTAACCGTTTTCCATTTCCATTTCCATTTTATGTTAGAATTGCTAATCAATTGCAAGAGTATAGGCACACTAATCGCTTGCTTAGCGGGCAAAGCTGAGCAATATAAGCAAAATTCTGTTTCATCTTTCGCCATCCAAGAAAGGGAAAAACCAGTTAGATATAACATAAATATGCTTCTCAGCAATGTTTAAAAAAATGTAAAATTTTTGATTGATTTTTGTAAATATTTTTTTAATTACTAATTGTTTTGATTTAACTTAAAATTTTAGATTTGTAAATATTTATTATTTTCTTGTTTCTTTCAATTTTTTTACTTTTTTGGCACATATTAAGATATATATATATATATATATATATATATATATATATAGGGGTAGGATCCTGAGAGAACCCAAATAATCGAGAGAACCAGATAGAGCTGTAAACGAACCGAACTCGGACGAACTCGGACGAACTCTTACCGAACTCGGACAAAATCTTAACGAACCGAACAATGTTCGATAATTTTATCGAACAAATTTTTATGTCCGAACTCGAGTTCGGTAACGAACCGAACCGAACACGAACTGTTCACGAACATGTCGAACCGAACCGAACACGAACAGTTCGCGAACAATGTATATTTTAAAATAATATTCAGGTTATTTTCAAATTAATTTAATAAAAAAATTACCCCAAATATTTTATTTATATATTTACAACATATACAATATCAATTTTAAATAAATCTACAATTATAAAATAATATTATTACCTAAATATAAATATTATATATTATATTTACATATAATATTATAAATATTTTTTATATATTGTCGAACGAACACGAGCATAACGAACCGAACACGAACACGAGCTTAACGAACCGAACACGAACCGAGCACCCTAAAAGTTCGGTTCGGTTCGTTAAGCTTATCGGACAGAAAATGTTGTCCGAACTCGTGTTCGGTAAGCTTATCGGACGAGCTTACCGAACTCGAACACGAACCGAACCGAGCGAGCTTACCGAACAGTTCGGTTCGTTTACAGCTCTAGAACCAGAGAACTCCTCCATCCACCGTTGATTACAAATCTCAATTTAATACTATTTAAAAATAATATCTATATAATATCAATCAAATCTAGCGAAGACTGAGGGTATTTCTGTACCATCAAAAAACAAGAAATCAATCACAATTTATTACCATATTTATTGAGATTCTTATTTAATGCTTTCATATCTTCCATATCTTTGATTTAATGCTTCTATATCTTCTTTATTTTTTTCAATTGAAATATGGAAATTATATATAATGCTTTGTATTTTTCATATTCTTCTCTTAAATGAAATATGGAAAAATACTTATTGGAATCTTAGTAAAATATTCATTGGTAAAATATTTTCATTACTTACTATTTCTAGATTCCGTAAAAGATTTAAAATATTTGGAGACTTTGTAAAAAATATTCAGAGATATTTTGTAAAATATTTTTATTATTTATTATTTTACTAAGATTCTTTTAAGTTTTTTATCCGTATTTATTGAGATTCATATTTAATGCTTTCATATCTTTCGTATCTTTGATTTAATGCTTCTATATCTTTTGGATTTTTTCTCAATTGAAATATGAAAGTTATATATAATGCTCCATGTTTTTCATATTCTTCTTTTAATTAAAGGGCAATGCTAGAGACCCCAAATTTTTCCCCCAAAATTTGTTACCAAATGACGTGGCTAACAAGTGGCGAAATTTGATTGGGTGATCGATGAATCTGCAGGGGGGCCTCATTATTATGGAATGAATGCAACCAATGAGATTTCGCCACATCATTTGGGAAAAATTTTTGGGATAAATATTTGGGGTCCCTAGCATTTTCCTTAATTAAAATATGAAAAAACACTTAACGGAATCTTAGTAAAATATCTTCATTACTATTTCCAAATTTCGTACAAGATTTAAAATATTAGAAGATTTTGTAAAAAATATTCGGAGATGTTTTGTAAAATCTTTACATTATTTATTCTTTTACTAAGATTCTTATAAGCATTTTATCCATAATAAAATATATTTTATTAGGTGTTTCATTTAGCTGGTTATATATAATATATTATGTATATCTATATATAATATGATTTTCTTATGTGTTTTTTAAAGTAAATTTTAATTTAATAAAATTAAATTTAATGATACATTACTTACGATTCAATTAATTGATGTATTAAATTTTCTATATACGATTCTACTAATTGATGCATTAAAAATACTTATTCTTTATTGTAGAATACTTAATTAAGGTATATTCTACTAATTTTCTTATTCTTTACTAATTTTCTATATACGATTCTACTAATTGATGCATTATATACTTATTCTTTAATAACAATATTAAAATTATAATAAAGGTTCCATTAACAATACAGAAATCAATATCATTTTTTAAATTATGTGATTAAATGTATATTAAGATTCTACTAAAAAATTTATTAGATGAGTCGTTATTTGATCATATATATTATATAGTTTTGTTATGTGATCTTTTTAAAATTTTATTTGAATTAAAATCATTTAGAGATACATTAATGAAGATTCTACTTATTGATGTATTAAAGTTTCTATATTGATAATCAAGATTTATGATATATTTTTATTGTGTATTAGATTCTAATAAATTAAGATTCTAAAAATTTTATTGATATTCAACTAAGCGTCACATTGATAATATTGAGATTCTATTAAGTGTTTCACTGATAATTCTACTATTTTAATATTAATTATTTTTTAAGATTTTAATTTCTAAATATATTTTTAGAAATGTTAATGATAATGAAGATTCTACTCTCCTAAGTGACATGTTCCTGAAGATTTTACAAATTGATGCATTAAAATTTCTATATAATGAAAGATTTTTAATATAATTTATGTGTATCAGAGATTTTTTGATAATTTTATTGATATCGTAATAAAGGTTCTATTAACAATATAAAATTTAATATAAGTTTTTTGATTATATGATTAAGTTTTTAATAAATACTTTAAGATTCTACTAATAATGTTATTAAGTGTTTCGTTAGTCCATCATATATAATATATGATTGTCTTATATATATTTTTAAACAATGTGGAATTTAATTTAAAATAATTTAAAAATATAAGAGATCTACTCTAGAATTCAACTATTCTTATATACACTAAACTAATATTTTTATTAACTTACGTTTTTATTGATAGATAGATTGAGTTGTGAGAAATGCCAAATATAGAATATATGTTAAAAATATAAGATTTGGATTCCAGATTCTATAATAATCTATAAATGGTATTATTTGATTGGCAGATAAAAAGATGCAAGATGCCATGTTTAAAAGATTTCGAAATAATAACACTTTTGTTGTGTTCCAAAATGTCCTTGGTCAATAGATTTTTTAAGATATTCTGATTGAAATAATAAAAGGCAGTATATAAATGTTATCCAAAAATCAATTGCTGTAAGGAGAGTTCTCTCGGTTCTCTTGACAGTGATATATATATATATATACATATATACATATATACATATATATATATATACATAAAATATAGTTTGTTAATTTATTTTTAAATTTTATTTACAAAATTAAAATACCAATTTTTAATTCAAATAAATAATTAAAAAATTCTAATTCGTTATGATTTTTAAATGCGTGTTATAAATCTTATATCCTCCATATAAAAATTATAAAGGACAAAACAAGTATTAGAAATATAATTTTAAATGTTGTTTGTTACAAATTTTGATTTATATACTTGCTCTCATATCTGAATCGAACTCGGCTTTACTGCTAGTATCGGATTAAAACTTAAACAAACAATACATATTATATGCCTCTGATCTAGATGCCGACCCAAGTATAAGGGTTCAATGGATTTCTCTTATTGGTGGTGAGATGGTGCATATTGTGGGGTTGATGGTGGAGGATATTGTCAACAAAATGGAAAATAAAGATCAAGATGTATATATTCTACTAATTGATGCATTAAATTTTCTATATACGATTCTTACTGTCTTATTGAGACCAGTATTGTAGGAAACCGGAACCGGCCCACGAATCAAACGACTCGTGCAGTCTCCAGCTCGAACAAATCCAACGAACGAATGAGCCGAACGAATCAGTCAACGAATCAATCAAAGAGTAATCAACGAATCAGTCAACCAACTCAGCACGGACCGGTTCGCGCAATTCGAACGGCCCGCGAGTCCATGGATGATAAAGGATACTTCATTGGACTCCTCAATTAATGAATTAATGAATGAATTATATTAATTTACTTTTGTAATTTTAAAACTTGTCTAGTTTTAATTTTTATGTATCGATGCGGTTTGTTTTGTTTTTTAGAAAGGAGTCCTATCTAATTATTTGTAAAATATCTTTTCAATTATAAAATTTATATGAGGTACCGTCCTTTTTTATTTTATTCTAGTTTAATTAATATATATTTTTATTTAAGATAACTTAACACTAAAACGGATATTAAGGATAGACTGAGTAAATAGGAGCTAGCTTTGACAAATTACCGAACGAATCAACGAATCACTCACGAATCAACCAATCACTCGAATCAACTATTTTATTCTAGTTTAATTAATTCAGCTGCTTGGCTATTGCTTCTGCTTGTTAAACAGAACGAATTTTATTTTATTTTGACTTACTTTATTTACAAAATTAAAAAAAATTACAAAAAAAATATTTGATTAAATTGAATAGAAACATAAAATAAAAAAAACAATGAACCGCCCCACCCATGAACCCGCAAATCGGTTCACGGGTTCATCGGCTAAGACTCGAACCAGAACTAAATCGATCCGCGTATGTCAACTCAGCCCGGCCCGGTTCGGACCGCTCAAGTGGCCAGACCGCTCTATACTATACTATACTATTAAAGCCGAAACATTAAAAGTTTGGTCGGTCGATACGCGGGCTTTTATACAGACTTTTATAATTAGCGGGCTTCAAACAAAATTAGTGGGCTTTAAATAAAATATAAACAAATCAAAACATAAAACAAATATAAAACCTATTTGACTATACCAAAACTAAAGTCAAACTTTAAAAAATACTATACTATTAAAGCCAAAGTATTAAAATTTTGATCACTCGATACGCGGGCTTTTATACGTATTTTTATAATTAGTGGGAAACAAAATTAGTGGCCTTCAAACAAAATATAAACAAATCAAAATATAAAACAAATATAATATCAAAACATAAAACAAATATAAGACCTATTTGACTATACCAAACACTAAAGTCAAACTTTAAAAAATATATACGCGTCTATACAATACTATTAAATTCGAAATATTGAAAGTTTGATAAGTTGGTACCTGGGCCAAAATACGATCCTATCTATATACCAATTATTCCTTTTTAACTAAAATATGTTATCTTTTAACACGAGCTACGTATGCGGGCTTTTATACAGACTTTTATAATTAACGGGCTTCAAACAAAATTACGGGGGCTTTAAATAAAATATAAACAAATCAAAATATAAAACAAATATACGACCAAAACATAAAACAAATATAATACCTATTTGACTATACCAAAACTAAAGTCAAACCTTAAAAAATACTATACAATTAAAGCCGAAGTATTAAAATTTTGATCAGTCGATACGCGGGCTTTTATACGGACTTTTATAATTAGTGGGAAACAAAATTAGTGGCCTTCAAACAAAATATAAACAAATCAAAACATAAAACAAATATAAGATCAAAACATAAAACAAATATAAGACCTATTTGACTATACCAAACACTAAAGTCAAACCTTAAAAAATATATACGCATCTATACTATACTATTAAAGTCGAAATATTGAAAGTTTGGTAAGTCAGTACGTGGGCCAAAATACGGTCTTATCTATATAACAATTATTATTTTTTAACTAATATATGTTATCTTTTAACACGAGCTACATATATAAAAATATAATATCATTATATATAATTATTAATAAATAACATGTGATATTTTTCAACCAAAATACATTAACATTATTAAAGAAGCTGAGGATTTGCTATCCAAAAGGGAGGAAGAAGGAGGAAACCTTGAAGATATTGAAAATATTAAGCTGGAATTGGAAGATTTAAGAAAAATCTCAGACAGTATGATGATGCAAAAATCACGGATTGGTTGGCTAAAGGAAGGGGACAGAAACTCAAGATTCTTTCACCAGGTGGTGGCAAAGAGGAGGGCCAGGAACAAAATTACTCAACTAGAAAAGGATGGTAAGAAGATTTCCTCGGTTCAAGGTATTAAAGAGATTTTAAAGAATCACTTTGAGAACCTATTCTCTAGAAGGCCAATCCAAGATTTATTCTCTATCCCTCAAGATTTCTTTAGTAAGTTATCTGTTCAAGACAAGGAAGATCTAGATGGCCCTATCTCACTAGAGGAGGTTCTGCTTGCCCTGAGGCAAAGTTCTAATAATAAAGCTCCAGGTCCCGATGGTATTAATTTTGCTGTCATCAAAGAGATTTGGGGTTCCATCCAGGATAAAGTAATGGAGTTTATTAAGAGCTTTGAGAAGACGGGATCACTACCAAAGGGCATGAATTCATCATTCATTACCCTTATTCCTAAAGTCATTAACCCTAGTGCTGTAAAGGACTATAGGCCTATCAGCTTGATAAATTGCTCCATGAAGATACTCTGCAAGGTCCTAGCTAATAGGCTGGGAAGGGTCATTGACAAGCTGGTTAGTCCATCCCAAACAGGGTTCATCAAAGGGAGGCATATAGTGGATGGGATACTAATAGCAAATGACGTAGCTCACTCGATCAGATCAAAGAAGCTGGATGGAATTATATTGAAACTGGATTTTGCAAAAGCTTTTGACTCAGTAGACTGGGACTTTTTAATCTCCTGCTTAGAGATAATGGGTTTTGGGGAAAAATGGATAGGTTGTATTAGATCCATCTTTAATTCTATGAAAGCCTCTGTTCTAGTAAATGGCTCCCCAACTGAAGAATTTGAAATGCAGAGGGGTCTAAGACAAGGGGACCCTTTATCTCCTCTATTATCTCCTCTATTATTTAACTTGGCTGGTGAGTTCTTCAGTGTCTTGATGAGGAGAGCTGAAAGCCTGGGATTGATTAAAGGAATTAGGTGGTAATAGGGAGGGGAATCAATTTCTCACCTTCAGTTTGCAGATGATACAATAATATTCCTCAGGGTTAATTATCTAATTGGGCACTCACTTCACACCAATATATCATCCGGGGCACTCTCGAATTTTCGGTCTCATTTGAAACACTGTTTTCAGAAATTGTATCAGTTTTAAAAGTAAAATGTTAAATTCGAAAATAAATCGACAATTTGAGAAGTGTTAGTCATGGGGATTTAACACAGTAGGCTATAGAGATAATGTAGGTACGATTAATTGAATTTTTGAGTCCACAAAATGGCTACATATGGATTATTAGGATTCTTCATAATCCATCTCTTCCGCCATCAATTTTACCCATTTTTTGGACGCGGAAATTCAATTAATTGTGCCTACATAATCTCTATAGCCTACTGTGTTAAAGCCCTATGAGTAACACATCTTAAACTGTCGATTTGTCTTCGAATTTAACGTTTTATTTTTAAGACTGATACAATTTTTGAAAACGATGTTTCAAATTAGACCGAAAATTCGAGAGTGCCCCGTATGATATATTGGTGTGAAGTGAGTGCCCAATTAAATAATTAACCCATATTCCTCAAGCCAGAATTTGAGAGCATATGCAACCTGAAAACTGTTCTGCAAATTCTTCAGTTAGTGTCTGGTCTGAAAATTAATTTTGACAAAAGTTCTCTGTTTTATGGAGGAAAGGAAAATTGCAAAGCATGGGCAGATATTATTGGATGTAGACTAGGGGAATGGCCCATGTCATACTTAGGGGCCAAGCTAGGATCTAACCCAAGGAGAAAGGTATTCTGGACCCCTTTGGTGGACAAGTGTAAGGACAAGCTCTCAGCATGGAAATGTTGTTCCTTAAATCAAGCAGGAAGGACTATATTAATCAAATCAGTTTTCAACAGCATTCTCATCTATTGGTTCCAGTTATACAAAATGCCCAAAGGCATAAGAGATTCAATTGATAAGCTTAGGAGGGGATTCTTTTAGGGAGAAATAGGTCACAAACATGATCAGGATAGGAGAAAGCTGCATCTAATTAATTGGGAACAAGTGTGTCTGCCTAAATGTAAGGGAGGTCTTGGCATAGGTAATCTAAAGGCAAGGAATCATGCTTTATTTCTTAAGTGGTGGTGGAGGTGGTTTAAAGATAGAGATTCATGTTGGTGGAGGGTAATTAAAGACAAGTATTGTCTTCTACCTTACAAAGGGATTGAAGACTGTGCCAATAGAGGGGATCTCTCTTATATAATGAAGGACATTTGTTCTTTAAAGGAGGAGTCCTGGTGGAGTCATTTTTTAGCTACTTCAACCATTAGATGGCAAGTCAGGAATGGGGAATCAGTATTCTTGAGGGAAGACTCATGGTGCAAGGAATTGCCTCTATCAAGGCTATATCCTAAACCTCTTTAAGTGGAGGAGACCTTTAAGGGAATGGGAGCAAAATCAAGCTGAAGAACTATTATCCTGCTACAGTAATATTACTTTGGGAAATGGATATGATGCTATTAAGTGGCCCTATAGAGATCAAGCTTACTCCACAAGGTTGGGATACAAACTCATAATGGGGCTAGATGACTCTTTCACCAGTCACTGGAGGAAGGTTTGGAGTCTTAGGATAGCACCAAAGATCTCTCTATTTCTTTGGAAATATCAGCATGATATTCTCCCAATTCAGAAGGTCTTAAATAGCAGGGTTCCATTGAAATTCAGTCCCAATTGTTCCTTGTGTGGCATTGAGGAGGAATCAAGAGCGCACCTTTTCTGGAATTGCTATTTAGTGAGAAAGGTCTGGATAGTCTTCTTGGATTGGTGGAGTTTGAATAGAAATGTTATGAATGGACATGGTGATCTCTTCCTACTCTTCAGATGTCTAAAAGGAGTAGCACTCAGAGAGGCTTGGCACACCTCAGTAATAGCATTGCTTTGGACAATCTGGCTAGCCAGAAATGAGAGAATTTTCTCCAAACAAGATTGGAATGAGGAGAAATTGGTTTGGTTAATAAAGATCAGAGCTTTTGAATGGTTACTGGCAGCTGGGAAAATGGCTAGAGGATTAGAATCTTTGTGGAAAGTTAACCCTAGAGGGTCTTGTCTTCTCTTTAATAAAAAACACAAAGGAAGGGATTTTATCTGGTGTAACACAAATTTTATAGGGTATTCAGATGGCTCCTGGAAGCTCTTGCCAGATAATTCAGTTAGGTGTGGTGTAGGATGTTGCATAACAGACCTGGAGGACAATTTAATTTTTATTTTTTCAAGTCCTGGAAAAGCTAATAGTCCACTGGAGGCAGAAAGGGAGGCATTATTATTTTTATACACTCAGATCATTCAGTCCTCCCAGCTACATGGCATCTTCACCTTATGTACAAACTCAAAAGTTTTGGAGAAGCAATTTTTGAAAGCCAGAGCTGGGTACAAGGAGGAGGAATCTCTAAATATCCTGGAAGATTGGGAAAATCTGGTGAAGGACAAAAGATTTAAAATTCAATTTGTGTTTCGAGATAAATTAATTGGTGCAGATAGTCTAGCTAAGGATGGAGGGAAAAGAAAAAAAATGATGCAGGCTTGGTGTTAATAAGCATCGGATATGGGAACTAATCTCTCTCAGTAATAATTACCTTGAGAAGCTATGAAGCTGACTGTACAATCCACTTCATACCCAGGCCAATAAGGGAAGTTCAGAGGTGGCGTGGGGAGAGATTTAAAAGATCTTTGCGTTGGAACTCGACTCTCAGTTCATGCATGCATTGGCTGTAGCAACAATTAAAACCTAGGGCAGCATAAGTGATCATTACGCTGGGAAACTCAAAGGATGGGATTTGGCTATTTAACAGGCCATTAGCTCCAGTTTTTGATTCACTTCTTCCTACGCTCTTTTCTTCAGTTTCTCTTCTTGTTTTTTTGTGTAAGAATGCCTAAGGCCTGGGTCTTCCCCCTCAAGGGTTTTGTGAAGGTGAATGTTCATGCATTCACCCTTTCAGAGCCCTACCCTAATGGTAACGACTCGGGCATAGGCATTGTCATCAGAGATCATAAGGGAACCATTCTCAGAATGTACTCAGGCACGATCAGGAACTTGACCAGGAGGGCCAATGAACTATGGGCAATGTTGGTGTGGCTCAAGGGAGCATTTATTGAGGACGAGCATATGGTGGAGCTGGAGTCTGACAACCTTGAAGCCATTAAGGAGTGGGATGAGTGGAAGTGGTTTCATGACCCTAATCATGCAAATGTGATTCAGTAGTTGAACCAGCGAAAGAGTGATCCCAACCTCACTCTGATAGTGCGTCCAGTGGAGGTCTCACAGAATGCCTTGGCACGCTATCTGGCAGAAATTGGTCCGCTGCAGAGGTACCGTCTGGTTGTGTTTAAGAGGCTTTTTGGGGAGGTGAAGGAACTCTGGAGCTTGGACATGGGGTTGGGAACTACCAAGGGTGATTTCGAAGCCCTTTCTGAATGGGAGTATGAGGACTGGCTGTGGGCAAGTGATGAGGAGGAGGTGCAGGGGGAGGGAGTGATTGAAATCACTGATGATGAAGACGAAGTGGAGGATGCATCTGGTTTGGTTGTTGGTTCTGATCAGCCAGGCATGGGTGGCCGCATCTAGACGTTGGTGACGGCAGAAGGAAACAAAGCCCTCTCGTGTTCTTGCTTAGGGTTTAGTTTTCTTCTGGTTTTTTAGTTAAGTATGTTATTAAGTTAAGCTATATCTAGTTTAAGTTAAGTTATGTGGTTAGGCTGCATCCAGTTCATGCCTTTGGGTATGTCCTATGATTATTATGAATTTCATCTTTTGTGGAAGGGGAGGCCTTTAGAGCAGGTTGGTGTAAGCTCTAAGGCCCAATTTTGTCGTTATTATATATAATATTCCTGCGTTCCAAAAAAAAACAAAATACATTAACATTATTTTAAAATACACTAATGGACTCACTTTAAAAATAATATTATAAATTTATAATATACTATTATACTGTTAAATCTGAAACATGAAAAGTTCAGTTAGTCACTTAGTCGGTAGGGCTGTCAAGTTCAGTGAGCCGGTTGGTATTCGAGCCACGAACCTTCTTAATTTATAATATGTTATAATTTATTTTTTATTATCAATTAAACCAAAACATTTACGTTAACATAATGGGTCAGTATTTGATTTTACGCGTCTTTTTTAACTTAATATGTTCCATACTATATTATTTATTATCAATAACGAAATATTAAAAGATTGATTGGTTGATTTATATCTGATTATATATATCTTTATAGATCTTCTTAAATTATAACATGGAAAAAAACGTATTTTAACATTCTCAATAAAATATATATATTCGACCTAATTTTTAATTAGCCATTTGACGAAATTAACTATTAAGAATTTATCATCTGTTAAATAAATTTTTTATTTAATCATATTATTCTATCATAATTTTATTCTCACAGTAAAATTAGTTTAAGTTAAAATATATACGATAAGATAACAAATATTATAACCGTCCATGCATTGCACGGGTTATAAGCTAGTACACTAAGTTAAAATATATACGATAAGATAACAAATATTATAACCGCCCGTGCATTGCACGGGTTATAAGCTACCATCTCCGTCCCTTTTTACTTGTCATTTTGATTTTTTGCACGTAGCTTAAGGTGATTAAAAAACATATTTCTACTTATTATTTTTAAAAAAAAAAATTCTGAATTAAAGTTTATAGTTTATATTTTTATTCACAAAAAGAAAATTTTAAAAATAATAAGCGGAATTATGTTCTTTACTCACCTTAAATTACGTGCAAAAAGTCAAAGTGACAAGTAAAAAGGGACGGATGTAGCAGTACACTATAGCTCTCTTCATTTATATTCACGAAAAATTGTTCAAGAACCAACTTTGGAGGTCTATATGAGTTTGCGCCAATCCGGTTGGTTCCTCGGCCCAACCCCACAGAACCCCGGTCCTATAAGCTCAAAACCAGGGTTGAAAGTGATCTTTATTTATATGAGCTGTTGGGCTTAGCAACAAACTAACAAAGTTTCTCAAGGGGAGATGATCCGTTTTTCTTCTTTTTTTTCTGTTAAATTTAATTATCTGTTTCTTTGAAGCCATTTATTTAAAGAAAAATTATTTTGCTGATCCCAAAAAACGAAACTCCAGCTTTATTACAAATTTCAGAGTGTTGAAAAATTATTTAAAACTCAAATGAGGAGATGCGGCCATTGAAAATGAAATCTGCTCGCATTTCAATGCTCTTATAAAATATAGTTCCATAACTTATTTTTGAAATTTTCTTTTTCTGTATAAAAATATAACATCCAAACTTTAATTCAAAAAAGAAAAATTTAAAAATAGATTGCACAACTACATTTTACAGGAGCATTAAAATCCGTGTCACATCCCCGTCCCCCAATGTATACTATCCACGGGGACGGAGGGAGTATTATTTAAGCTATATTATAAATTCCAGTGTCTGATAAATATTCAAATTTTTAATACTCCCTCCGTCCCCTTTTACATGTCCCTTTTGAAAAAAAAATTTATCCCAAATTACTTGTCCACTTCTCTTTTCAAAGCAACTTTTTGTATGTTTTTTCAAAATGTAACAACTTCCAATGTTTGACTAGCATATATATATACACAACTCTATCTAATTCATTAGATTTATTAGGGATATGTATGAAAACAAGATATCCACCTAACATTTTCTTAAGATGCGTTATTTTTTCAAAAGAGACAAGTAAAAAGGGACGGAGGGAGTATAATTAAAGATACAAAATTACCTGAAAAAAAAATACAAAATTAAAATTAAAATTTAGATTCAAATTTCAATGTATTTTCCTGAGCCATATTGATCTTGTCACATGACATGGATCAACAATTAAAAACCAGAAATATTAAATTTTCTATAGCACCATGCTCGTAAAGTCTGAAGATTATATTCCACAGACCACGTTTTTTAGTGCTCTTGTCACAAAATTAAAATAAAAAATACTTAAAAATAAAATAAATTACTAAAAATTCTCAAGAAAAATCAAGAAAGCAATCAGAGAACTTTGAAGACCATAAAGGTTTGATAAAAGCTCAACACGAGGCTTCAGCTGCAATTACTCATCATTTTGCTTTTTTGGTTTCGTGTTAAATGAAATCTCGAAATAAAAATTGAGATATGGGTGTTTTGGCAGAGAAACATAGATTGCATAGAGACTTAAATTGAATCTATAAGTATGTTTTGTGCCAAATATTAGAGTTTATTTAGCACCTCAAAATACCCTTATCTCGGTTTTTCCTTACAACTATTCTTTGAGTTGGAAGGGGCCACATGGTGCCATCAATATGCACAAGCTTACAGAGAGAGAGAGAGGGAGAGGGAGAGAGAGAGAGATAAAGGGGGAGAGAGGGAGAGGGATAAGGGGGGGAGAGAGAGATCTTTCAAGGCGATGGAGAGAGATGGTCTTTCAAAGTGACGGAGAGAGAGAGATGTGTGAAAGAGAGACGGATGTATTTTATATATGTTGGGAGAGAAACAGAGGAGGAAGATATTAGGGTTTGGTTTTATTTTGAGTATGATTTGGTGATTCTTCGAATATAATGGCCCAAGGAAGACTAGTAGTTCTGCGGCCACTATTTCTACGAGGCCCATGTTTAATAATTCGCCGACTAGCAGTCAAGTAGTAGCTCCCTAGGCCCATAAAGTTATAAACGTAGGAGCATCTCCAAACTCCACCATTATGATCGTTGGTTGAGATGGACCCGTAAAAATTATGTAAATTTTTTTGAAATTGTAAGATTACAGTAGTGATCGGCTATAATTTAAAAATAATATATTATTAATATTAAAATTGTTATAAATTGAATATATCAGTTTAATATGATAATAAATGATACTCCCTCTGTCCCATTTAATTGTATAAGTTTCTTTTCACCTGCTCGACACGCATTTCAATGCTCTTTTAAAATATAGTTCCGTAATTTATTTTTGAGATTTTCTTTTTCTGAATAAAAATATAACATTCAAACTTTAATTTAGAAAAAGAAAATTTTAAAAATAAATTACACAACTACACGTTACAGGAGCATTAAAGTCTGTGCCGCGTCCCCGTCCTCCAATGTATACTACTCAGGGGGGACGGAGGGAGTATGTAATCTTCTTACAGATTTCTTACAGCCCTGTAGAGGTTCGACAAATTTAGCCAGAAGGTTGGCTGAAATTACAGACAAGGGATCGGCTTGGTTGGAGTGTGCACTTTTGAAGAGATTGGCTATATTTTTTATTTTTGGTATATCAACTCAATTTCTTAGATAAGGAGTTGGAGATGCTCTAAGAGCATCTCCAACCCTCACAAGCCCTTAGCTAAAAGTCCATGTAGCTTTCCAAAATTAAATTTTATAGCCAATGTTCACAAAAAATAGAACTCCAACCACAGCAACCCCTTGTGTATAATTATAGCCAGCCCCCATGGATGGCTATATTTGTCGATCCGCTACAGATCTGTAGCGAATTCCACGTCATCTCCCGCAATTTATTTTCCTCTAACATATTATTATTACCGTATTAAACTTATATATTCTATTTATAACAATCAAAATATTAATAACATACTATTTTTAAATTATAGCCAGCCAATATAGCCAATACCATTTAAGCACAATGTCTTACAGGTTCGGAAAATTTTACATAATGTCTTAGAGCATCTCCAACGGGGTTGGCTATAATCGTTGGCTAAATTGTACTTGTAGTGCATTATGTAAAATTTGCTAAACCTGTAAGACATTGTGCTTCGATGGTGTTGGCCATAATGATTGGCTATAATTTGAAAATAGCATGTTATTAATATTTAAATTGTTATAAATAGAATATATCAGTTTAATATGACAATAAATGATGCATTCTCACTTTCCAGTGAAAATAGTTGTCTTTGTCAAGAACAGGAATCTTCACTCCAGCATCCTTCTTTCCCATCTTTCTCTAGCAGTGTTGATCTTTTTCCCTGTTTGTTGGGAACCTCGCTCTGATACCAATTGTTATTTTACACCAACTATGAGAAAGATTGTAGAAGGGGGGGGGTTGAATACAATCTTTTACAAATTTAAAAGATTCAAGAATAATACACTAAGAACACAATAAACAGAAAAACACCAAGTATTAAAAATACGGGTGGATTGAATGATCCACCCGTGAGATTTTATATAGAAGAATCTGTGGATTGTTTTACAATTCGCACAGCTGCTGGTTCATCACTCAAAGCAAGTTCTAACTCTCAGGTTTTTCTCTCAAGTAATTTGAACAAGTTCAACTGATGCTACTAACTTGGTTATATACCCCAAGTTTTACAAAGCTTTTAGCTAGATTACAAAATGCACTCTAATCTAAAAACAATGCTGCACAACTTTGTCTTATGCATGCTTTCTGAGATGTCTTCATCTTTGACCATCATCTTGATTTGATCCAGATTGCACTGCATGAGATAAGTATGTTTCTGCTTCTTCTTTATTTTCCTAATTAGGCTTCCATGTCTATTTTAGTGTAATTCGATCCATGTGATTTGTCAGACTTAAGCTCTAGTCACTTTCAACTGCTCTTTGCTTCATCAGTTGAAGGTTCTGGTTGCTTTCAACTGCTATTGACTTTATCAGTTGAATGCCTGGCTCATCAGTTGAATGAATTACAAACTCCATCAGTTGAATGCTGTTCCAGTCTTATCAGTTGAATTCCTCAGCATTATCCGTTGAACACTTTGTCTTCAGTTGAATGCTTGATTTTCATCAGTTGAAACATCATCCAGTCTTTATCAGTTGAACAGTTACATCTCATCAGTTGAATATCCTTCACTTAGATAAAATTACATGGCATTGGATATTTACAATTAGCCATCCTATTCTACCCATCCGTTGATAATTCCCAAAGACAAGAAATGTAACAATTACAACTGAAATTTGATAAGGATTCTAAGTAAGACATGTTACAAAAATGTTTATGTTATCATCAAAAATTATTGATTCCTAACAATCTCCCCCAATTTATGACTGGAGAAGATGCAGACATAAATTCTACACTTGATGATAACAAAACATTAATAAAATAAAATGCAGAATTTAGATACAAGAGTTAGAAAAGATTACAGATGATTATGCTCCTCTAGACTGAGCAGTTACTTGTTCCTAGAAGATCTTCTTCTTCTGGACTTAAGTTTTTCTTCAAGAATATTAATCTGCTTCTGAAAGATCCTGTAGAACCATTCTTCATCACTATCCTGTCTGTTGAGCTTGGATTGGAGAGTCTTCAGAGTATTCAAGCTAGCAACCTTGAGTTGATCTTTAGGTCTGAAAAATCTCCTAACACCTTGATTGTCCCTAAATTCCATGACTGGAGTAGGTTCATGATGAATTTTCTTTCCAGTGTAGGGAATTTTCAGCCTTCTTTGTAGACTAGCATCTGAGTTCCATTCCTTCCTGATCTCAAGGATTCTCTTTAGTACCATTTGCTTTGCAGGTGGTGTAAATCCTCCAGTCCTCTTCATAGATCCATATATTTTTGTTAGAGAACTGAATCCCTCAGAATTCAGAACTCTGTGAAGAGGCCAGATGACATCACCCTTGTTTTTGTAAGAGAATACCAATCTTTCAGGTAACTTTGAAGTTGCTTCTATTCCCCTTACTTCTTGAAGATCATCCAGCTCCAGATCCAACTCAGAAATTTCTTCAATGTTAGCAATGATGAGATAGTCATCAGGGTTCTCAGGTTCTTTTGGAGGTTTGGGAGGGTTAGCCATCCTTTTAGCCACAGACTTGACTTTCTTCTTTGGCTTGGAAGATTCTTGGACAAGAAAAGCTGGAATTGGAATATCTTCCAAGTCAATTGGCTCCTCCTTTGGCATTATTGGCTCATCATGGAAGTTGACATCTGGATGTACTACTGTGGTATCCTTGATTGGAGAAGAAAGCTTTGAGATAGGCTTTTCTGGCACTTCTTCTCTTCTCTTGGCTGCCTCAGGC
Source organism: Daucus carota subsp. sativus (assembly GCF_001625215.2). Taxonomy (NCBI): domain Eukaryota; kingdom Viridiplantae; phylum Streptophyta; class Magnoliopsida; order Apiales; family Apiaceae; genus Daucus; species Daucus carota. The sequence continues at coordinate 31,654,662 of NC_030389.2, forward strand.
ATCTTAGTTTTAGATTTGACTCTCTTTTTCTTGGGAGAAGATTCAAGAGGCAATCCTTTCTCTTTTAAAAGCTCAGCTGCCAACTCCTCTTCCAGCTCAATAGCATACCTTTCATCCACCTCAATTTGGTTCAAAGAGAGTTGGGATTCAAACTCCTCTTTTTCACATTCTCTGGCCACCTCTTCAGCTTTTGCAAATGAATAATGAGGATGGCCAGTTCCAATAAACAACTTCTGGCCTTCTCTGTAGATGATGGCAAAATGAGCCTTTAAGGCCACATCTGCACAATCTTTATAACTTTTGATTTCTTGGCCCAAAAGCTTGTATTCATTTTTGTCAGGTCTGGCTAGTGGAAAGTAGATTGAGCTTGAGTCTTTTCCAGGCCTGGAGTAATCACAATTGTTTGGAAACAGAATTGGCTTGAACTCATTCAAAAATGATGGCTCACCCTTTTCTGTCTTGGAGGGAATAACAATCTCAGGTGTAATTACCCTGAGAATTGTGGTTGTGGTTGGAAAAGAGATTTGAGCTGTGGTGGCTGTAGAAGATGTAGATGATTTCTTGCCCAGTTGAGCCACTCTCTTTGCAATGGAGTCCAATTCTTTCATCCTTTCAATCTTTTGCTTTTCCCTTTCAGTGTGGAAAGGAGGAGGAATTTGACTGATTAATTCTGCAGGAGTTGGTAATTCTTTCTCCCCCTTTTTGTTAGCAGCAAGTGTAAGGGATGGACTGGGAAGAGAAGCACCAGAGGCAAGAAGAAGATGTTGAAGGAGTCCAGTCTGAATTCTTTGATGCTGCAACATCTCATCCATTCTAGAGTTTAAGATATAGACATTGCCTTCCAGAGCTTCTACTTGCTTTTCCAATTGCAGTTGTTTTTGCTCAGAACCAGAAAGAGCTGATTTGACCTGAGCTGGAAGCTTTTCATCAATTTGTTTGGTCAGATCAGTCTTAACAGAGGCAATGAGAGAATTGAGATGCTCTATCTCTTTCTGAAAGTGGAGAGATTGATATTTGTGAAGCTTGAGGTTTTCCAGAGCTTGACTGGCAATGGTGGCAGAGATGGCTTGAGAGGAGGATGAGCTTCCAGGTTGTGATTGAAGAAGAGTGGAGGCTTGCCTTTCCAGCTCCATGCTGACAACAATTGCATTGGCAGACTGCATGGAGAGCCATGAAGGTAGAGAAGTTGTAGGTTGTTCACCAAGAGATTCCTCAAGAGCATCATTGAGGTCTTCATCACTATCATCATAATGAAAATCATCTCCAGCATTGGCAGGCAGAGCTGTAAATGCCTCCTTTGCTCTAAGCATAGAAGATGTAGTGTGAATCAGATTGAGGTGCCTCTCAGCTGCTTGATTGTCCAATCTGGCAAATTCTTGAATAGAGGACATCCCATGAGTAAAAGTCTCAGGGTCTAGTGAAACACTATCCAAAATGGATCTATATTCAGCTTGAATCTCTTGTTCACTAAACCCTTCATTGACACCTGCATTTCTCTCATTATCTCTCTTTTCTTGCATCAAGGGCTCCCCTTGGCTCACCACACAACTCACCTCTCCCTCACTTACCCTTACTAAAGGGTCACTCTTATCCTCTCCTTTTTCCTGGCTAGAAGAAAATGCCAGACTCTCCACACCCTCTCCTTTTGCCAGCTCACTAGGCTGCCTCTCCACTCCATAGCTCACTCCACTCAATCCTAGAAGTGTTTGTGCTACCATGTGATCAACTGCTGTAGAAAGAGGTAAAATAATTGAAGTAGCAGCAGCTGTCAACTGATGAGAGACATCAGTTGAAACATTAGTAGATGAGGCATTCAACTGATGAGAGCTGTTAAGCAGATCAGTTGAAGGACAAACACTTGTCAACTGATGAGGGAGATCAGTTGAAGAAAATGAAGAAATTGGTTTAGAGGCTGTAATAGTTGAGTCTGTGGTGATTGATTTTAAAGGAAAATCCACAGAACACACTGTTACAGAGGAAGGAAATGGAAAAGAAAGATCCAACAAATCATCAAAATGATGATGATCAATCTCAGATGGGGGCTTCTCCATGAAATCCAAAGATGGAGAATTTACAAGTGTGGTGTGAATTAATTCAACATCCACAGAAGAGGTTGGGGATTGTGTTTGAGTTGTAGAGATGGTAAGATCATAAATATGGGTGATTGGTTGAGATGAAGAGGGGGGCTGTGACTCCACATTTATTGGAGTCACATCAATCTGACTTTGAGAAGTTAAAGGCATAAAATCCAGAATGGATGCCTGTGTGTGTGCAGAGTGCTTCAGTTTTTCACTTCTTAGCTTCTTTCTCCCATAAGCTTTTATTGGTGAAGAAGTGGTGTCCCTCCCCCTTTTTGACTGTGTCCCTGGTTGAGGACTATTTTCAATAGCAACATCCTTTTGGGAGGATGCTGCTAGGGATGAGTTTAATTCCATATTAACATCTACAGTCTTTTGGGAGACTGCAGAGTGGCCAGGCTGGTTAACACACACCTCTCCATCCTTATGCTTAGGGCTTCTTTGATGTTCACCCTTTCCCTCCCCCTCACAACCTCCAGTCACACTCCCCTCAGGTTTGTTTCTTTTGGTTTTTACAACAGGTGCCTTTTGGGAGGCATCTGAGGTTGGTTTAGAAGATTTGTTTTTAGAAGGTTTTGCCACTTGTGTGGACTGTTGATGGGCCTCTTCAACAGCCCTGATGGCAGAAAGCAAAGAAGGTGAGGGTTGAGAAAGAGTAGTAGGAAAGCCATGTACCTCTTTGTGCTTTCCAGCCTCCATTGTTGGCAGGTACACCACCTCCAAGGAGGGGTATAAATTCATCCTAAAGAGGTCTTTAAAGACCCTCTTTTCCTGCACAAAACTGGGAAGCTTGGCTTCCTTGTTAGTAATAACTAGCTTATCATTGAGATGATTAGCTAGCATCATAAGAAATCTGACATAATAAATATTCCTAGGTCTATCAATTTTATCACCTAGTTTCTCCCCAATTTCTTGGATCATCAAACCACCAAAATTGAAATATTCATTAGTCAGGTACATGTAAAGCATTTGTAAGATCTGGGAGGTAAGGGCATTAAAATTACTAATTTTACCAGAAAATGCTTTAATAAATGCATCACATAAGTAACTCCATTCTCTCCTAAGACCCCTTCTTTCTATTTTACCTAAGGCATCAGTTGGCAAAACATAATTCATGGCATAAAGTAAATTAACCAACTGATTATCACTAGGCAAAGATAAAACAGTATTTTCAGGAATCTTAAAGCATGCTTTCATAACATCAGCATTGACAGAGTGAGTTTTATTATTGACAGAGAAAGTTAGAGTTTCATGCTCACTATTAAACTCTGCAGAGGTCCACATTTCCTCAACTATTTCATGGTAGATGATGGGAGCTTCAGTCATAGCATAAGAGAGCTGGCTTGACTTGATGAACTCCATCATCCTGTGATACTCCTTCTCCTCCACAGCTTTAGTATCCACAAATGACGCAAAGTTGTTCTTCTCATAGATAAACCCACTTGGTGCAGTGTACTTCTTCATTGGTGCCATTGCAGTTACAGAGAAAGCTTGAAGAGAAATTAGAACTTGTTTTTGCACAGAGAGAGAAGAGAGCTTTGAGAATTCGAAAGAGTAAGATGAAAAGAAATGAAAATAGATTAAAACACTTAAATACTTTCTCAGAAAATTGCTGTGATTGGCTGAGAAATTACCGTTGAGAAGAAATTACTCTTATTTATCTCTACAAAAATTACACACACGATCGTGTATATAAAGTAAGAGAGAGACAAAAGAAATTTCAACGGCTCAGATCTGATAATACTTTCAACGGATGAAATAAGCGCCTCTTTAAACTTCCTAGTCAACTGATGAAGATCAGTTGAAGACGTCTTCAACTGGTGTCATCAGTTGAATGAAAAACAGCGCAAGAGGATATTGTTTCAATCATCAGTTGAAACAATTTCACTAGTTCATCAGTTGAAATATTATAAACTTTATCCAGAATTATAATTAATTCAATTTTGATAAATCAAAATTAATCAAATTCTGGCTGCCAAATTACAGAAAAATTCACTCTAAATTAGGAGAAATTTAACATACCTAATTTACTTACCAACCTTGTGAATGTGGATTCATCAAGAGGCTTTGTGAAAATATCTGCAATCTGTTCTTCACTTGGAACAAAATGCATTTCAACAGTACCAGCCATCACATGTTCTCTTATGAAGTGATATTTGATGTCAATGTGCTTGGTTCTTGAGTGTTGTACTGGATTTTCAGTTATAGCAATAGCACTGGTGTTGTCACAAAATATTGGGATTTTTGAGAGATTTAATCCATAATCAAGTAATTGATTTCTCATCCACAATAATTGTGCACAACAGCTTCCAGCTGCAATGTACTCAGCCTCAGCTGTAGAGGTTGATACAGAGTTTTGCTTTTTGCTAAACCAAGAAATCAATCTGTCACCAAGAAATTGACAAGTGCCAGTTGTACTTTTTCTATCAATTTTGCATCCTGCAAAATCAGCATCTGAATATCCAATTAGATCAAATCCAGAGTCTTTAGGGTACCAAATACCAAGATTTGGTGTTCCCTTAAGATATCTGAATATTCTTTTTATAGCAATAAGATGTGATTCTTTAGGATTAGATTGAAATCTAGCACAGAGACATGTAGAAAACATAATATCTGGTCTACTAGCTGTCAAATATAGAAGAGAACCAACCATGCCTCTATAATTAGAGATGTCCACAGATTTCTCATTAGGATTTAATTCTAATTTAGTGGCTGTTGGCATGGGAGTCTTAGCTTCTTTGCAATCCAATAAATCAAACTTTTTAAGTAGATCATAAATGTACTTAGTTTGATTTATGAATATACCTTCCTTTACTTGTTTAACTTGTAAACCAAGAAAGTAGGTGAGCTCTCCCATCATGCTCATTTCATACTGACTTTTCATTAGATTAGCAAACTTTTTGCAAAGTTTCTCATCTGTAGAACCAAAAATTATATCATCTACATAAATTTGAACCAGAATAAAGGCACCATTTACATTCCTGTAAAATAGTGTTTTATCCACAGTTCCTCTAGAAAAATGATTATCTAACAAGAATTGAGACAGAGTGTCATACCATGCCCTTGGTGCTTGCTTTAGTCCATAGAGTGCTTTCAATAAAAAGTAAACATACTCTGGAAATTCTGGATCTTCAAAACCAGGGGGCTGACTGACATATACCTCCTCTTCCAGTTCACCATTTAGAAAAGCACTCTTGACATCCATTTGATAAACTTTAAAATTTGCATGAGCAGCATAGGCCAGGAAGATTCTTATTGCTTCCAGTCTTGCAACTGGTGCAAAGGTCTCATCAAAATCAATTCCTTCAGATTGAGAGTACCCTTTAGCAACAAGCCTTGCCTTGTTTCTGGTGACAACTCCATTCTCATCCACCTTGTTTCTGAATACCCACCTTGTTCCTACAATGGTTCTGTTTTTAGGTTTGGGTACCAGCTTCCATACATTGTTTCTCTCAAATTGATTTAATTCTTCTTGCATAGCAAGAACCCAATCAGCATCTTTGAGAGCATCTTCTATGACTTTAGGTTCATCCTGTGAAAGAAATGCACTGTACAAACACTCATCTTGAGTTGCTCTTCTTGTTTGTACAGATGCATTTGCATCTCCAATAATCAGCTCAAAAGGGTGATCCCTTGTCCACTTTCTTTGTGGGGGAAGTGATTGTCTTGATGATGTGGCTTCATTGTTGAAGTTCAGGTTTCCATGTTGGAAAGCTCCCCCTAAATTTGACATCTCATTATTTCTAGACTGATTGAAACTTTGAGACATTCTTTCAACTGATGATCCTTGAGGTGTTTCAACTGATCCCTCCAATGTAGTTTCAACTGATGCTTCAGTTGAATTTCCAATTGTAGTTGTTTCTTGCACCAGAGAGTCATCAGTTGAAATATTAATTCCAGGATTAATTCCAACATTTTGAATAATGTCATCATCATCATCACTGTCATACAGATCACCTTCACCTTCATTCTCAAATCTGAGATTATCATGAAATCCTTCATCTGAGAATCCTTGAATCTTCTTATCATCAAAAACCACATGGATTGATTCCATAACAATGTTGGTTCTCAGATTATATACTCTAAATGATTTTCCATCAGAGTATCCAACAAAAATAGCTTCATCTGCCTTGGCCTCAAATTTTCCAAGATTTTCACCTTGATTTCTTAGAACATAACACTTGCATCCAAATACATGAAGAAAGTTAATTGTTGGCTTCTTTCCTTTGAAGAGTTGAAAGGGAGTTAGATTATGAGGTTTGGTAATTAGTGAAATGTTTTGAGTGAAGCAAGCAGTGTTCACAGCTTCAGCCCAAAAATAGGTTGGAAGTTGAGCTTCATTAATCATGGTTCTTGCAGCCTCAATAAGAGTTCTATTCTTCCTTTCAACAACACCATTTTGTTGTGGAGTTCTTGGTGCAGAGAACTCATGAGTAATTCCCTCTTCTTCACAAAATTCTTTCATCACAGAGTTCTTGAATTCTGTTCCATTGTCACTTCTTATCCTTCCAACTTTGACATCTGGATTGTTGTTTAATGCTTTGATATGATTGATGATGATTTTCCCAGCTTCATCCTTAGAATGCAGGAAGAAAGTCCAAGTGAATTTAGAAAAATCATCAACAATCACTAAGCAATATTTCTTCTTTGAAATGGACATTATGTTGACTGGTCCAAACAAATCCATATGCAAGAGCTGAAGGGGCTTCACAATTGATGAAAGAGTTTTGCTTTTGAAAGAGCTTCTCTTTTGCTTTCCTAGCTGACAAGCTCCACAAAGTCCATCTTTGGAGAATTCCAGCTTAGGTAGACCTCTTACCAAGTCCTTCTTTACTAACTCATTCAAGGTTTTGAAATTTAGATGTGACAATCTCTTATGCCATAGCCAACTGTCATCTGAGCTTGCTTTGCTGAGAAGGCAAGTGATAGATTCAGACTTGACAGAATTAAAGTCAGCTACATACACATTTCCTTTCCTTTGTCCAATCAGAACCACATTGTTGTCATCTCCTTTGGTGACAACACAGGCTGCAGGGGTGAAATTAACTTTGTAACCTTTGTCACAGAGCTGACTGATGCTAAGCAAGTTGTGCTTAAGACCAGACACCAATGCAACTTCATCAATGATGACATTCTCTTTTGCAATCAAGCCATATCCCATAGTATATCCTTTGCTGTCATCTCCAAAGGTAATGCTAGGGCCAGCTTTCTCCACAAACTTTGTGAGCAGGGAGGAATCACCAGTCATGTGCCTGGAGCATCCACTATCCAAGTACCACAAATTCTTCTTGTGGTTTCCCTGCACACATTTTACAAATAGATCAAGTTGATTTTGGTACCCAAATTGCTTTGGGTCCAGATTTGTTAGTCTTAGCAGCCTTTTCCACTTTCTCAACCTTTTCCTTGGATTGAATTGGTTCAATCTTTGGTTTTGGTTGAGAAATTGGAACATCAACTCTGTTTTCAAACACAGGCCTTTGAGACATGCATAAATTGTTCATTCCATGCAAGTTTGAGTGAAATTGAGGCATGTTAAAGGCATTGAAATAAGGATTGAACATATATGGCATGTTAGGCTGAGAATAAGGATTGTGAGGCAATAAACCAGGCATCATATTCATAGCAGATAAATTCATGTGAGGAACAGATGTCATAGGAATAGGCAAGGATAAATTAGGAGCAACCACAGTTTTACAATTAGCAGATAAATGATTTACACTACCACACTTACTGCAGGTTTTCCTAAGAGCACTAGCATTGGGAGTGTAATTGGTGTGCTTGTTAACTCCTATTTTGCCATTTCTATTTCCTTTCTTCTTTTTAGTCTCCTCAGGTTTATGCTCATTAGTGTCCAAATTCTTCTTGTTCTTGTTACTGGAATTAAGAGTGTTATTAACACTATCACTGGTCTCAGAAGAACTATTCTCACCTTTAACAAAATTCTTTTTAACAGGACCATATTTCTTGTTAAGCTTCTTGAGAACATTCTTGTCAACTGATGAGTTTTTGTTCAACTGTTGACTCTCATCAGTTGAGACTTTGTTCTTCAACTGATGATCATCATCAGTATTCTCATCACCTGAACTGTTCTCAGATATCTTAAGCACTTTCTTATTCCTCTTCCACTCATTCTCTACAAAGGTCTCTCTACCTTGCATGTTGATGATATTGGTGGAAACATCCCTACCAGATTTCCATTTGGCAATAATCTCTTGTTCCTTATCAAGCTGCTTTCTTATGATCTCTTCTCTTTTCAGAACAACCAAGAGATCATCCTTGGCTGTCTGACACTCAATTTTCAGCTTCTCAAACTCAATAAATTGAGCTTCTAAAACACTATTTCTATCACTAAGGAAGGTGTTAGCTTCCTTAATTCTACTATTTTCCTTAGTGAGAGATTTTAAAGAAACATGCAAATGATACAATTCTGTAGACATTTCATTAATGGTAGCATTGCATTCATCTTTAGTTAACTCAACTAGGTTTGTAGTGAATACCTGACTACTGCTTCCAGTGTTTTCTTCTTGATCTGTGGAGTTGGCCATTAGAGCTAGATTGACAAACTCTTCCTCTTCATCAGAATCATCTCCAGCTGCCCAATCATCCTTTGTGATGAATGCTCTTTCTTTTTGTTTGAGAAGTTCATAATATTTCTTTTTGTAGTCAATGTTTTCACTTGACTTCTTCTCAACTTTAGGCTTTCTGCACTCATTTGCAAAGTGACCTGCATTCCCACAGTTGAAGCACTTGAATTTTGATCTGTCTACCATGCTTCTATCAGACTTGGGATTGCCTTTAAAAGATTTTGCAGAATTAAAATTCTTTTTGAATTTCAGTTTGGAGAATCTTCTTGACAGGAAGGCTAGATGTTCATCAATTCCATCACTTTCTTCACCAGAATCAGCTACTTCTTTCTCCTTTCTTCTTCCTTTGCTTGACTCTGAGCTCTCCTCTTTGACCAACTTCTCAGTTTCTTCAACTTGAGACTTTCCCTTGTCCTTGACAGTATCCTCCAGAGATGCAACTAGAGCCACAGATGAATGCCCTTTCTTTTGGCTTTTCTCAATCTCTTCATCTTGTTCCATTTCAAGCTCATAAGTCTTTAAGGTTCCATACAGTCTCTCTAGAGTATAGTCTTTAAACTCTTGTGTATTTCTGAGAGAGACTGTCATGGGCTTCCATTCTTTGGGAAGAGCCCTTAAGAATTTCAAGTTTGAATCCTTAACTTGATATATTCTTCCAAAGAGCTTTAGGCCATTTAACAGTTTTTGAAATCTGTTAAATGTATCACTCAAACTTTCACCAGCCTTGAAATGGAATGACTCATATTGTTGAATCAGAAGCTGCATCTTGTTTTCTCTAACTTGCTCATTCCCTTCACAAATGGTCCTGATGGTGTCCCAAACTTCTTTGGCACTTGTGCAGCTAATAACACTATCAATCATTTCTTGATCCAAACCATTGAACAGAAGATTCATGGTTTTCTTGTCCTTGTGCACTTCTTCAGTATCTTCCTGAGAATATTCATGGATAGGCTTTGGAATCATCTTACCTACCATATCTTCACCATCAGCTCCCATACTTGTGCAGACCTTCATGGGGACATGAGGTCCTTTTTCAATGCAGTTCACATAGCTTTCATCAATGGACAACAGATGCAGATGCATTCTCACTTTCCAGTGAAAATAGTTGTCTTTGTCAAGAACAGGAATCTTCACTCCAGCATCCTTCTTTCCCATCTTTCTCTAGCAGTGTTGATCTTTTTCCCTGTTTGTTGGGAACCTCGCTCTGATACCAATTGTTATTTTACACCAACTATGAGAAAGATTGTAGAAGGGGGGGGTTGAATACAATCTTTTACAAATTTAAAAGATTCAAGAATAATACACTAAGAACACAATAAACAGAAAAACACCAAGTATTAAAAATACGGGTGGATTGAATGATCCACCCGTGAGATTTTATATAGAAGAATCTGTGGATTGTTTTACAATTCGCACAGCTGCTGGTTCATCACTCAAAGCAAGTTCTAACTCTCAGGTTTTTCTCTCAAGTAATTTGAACAAGTTCAACTGATGCTACTAACTTGGTTATATACCCCAAGTTTTACAAAGCTTTTAGCTAGATTACAAAATGCACTCTAATCTAAAAACAATGCTGCACAACTTTGTCTTATGCATGCTTTCTGAGATGTCTTCATCTTTGACCATCATCTTGATTTGATCCAGATTGCACTGCATGAGATAAGTATGTTTCTGCTTCTTCTTTATTTTCCTAATTAGGCTTCCATGTCTATTTTAGTGTAATTCGATCCATGTGATTTGTCAGACTTAAGCTCTAGTCACTTTCAACTGCTCTTTGCTTCATCAGTTGAAGGTTCTGGTTGCTTTCAACTGCTATTGACTTTATCAGTTGAATGCCTGGCTCATCAGTTGAATGAATTACAAACTCCATCAGTTGAATGCTGTTCCAGTCTTATCAGTTGAATTCCTCAGCATTATCCGTTGAACACTTTGTCTTCAGTTGAATGCTTGATTTTCATCAGTTGAAACATCATCCAGTCTTTATCAGTTGAACAGTTACATCTCATCAGTTGAATATCCTTCACTTAGATAAAATTACATGGCATTGGATATTTACAATTAGCCATCCTATTCTACCCATCCGTTGATAATTCCCAAAGACAAGAAATGTAACAATTACAACTGAAATTTGATAAGGATTCTAAGTAAGACATGTTACAAAAATGTTTATGTTATCATCAAAAATTATTGATTCCTAACAATATTAATAAATAGTTTTTTCTTGAATAAAAGATTTTAGTTGTCGGAGATTTTTGTGCATACGGGAGATGCTGTTATTAAAGAATTGAAACAAATAAAAAAAATTCATTTAACTAAATGATTATTGATATGTATACGTGGATTTCATCTGAAATAATAATAATTCAATAACAAATATATATATTTGATCTAGAATTATAATAATTTATCATTGTTCTAAAAATCTCCAATTTAACCGATTAATCCCCGATTAATCCCCTGCAAGATCGGCCACCGATCCGATTTTTGAAATCCGATTAATCCTTATATATATTTCTTAATCGAAGTATATGTGATAAATTATTAAAATTAAAATACTATATTACTTTAAATGTGAATAATTATAGAGTTTATGAATATAGTAAATATATTAGTTACTAAATAGATAATATAATAATAACTAAATATTAAATAATATTTTAATATTAAAATAAAACCGATTTTAACTCCGATTAATCCTTCCGATTAATCCCCGATTTCTGATTAATCCTTGAATCGGTAGCTCAACCGATTAAGTCCGATTCCCGATTTCTGTAACCCTGTAATTTATCAAAAAATATATTTTTTAAGTAAATTAACTAATAAATAAATATTAATTTAATTTTGTTAGTTAAGTTATATCAAACTGAAATAGAATATTTGTTATATTAACTATATATAAATTTTACAGAATACAAAAAAAAAAAAAAAAACTTATGTGATAAGTCGTCTACTTTATTCTCATTCAGAAAGGTTATATTCTTTCTGAATTTAAACTATATATATCTATCAATCATTTTATTAACTTAAGTAATCATTAATGAAAAATAATTCACAGGTTATTTAAACGAAACGAACCAGTTTGACACCCTATTCAACGTTGTAGTATAAAACATAAATCATTTCTGCCAGTTCTACAATATGAATGATATCGATTATCTCTCTAACCATTATTGTTCACTTCTCAAAAACTGTTATGGAACTTGTAATCAATTTGAACTTAAAAGGCTTCTTGTTTTATAATCAAAATCCTACTAAATGTAAACATTTCTATTTAACAATCTCTACTTAAAAGTTATAAAAGACGACAACATGCATTTCCCAACAATATAAGTAAAGCTGACAACAATTTTAATTATGCAAAAAATAATTTTATAAAAATTGTTGACAACATGATTGAATTATGTGATATTATATTTAGCGGTAGTTGTGATAATTGTGACAGTATGTTTTATATGATAACATGCTTGAGAAGAAGAGTTGACACTAATATTAATTAAATAAGAGATTTTCTATACATCAATTAAATTTATTTTATATTTAAAATATATATTACATTCAAAAGAAATCCCTCTAATGTCAAATTACTATTATTTTATACTAGTGATTATCGAGTTTGAATACGTTTTGAAGTACTTAGCGAATATATATATATATAGTGTTAGACTCTTGACCTTTATTTTAATTGCCCATATTAAGGTTTTCTTTTCTTTTTTGAAATTGACTATATTAGTTTTAATATATTGCAACTTGGACCTTTAATGTTACACAAATATATTACCTTTTCTCCATTTATTATTTCATGGTAGTAATTAGAATCGTTTATATTGTTTTTAAAATATTTAATGAATTTCACTAATACTATAATATTTGACAAATATTTCTATTCAACATATTACTAATTTCATATGAGTTGATTAGTAGAGTGCATGTTTGTACTGTCCAAAAAGATGTATACGGTATACTATTCACTTTGGGGCCTCAAAAGGACTTTAATCATACTAGATCTCCACGAGTGCAATTGAATTTTTTCTTATAAAGAACATTGGACATAATTGATTAATGTTTTATGAATTGTGACGAAGTAGTAATGGTCTGTTTGGTATTGTTATTATAGACACTAATATTAGTTTTGTGGTGAAAATTAGATAACAATCTGTCTCGTATATTTAAAAACATTTTTATGAACTATACCTTTTGCTAAAAATTGATTTTAGATAAATTAGGTCTCTCTATTTCTTAAAAAAAAAAAAAGTTGTTATTCAAATTTTATAAGTTGTTAAAAAATACATTATAAAACTTCATCCAAAATTACACACACACACGCGCGCGCGTGTGTGTGTGTATGTATATGTATATGTGTGTGTGTGTGTGTGTGTGTCTAGATATAGATATAGATATAGATATATAGATATTTCAAAACATGCAAACATAAAAAAATTACCAAATAATAATATTATTTTAAATATTATAGCAGTTTGGAGGATTTTAAATAGACATTTTTAATGTTATAATTTAATATTAAGCGACGAATGGGACCAATTTCACAGATAAATTTCACCTAATACAAGATAGAAATGATAATAAGAAGATGAAATTCACGTTATTCCATTACATAAGTATTAGCCAACTAATTAATGATGATCATTATTTTTGACATCGTTTGGAAGCTCGGGTTTCTTACACTTGCATATGTGATTATCACAATAAGCTATTTCACCTTTACTTTTACATATAGGCTCTTGATATTGACAATCAAAATCATCATCACATGAGTATTGAGCTTCTGTTCTTGGAAGATTTGACAACTTCATACCTGCACATATATTCAAAACAAAAATCCAAAAACAAATTATTACTCTATACTTTTTATTAAATTGTATAATGAGAATAAGAGAGAAAGAATTACAGAATGTTGTGAGTATAATTAGGATGAAGATTTTTTTAATGATCAAATTCTTCTCCATTATGTGAGTATAAATATTTTACTTATGCAAGAAATACTTAGGCTGTTATGATAATAATGTTATAAGATTGTAAGAATGATTTGGTTGTGAAGATAGACAGGGTATTGCTCTCTATTTATAATATGTTTGAGTAAGATGAATAAGAATATATTTTTTTACCAATGAATTTACATTCACATACCAAATTTATTGTTAAGATTGTATGTGATTTTTATTTTGTGTGGATTTCTGATAAAAAATCGCAGAATTGATATAGAGTCTTTAGAATTTAAGCACAATGTTTCAAACATGGATTTTGGTGGGATTTCAAAAAAGTTAAAATACACTAAAAAAATGCTACAAAATCTATCATTTTATGAAATCCAAAAAAATCCATCAGCATTTGAATACGATCAGATTTTGATGGATTTTAAACAATCCCAATTGATTACCATCGGATTTTAAAGCATAATTTTTAATCCTAATTTAATACCCGCAGATTTTGTAGCATTATTTAAAATCTCAATTGAATATCCCAAGATTTTAATGGATTTCAAACAATCCAAATCTAATACCCTCGAATTTCATTAATGAAAAAAATCCTTTAAAATCTCAATCTGATACACCCTCTAAATTAATTATTGTTGCTTTCTTTATGATATATTAGCATTTAATGGTTTTTTAAGTAGGCCCACCTTGGTATCTATGGGCCCGTTTATATTAGAATTTAATTTGAAACTCCAAAACTATACTGATATATTGCTTTTTCACTTTACTATTTAAATACTTACAATTGTTTATAAGGTTTAATAATTTATGAAAAATTAATTCATTCATCCTTGAACTACAGGTCGTTTATGGTTTATGTCCCTGAACTAAAAAAACTCAATTTTTTACACATAAACTTTTAAAATATCTAATTCAAGTTCCTCCGTCATAAGACTCATAACTAACGGCCGTTAGGCAATGCAAGCATGAAAATTAAAAAAAAAAATTAAAAAGATGAAAAGTCAAAACTTCACAGTTAAAATTTTGATATATTAATCTACATGTGATTTCAAGAACACCAATGGTGAAAATTTTCGATTTCAAATGTACTAACATATAAAAATTTGCATTTGGATATAAAAAATTCTTTATGTTCTCAAGATTAAAATACAAATCTATATACATTCATGTACTCAAAATTAAAAAATTTCACCACTCATATTTTTGAAATTACACGTATATTAACATGTCGAAATTTCACTTCAATCCATGAAATTTCTTTATTCTCATCTTTAATTATATTTTTATTTTATTTTTTCACTTTCCATATCAGCATTGACTAGAAGTTATTAGTCATATTTTGATGGAGAGACTTCAATCAGATTTTTTAAAAGTTTAGGTATAAAAAAAATAGATTTTTTTAGCTCAGGGACCTAAACCATAAACGATTCATAATTTAATAATGAATGAATTGATTTTCCCAATAATTAAATATATAGTTATTATTTTCATTGATATAATAATATACATTATATTACACTATATTGTTAAAACATTTTAAAATACTTCTTTCATAGGTGTCGGTCGAAAATGACGACAAGGGAAAGTGTCAAAAACAAAAGTCGATTGAATCTGGTCGAATATAACTATCAACTGAATCCCATCAAATATATTTTTTGGCCAGAAACAAAGACCGATCAAATTTCAAGCCGCAAATCCATGGTATAATATTATTTTTATTTAGTATGTTGTTTAAAAAAATATGTTAGATAAAAGTAATTTCGTGACGGCGAAATATGCTTTTACAATTAAAATTGGTAAGAAATATTTATTTTGATTAAAAAAATCATAAACAATGTGAAATGTGAAATTTGTTTTGGATTAGGAAAAGCAATCATAACATAATTAGCCGAAAAGCATTCCGAGGCGTGGGAAAAGCACTTTCAAGTTTTAACGTCGTATTACAAACAGTTAAACATAAGTCTCTCCCGCCACTTTTGTCATACAAAATGATGTCCACTATATCAAACCACTACTGTTCATTTCTTAAACACTGCTGCGAAACCCACAACCAAGCCGAACTCAAAAAGCTTCACTGTCTCATAATCAGAACCATAGTAAACGCAGAAACATTCTTGCTCAACAATGTCGTTAACTCATACAATAAATTAGGCAACTTAAGCTATGCACGCAAGGTATTTGATCAAATTCCCCAACCAAATCTTTTTTCTTGGAACACTGTTTTATCGGTGTACTCGAAGCCTGGAAGGGTGGTGGAGATGAATGATATTTTTTATCGGATGCCTCGACGAGATGGGGTGTCGTGGAATTTGGTTATTTCGGGGTATGTTGCGTGTGGGATGAGTGCGAAGGCGGTTGAGGTTTATAAGATGATGGTGAGGGATGGGGTGAGGGATTTGAATAGGATTACATTTTCGACGATGCTGATTTTGTCATCGAATAAGGGGTATGTTGGGTTGGGGAGGCAGATTCATGGGCAGGTAGTGAAATGTGGTTTTGGCTCGTATGTTTTTGTGGGGAGTCCTCTTGTAGATATGTATTCGAAATCTGGATTGATTTATGATGCGGAAAGGGTGTTTGAGAGGTTGCCGGAGAGGAATGTGGTTATGTATAATACAATGCTGAGTGGTTTATTGCGGTGTGGTATGGTTGAGGAATCAAAGTGTTTGTTTCATGGTATGCCTGAAAAGGATTCAGTTTCTTGGACAACAATGATTACTGGATTTACCCAGAATAGCTTAGGGAGAGAAGCGATTGATTTGTTTAGGGCAATGAGATTGGAAGGTTTAGGTATTGATCAATTTACCTTTGGAAGTATCTTAACAGCGTGTGGTGGACTTGTGGCCTTGAGGGAAGGAAAACAGATCCATGCTTATGTTATGAGGACAAATTATATGGATAATATATTTGTCGGGAGTGCTCTTGTTGACTTGTATTCTAAATGCAGAAACATTAAGTATGCAGAGACAGTTTTCAGAAGAATGAACCACAAAAACATAATTTCATGGACCGCAATGGTGGTGGGATATGGGCAGAATGGGTACAGCGAAGAGGCTGTCCGGAGCTTTTGCGAAATGCAGAGAATGGGTATTGAGCCAGATGACTTTACTCTTGGAAGTGTAATTAGCTCGTGTGCCAATCTGGCAACCATAGAAGAAGGTGCCCAGTTTCATGGCCAAGCACTTATTTCTGGCTTGATATCCTACATTACTGTTTCTAATGCACTTGTAACCTTGTACGGAAAGTGTGGAAGCATAGAAGAGTCCCATCAATTGTTTGATGAGATGAGATTAAAGGATGAAGTCTCTTGGACTGCATTGGTTTCGGGGTATGCTCAATTTGGAAAAGCCAAAGAAACTATTGATTTGTTTGAGAATATGTTGGCTCATGGTCTGGAACCTGATGGGATTACATTCATTGGGGTCCTTTCAGCTTGCAGTAGGGCAGGTCTAGTGGATAAAGGCCGTCAGTATTTTCAATCTATGATTGAAGACCATGGAATTAAGCCTATTCTTGATCATTACACGTGCATGATCGATTTATTCAGTCGAGCTGGACAGTTAGATGAAGCAAAAAGATTTATAGAAAAAATGCCTTACCGTCCCGATGCTGTTGGATGGTCCACTTTGCTAAGCTCATGTAGAATTCGTGGTGATTTTGATATTGGAAAGTGGGCAGCTGAGTCTCTGTTAGAACTAGAACCCCAAAACCCTGCAAGCTATGTTTTGCTTACAAGCATGTATGCTGCTAGGGGAAATTGGGTTGAAGTGGCCCAGTTAAGGAGAGGAATGAGAGAAAAGGGTATTAGGAAAGAACCAGGTTGTAGTTGGATCAAATATAAGAGTAAGTTGCACATTTTCTCAGCCGATGATAGGTCAAGCCCATATGCAGATCAGATATATGATAAGCTGGAGACATTGAACAGTAGATTGATTCAGGAAGGTTATGTGCCTGATATGAGTAACATTATGCATGATGTTGTTGAGTCGGAAAAAATTAAGATGCTTAACCACCATAGTGAGAAACTAGCAATTGCCTTCGGTTTGATTTTTATTCCTCCTGACCTCCCCATTCGCGTGGTTAAAAACCTCAGGGTATGTGGGGACTGCCACACCGCAACTAAGTTCATATCCAAAGTTACGCAAAGAGAGATTCTTGTACGGGATGCAGTCAGATATCATCTTTTTAAAGATGGAACTTGCTCATGTGGTGATTTCTGGTAATGGGTCTCTGGATGGTGCTCATGCTATTGACACTAAAAACATTATGCAGGTGCAGAACATCAGAAAGTTATGGAGGAAAACTCTGAGTGCTTTGCACCTACCAAGTCCGCTGTGGATGTTAGGTGGACGCTTGCCTGGTGAAAACTGTGGAGAACCTAGTTGAGGTAACAGTCTTTGCATCCAACTCTGTATTCTTTGTGTTGGTTGTGAATTTGTGATACCAGGTGATCGTATAGGGTCTTTAAAAAATTAAATCCCCGATTTATTAATAAAATTCCGATTAATCCTTACAAAAAATTTCACCGATTTACCGATTACACTCCGATTTGACTAAAAATCCCCAATTTATTTTACAATTCTCCGATGAATCCCCTATAATCCTGAATCGTTAGGTCAACAACTGATTAGTTCCGAGTCCCGATTTCTACAACAATGACGTCATCACATAAGTGGTCTAGATCACAGCTGACCCAATCCAATCAAAATATCAGAAATATTAAAAAAGAATTCTCCATAACGAAATTAAGCTACCATAGCATTCAATATCACATTTATTAATGTTGCTCCAATCTGATAATCTGAAACACCTCATTCATTAACAGAGGAAAAACAAACTTTCTTTGGACCTAAGATCAGATATAATCAGTACTGACATCCTATTCCTTTGGTGATATCAGATATGATAGGACCAACAGCTTTTTAATTTTAAAGTAAATTTATTAAATTCAATTGGTTCTTGAGAAACTTAAGATTTGAATGAATACTTTTTTAAGCTGCACTGTATTCCTGTGATGACTTGCAAGACTCCCCCAGATTTTGTTGTCGGTTCTGCAAAATGATAAACACAATTTTAATGCAGGAGAAAGGCAGCCGTGAAGGAGCTGTGTTTCCGAGTTCAAGTTATAAAAGAAAAGAACGGAAAATTGATTATTTTCTATTCTCTCCAAATCTTTAAGTATCTTTTCCTTTCCTTCTCATAATATCACTCAGGAGCATGTCGAAGAAATTAAATAAAACCCTGGAACACTGCATTAAAGAAGCATGTGAAAGTACCTGCAACTGTGTGCAGATCCCAATGACTTCAGCAAGAGGTGCCCAGTCCCCAAAATTTCTTTCAATGAACTGGTATGCAATTCCAGTTTTTCCTTTGCCAATAATAAACAGTCCTCCTTTTATATCCCCTTCTCCTCTATAGTTATGCTCTAAACCCATAGCTTTTGCGCGCTTGTAGTTTGCTATAGCCCGGGGATTGAGAAGAAATCCTGATATAAAGTTTTCTTTCATTAGATTCCCACCACCCAAAGCTTTGAAAAATTCTCTGTTCTTGTCTAGGATTACGGCACCACTCCAATATCTGGGCCAGAAGTCCTTTACCTGTCCAGCATGAAATAAAGACTTTGTCAAGGTGAGTTGTTTAGCTGAAGAGCTTCAAGTCTTCAAAATAGTAGTAATAAGTTATTAACGTACCTCAGACTCTATTTGCTCTTGAATTACTGCATACAACTGAATTCCAAGTGCATCAAATATTGGTTTGTTCAAGTTGATCTTATGAGCTTCAGCTCTGCACATAATGCACCTACATTTCCATTTGAATGCATCATTGGTTGTTTTTATGGTAACATGTTGGTCATTTGTGTGAAAAAAATGAAAATAAAATAAGAACAAAGAAATTAAAAACCTCTTCTTTTTTCAATTCAGAAATAAAAAAGTTATTCATTATTTTAATACCTTTGACATGGATAGTTTACACATATTTATTGCAAAATATGGTGAAAGATGCAGATTGCAGAATGACTAAAATGTTTTACCCTGGTCGACGGATGCAGAGAAGTACAGCTGGTTTGTGGCACCAAAGTTCTGAAGCTTTCATTGGAGGTGTCTTTGTCTTTATCAAATGTTCCATTCCGTTTTTATATTCCGGAGTCAGTTTTTGAACTGAGATATTTTGAATAGTAGAATATGGAGCAACATTTTTAGCTACAGAAGGAGGCATCACACAACCACACCCTCTGGGCTCATCAGGCATCGCTGCCACGATCCCCTTATAAATATGATCATCTTTCAATTTAAAATCAGACAGGGAGTGCTGATTTGTCACACTATTAGCAATACTGTTGCTCTTTAGTGGGACTCGTCTCACGCTTTGCAGTTTCCTCGAGCTGGCAGACATAAGCTCCCCCTTGTAGTTGTTGTTGTTTGTGGTAGGTACCTGTCTTTGCCTCTCTGGAAGAGTGATTGATGCAGGTGATGGCTTCTCTGAGCATTCACTTGTTCTGTTCATGAAACGTGCAATGTGGCCCCTTTTCATACCAAACTGAAAAGAGAGTTCTGCAGTATTTAAGTTGAGAAGCTCGGCGAGACATTTTCCTGATGCCTCTAGCTTGTCTCCATATTGGATCAGTGAATGATCATGCAGGTATGACCTTATTTCTAGTGCATCCTTCAGTAGATCACAGATAGCTTTTAAGTATCACTTTTAATTATAGCATGTATAATCAGTAGAAAAGTAAAATGCATTTTGTGCAGAGATTATGCATTGGATTATATAGTTATAGTTACTACTGTAAACATGAGTTATAAGACCAACCTTTTGTTCTCGGGTCATGTTTATCTCAACCATATCCTCCGAATTCATTACCTTTAACGTAAGCACGTCATCCCAGCCATCTTCAAACAACTTTGGGAGTAATTCCTTCAAGGATCCATTTCCAACAAAATCCTCAACAGATGTAGAAGCCATCTTCTTGTCTCACCGTGTTGATACTTTCAGATAACTGCCTTAATACTTGTAAACATAGGCTAAAATGAGATATATATATATATATATATATATATATAACCTTGAAAATTGTTGAAAACGGCCCTACTTCATGTCAACCTGGCTTGATTTGACAAAGAGCATTTTATTATTCCACATAATATACTTTGATCAGAACAACCAACATGCTCCATGTCCCATATGGTAGAAATTTTAGTTGGAAAAATGCTGTTAGTACTTTTTCTTCTTTTTACTATGTTTCTTCAGTCTTGGAGCTGACCTATTAGCCTAAGACACCACTTGGCATTATTGTGGCAGACAACAACAACTTTTTGCTGAAAAACCATTGAAAAATTATTTGTTAAATCTAAAAGCAACTTTCGGAACAACACTTTTTAGTCCAAAAACTGCTTTTAGAAGCAGTTCTTCGCGTGCTTTTGGAAAAAGCTGTTTTCCAGCTTTTGCGGGAAGCTGTAATAGATTTTAATATTAAACCTCGCCAAAAACATCATTTTTTATATTATAGCTCAAATTATGCAAATACAAAAAAAAATTACCAAACAATTATCTGATTTCTACACCAACACTTTTTTTGATAGCACAACAATTTTTAATAGCACTCCCAAACAAACTCTGAATGGGGTAAATAAACTATCTATAACCAGAAAGAAAAGTTTTAGATTAGAAGTCGGAGGAGGATTGAAATGCTGATTTTTTGTTTGTACTTGTGTCGTTACTGGCACAATTTTCGACTCCTATCTTTACAGACAAATGTGATTAACTTTGTCACCTTCATTGCCCTTTGAGTGATACAATGCTTGACAGAAATAAGGCGAGGCGGCAAGCCTACAAATAAAGGAAACAATATTTGGACAGGGGGTGAGACAGAAAAGATAGTGATACATTGATGTGTGACTGCATGAGCATTTGAGACTCCAATGTTATTGTTACTCTGATAGATGAAGTTTGCATTAGAATATCAACAATAGGTGCATTTGGCTTCACTTGAGTGTCAGCAGTTTATTTGATATTGCAGCCGGCCATCCCTGCAACAGAACAAGTGAATGAAGTCAGTTTGTTATTACAAAGATATAAGATTCGTTTGATAGTTTCTGTCAACACCATAATGTCTTGTAGTAGTTTTATGGACCTTAAGCTGTTACTAGTAATTGAATAGTATATCATTGGAGAATGAGAGTCAAGAATTTCAGAAAGATGTGGTAATTTGTATCTGCAGTTAGAGTAAGTCCAAGAGTGTCCCAGTGATTGCCTTATAAATATTGTGGGTGTTTGGGAAGTGGACTTTTGGGCTTTAAAACCTGGAAGTCCACTTCCTCTTTTTTGCTGTGTGTTTGGCAAATGATATGAAGCACTTAAAACAAGTAAAAGAAGTTAAGGAAAAAAAACTAATATGCCGTTTGACTAGACTTAAAAGGAGTGATTTATTGCTTAAAATAAAAAAGTGGATTAGAAGTGAGAAGTTGGTTAGAACTTATAAGCTATTACAAGTGTTTGGATACGGGACTTATAAGTTTTTTAAGTGTTTGGATAAATTAACTTATAAATTAGTCTAAAAATTATTATTTTTAATTAATCTATAAATAAATAATTTGTACAGGAATAATCTAAATTTGAAGAGATTTGTTTTCTTCTTCATAATCTAGGAGATATTCATTATTATTATTTTTTGTCATAAAGAAATATTCATATTTGATACTCCCTCCGTTATATATGTCTCTCGTTTCAGATGTCAATACTGTTCACGACATGAGATGAATTACTAATTTGCATCTAATCTATGACTAAATATAGTCTAAATATAGTCATGAGTGATCTGTTAAATTCCTATTTATGTGTACTTTAATACGATGAAGTATTACTCCCTTTGTTTTTTTAGTTTGAATCTTCGACTTTGAACACGTATTTTTAAGTGTTTTGACCGAGTGGTTAAAAATATTATTTTTTAAACTTTTTTTTAAAATAAAAATATATAATTAAAATTTTAATTCGCAAAAAAATTAATTAAAAATAATATTTTTACTATCCGGTCAACTCAACTAAAGATGTGTGTCAAATGTCAAATAATAATAAATAGAGAGGGTACAATGTTAAGCGGCCAATCACATGAACCAGAATAAACATATCTGTGTTAGGAAAAAGCAGACAAAAAGAAGCTGTGCCAAGAAAAAGCTACCTTTCGTAGCTTTTTTACTTTAATTAAGCTCAGCTTAAAAAGATCTGCCAAACGACCATCAAAAACGGGGAAGTGGACTTCCGAACTTTTAAGCCCAGAAGTACCACCCCCAAACACCCACTAAAAAATGGAGCTTTTTTTTGGGACTCCAGCTTTTTTCAGCTTGCAATGCTGTTCTAAACCCGTGACATTCCGCTACCTATTATTTTTGTTTATTTTTTATTCATGCCGTCTATTTGATGTTATTTCATCCAAATATGAGGTGATTGAATATAATTTTTTTTATTTAAACTTTTGTCTTCAATTATATGAAATACTCATATATATTAAGTTTATATAAATTTTTAAACACACTTATAAATCACTTAAATAATTAAATGTGAGACATTTTTTTATATAATATAAATATTAATCTAATGTAATATTTTCATCAACTTTTCTCAATTTATTTTGTAAATATCAAATAATTATATTACAATATTACGAAACTATACCAGCTTTTAAGTTAAGTTATCCAAACACTTAAAAAATTTTATAAGTCGCGGTATTCAAACACTTGTAATATCTTATAAGTTCAAACCAACTTCTCACTTCTAATCCACTTCTTTACTTTAAGTAATAAGTCACTTCTTTTAAGCTCAGTCATGATACTATTGCATGCAAAAAATCTAAACGAATAAAGATCTTCGAGCTAAACAAAAGTAGTTATTAGTACCAGAAATACTCCATTTATTTTGGTGCTAAAATTGATTATTAAAAAATTGTAACAATAAAATAAATAAACATCCCAACAACTTCTGATTTTAAATTAATTTCTATCTCATTTCTACTGTTAGGTCACGATAGAGTGTAATTTAAGCTAGAAGGGGGGGTTGAATAGCTTAATCACCAATTTAAAAATTGATGTGGTGTAATAAAATTTATCCCCCTTTTGAATAGCTTTTATCGAGAGTATAGGCAGTTTATGTGTGCGGAAGCAATGTAAGAGTAATACGACACACGAGATTTTATCCTGGTTCGCGGTGGCTAACTCAACAATTGGAGTCCACTCACCCCTACTCCAGTCCCCGAGCTCCTCCCCGGACTCGAGATTTTCTCTACTATAAAGAAACTCCTTTACAGTAGGCGGAGAAGCCTTTACAAATATATATCTTGGAGCGTAACTTCCCGTTACCTCCTCACTATAAATGTAAACTTACAAGACTCGTCTTGGAGCGTAACTCCCCGTCACCTCCTCAAAGTCGTTGTACTCCGGGTGTAGTCTTTGAACTTCTAAACTTTTGCGGGTCTTGGATCTTAGGTCTTAGGTCTTGGGTCTTTCCTCTTCCTCACGGTGCAAAGACGACTAACTCCCCGTTAGCTCGTCTAGGACTTGGGTCTTAGAACGAAGATCACCTCACTTCACTTCACCTCACTGCAAAACTTAGAAAACAATATCTACGACAAATAATCCTTGTTTATAAAAAGGGTTTTGGACTAGACACAACTAGGCCGATAGTGTATATATATATATATGTTGATGATATATATATTTAAAGTATACTTTCCGAATGATTTAGAAAGATTTAAGTATACTTGATGTTTTACTCCAATACTAAAGATGAGTATATAGTTGGAGTAATAAAAGTCTTAAAAGCTTTAATCTCGCTTAAGACTTGTATAATACTTGTCTTTTTGACTAAGTATATATTACTTCGAATATACGTCTATTTTCAAAGTACGGATTTAAGAGAGTCTTTTGATATAGCTCTTTTGGCTATGGACTCTTCTTAATACAACTCTTCTCTTGATATAGTCTTTTTAGACTAGATATAATCGATTTAGTGCGGAGAGAGAGAGTGTAGTCTTTCTTTAACTTTAGCACAATATAATGAAATAGCCAAACTAGAATCCGCAATTATAACAACAATAAATAATAACAATAAGGTGCAGAAAGTAAATAGCGGAAAGTAAATAAGTTAGTTGGCTATGTTAGTGCTAGGTAAAGTTAAAGAGTTAAAGTAAGCTTTTTAGATTTTCTTCCCACGGAACAATACGATGATAGTTGGGAATAGAATCAAGCTTAATAAAATTGATTTTGACCGTCGTCAAATATTAATCTCGTTTTCGAGATTTATTACGAATCTTTAGTTCGTAAGAAGATACAAATCGTAGTTCGTTTGTATCAAAATATATTTGAGTATATTCGAAAGATATAAACTTTGTTTATGTATATAACTCAAATGTAACGAATCTTAGTTCGTTTAAATATACACCGAATCTATAGTTCGTGTATATATATTTATATTTCGAATAACACGACTTTGTTAGTTCGTGTTTGAATTTAATTCGAAATAAGAAATCTCTTTTATAAGAGATATAAGATGAAGAGCTTAAGATGAATAGATCGAGAATAATGAGCTCTTGTATATATAATGGTCGGTTAAGACTCGGATCGAAGCTAAAATAATAACCACTTACAAAAACGATCGGAAAGTTCGCCGGAAAAAAATTCGCCGGAGGTTCGGCCGGATTTTGGCTTAGTGGCGGAACTTGGGTAGCCCTACGGGAGGCCTAAAGTATTAGTGGTTGAGCTAGTTGGGTTGGGAGAGAGCTTGGTTGGTTGAACTAAGCTTATATAACTAAAACCTTGTATATATGAATATATATGTATAAGAAAAGAGGTTTTAGAGAAGAAGTATTTGTAGAGAGTGTTTGTAGAGATGAAAGAGAGAATACTTCTAAAATTCCCAGCAACTAATTAGCTCTTTAGCTTGTGTAGAAAATGAATGGGGATGGGGTGGTATTTATAGGGAAATTTTGGGGTAGTGGGTAGTGGAAGGTGATGTAAGGGATGATGTAAATGGGTAGGTGATGTAAGGGATGACTACATTGTTCTTGTCCACTAGCCTAGCAACTTGACAACCAACATGTGACTCCTTATCTCAGCACTTATTGCTTGGAAGAGGATAAGGCACACACCCCAATGCAACCCAATTAACTATTAATTAACGATTAAGTATCGTTAATTAAAACTAGCTTATTTCTAAACATCTCCAATAAATCCAACAAAAAATATGACAATTTTCTAAATATTGGAAAATGGAAATCTGTGAAGTTTGGTAATTTTTGGTCAAAGTCTCCTAGGTCAAACGCTCAGTCAAAGCTTCTCGGGTCAACCGTTCGGAAACACACCCCGACAAACATTCTCCAAAAATCACGAAACTTTTACCTAACATACATCACATCATAAAAATGACATCCCCAAAGTTTCAAGTCATTCTAGCAAGTGGAAGTATTTTATCCGGAATTAAAACGATAAAAACCGGTTTTCGGGTATGAATAAAATACATAAATCCTGTAAAACGTTTTTGGCTAGAATTTTGACTTGAATAAATACTACAAATATATTTCCTTGAGAATAAAATAGTTTGGAGTGTTATGGAAATATTTTGAGTATTTAAAATAATTTCCTTCGATAAATAAGGAAATATACGTAAACCGAGAAAATTAGTATTTGGTCAAAACGAGTAGACCCTTGACTAATTTTTGATACCAAAATACTTAGAATAATATGATTCATGATAAATCATGGTTTTGACAATTTTAAAGTGCATTCTAAGTATTAAAATATTTTTCTCCGAAAAATGAATAATTTAAGAGACCTTGGAGAAAATATTTAAGGAATTCAGAAAAATGGATATTAATATTTGACCATCCAAATATTAATGTTTTGATAGAGTAAATCTTCCTTTTGGATAGAAAACAATTTTTGGAATGAAAGATTTATTTTTGACCAATTAAAGATAATTTATCCCGTAAAATAGAAATCTGATAAATCAGGGAATAAATTACTTTAATTAAGAGATTTAAAAAATAATGTTACATGAGGGTTCTAAAGAATATCAAATCTTGATAATCCTTTTTCGATCTTCATGCGAGTTTAATTTTGCAATATGAGAATAGGGAAATATCGTAGATTGGCGATATCCCACAGCATGAATATTGCGTGAAAATATGTTTCTTAAAAATAGGTATTTTGATACGAAGAAATATAAGATGATTTTTCAAATGACTTGCTAGAGATAACTTTTCCACTTAAGGATAATCATGCAAATTAATGATCCTATTGGGAGGATTACTAGGTGATTTAAATTTTACGTTTATTTATAAATACCAAAATAAATTAATATCGAAGATATCCTTTCAATCTTCCCCTTTTTGGTATTTATCAAACAAACCTAAAATTTAAATTTTACAAGTGTGTGCTTCCCCTTAGTGTATGCATGAATTTGAAAAATAATTTTCACATAGGCACATAATAGGGTTCAGAATTTTTACTTGTAGGTCTCGCAATTCTGATAGCAAAACTTGTAATCCTCGTAATTCCAATAGCGGTACCTTGAAAAGAAATTGGTTAGATACATAGACAATTTTAAAATTTTAAACCAAAATTTTCTTTTCTCTATCTTTGGGAAAATTTTAATTTTTGATCGTGCAATGGAAAGCAATGGAATTGATGTATTGCACTTTCTTTTCTCTATCTTTGGGAAAATTTTAATTTTTGATCGTGCAATGGAAAGCAATGGAATTGATGTATTGCACGTCTCTTCCCCTTTTGGTTGATAAAAACCAAAAAAAATTCTCTTTGAGACAGGTACGATTGTTTCGTAAAATTAAATGTCTCTTCCCTTTTGGTATATTGTCACTAATAGAAGAGCATTTTGAAAAAAAACAATTAAGATGATTATTTCTAGATAAATAACTTCCCCTTAATGAGTGATTGGTTCTTAAAATATTTAGATCAATATACTTCTTTCCCTTTAAAAAGATGTCATATTTTAGACTTTCTTAAACTCATAGAGGGAGATATATATAAGTGATTTTCTTTTCTCACTTTGTCAAGATTGCATAAGTGTGTCTTTCAATTTTTCTTGACAAAATTTTATTAACTCAAAATTCGAGTATTGCTTGTAATTTTTGAGTCAGTTTGTTTTCAAAATGTATCAAGTTAATCAATTAGTTTTCTTTTTAGACTTGATAAAAATGCTCAGTAGTTTCGTATTTATCGTGTAATTTTTGAGCATATTTGTTTTGAATCGATGAAAGAGTATTTTCTTTTTGATCTTTTCGATTCATTTTTATCACTTGAAGCCATTTTGCTTTCTTGAAATTTTATAAGTGATAATCCATTCGTTTTTTTTTTTTTTTTTTGAGCAGTAAATGCTGGAATAATATATTAAAAACGAAGACAATGCTAGTATGAGACAGATGCAATATCTATTGCTGAAATAAATCTCAAACTGAATTTTCATTAAATCATGAAATTTGTACAAGTCAAGTGTAAGTTACAGTGTACAAACTTTAAGTACTAAAGAAGATACTGAAAACCTGCAAATCGAATGAGTTCAAAAAAAAAATATAATATTACAAGATCATATTAGATTAATACTTGTAAGCACCATGTGTTCCAGGAGAGAAACAATACTTAGTTTTACATATCCATTAAGATCTAGAGTTTTGACATTAACATGAAATTACAGACTTATGAGAACATACAGATCATGGCAAGATACAAGTTTGCAAGGAGTTTTATAGTTTTTTTTTTAAGAAATGCATCAGCAAAAATAGGGGAAATCTCAAACAAATCTAACACCAGCATGCATTTCATGTTAAGTTATAGCACTGGGATGTTAAGAAAGCAAACTAGCAGAGTTAAACATATATATAAATTGCAGATTTATATACCAAAATCAGTCCATAAAATGGACTACAACCTGCAATTACAAGCACAACACCATTAGATACTACAGATTAAATATCTCAGCACCTGAGATATCATCATAACAAACACAGAACCACACAAGGTGGCCAAGAACCAGCATTCCAGCAAAAACAGAGCCAAACCAGTAAAACCAGCAATCACAGTAACCATAAAATCAGCTTAACAGGACCAACACAGCCATCATTCCCAGTCAAAACAGTAAGCATAACACAGATCTAAGCCTTCTCAGGCTCCTCAACAGCAACAAAACCCAGATCATCAGCTAAATCATTCAAACTAGGAAGTTCCACTTTCTCAGAATTACCATTACCAGCCATCTCAGTTACCATTTCTTCATTAAAGAGTCTATCTATTTTATCATCTATACCTTCCTCTTTCCCAACAGTAGAGTCCTCCTTAGACTTGTTTTCCAAGTGATCTAACCTTGCCATAATGAACAAGTTTATTTCCTTAAGATTGTTAACTTCTTCCTTAATCTTATCAAGTTCATCATTAGCCTTATTAGTACCTTGTTTGCTACCAATAATCATCACATCAGGAGTAATGCATACAGGGGTAACAATTAAGGGCTTACAATCACTAAGGGAGACTTGATGCTTAACCAGACTAGAAATATCACAATATTCAATCCTTTCAGCAAGAACTCTAGGCATAGCAATGTGATATAGCTCAAACAAAGATGTTAATAGCAGTCCATAAGGCATATACTCAACTTCAAAAGCCATTATCATGTTAATCAGGATCACATAATTAATGTTAAACTCAACCTGATTAGTAGCCAACTGAAACATAACTTTTAAATCCACAAAATCAAAGAACTGAGTGTTCTTAGGTTTAGGCAACAGATTAGACCTTATAATTATAGCAAGCTGTTGGTACATAGGAGTAAAATGATGAAACTCAATGGCACAGTTTTTATCACATAAATCCACAGGAACATCACTATCACAGAAATACCCAACAAGCAACTCAAATTCCTTCTTATCAAACACAAACTTCTCATATATGTTGATGCAAGGCTGAAATGGCACATTCTCACCTAACTTAAGGCATCTATTCAGAGTATTAACATCAACAAGCATGTTTTTGTTATGCACTACAGTACTTATCTTAAGAACATCATTTATCCCCTTCTGAACCACCATATTACCATAGAATTCACCAATCAAATGCACAAAATAGTTCTGACCTCTATAAAATATCATGTTTTCCCACTTAGCAGATAAAAACATGTTATGCACCACACCATTCTGAGGAACATAGATCATCATACCAGGTTGCACATTTAAAAGCATGTTATCAAGCTTAGACAGATTGGATGGATCAACTAACACACTTTTAGGAGCATTCACAGTAGGTTTAGCATTTGGAGTGTGTGTGTGCCTAGAAGCTTGAGTGTTTGGTGCAGAGGTGACATTCTTATGCATATGCAGTTTAGAATTGTGGTTGTGAGAAGAGTTTTGATGCACTTGTTTTTGCTTTTTATGATAAGTATGAAAAGGTTTAGTGTGGAAATCAGGATTTTGGTTTTCAGAGTAAAACCTTCTCTCCATGTTTTGTAAAAGAGGGAGAGTATGGAGAGGTTTGGAAGAAGGGTTAGAGTGCAACTTTTTGAATTCCATGCAGAGAGATTTTTGAAAACAGATAGGTGGTGTGAGTTTTGAAAGTCATGCAAGTCTATTTATAGTAAAAATGATCAGTTGCATGTCATGAGTGTGTGTGTGTATGTTTAACACATGCACATATAAGCATTTAATGCATATATCAAGCAATACAGGCATGCAGATATGAGACAAAGGTGTATATATCAAATAATGTGAGTGATCAAGCAAGCACATATATGGCAGTTATATACCTATACAAGATTGTGTGAGACAGCATGCATATAAGTGAAAGTGTGTGTATATGATATGTGCAAACATGTATACATACAAGACACATAGCATATATCACATTTAATGAACTGACTTAGTGTAAAATGGTGGCCAGAAGAAACAACTGGGATATCAGCTTGCTTAAGAGAGTTTTCAAATCAAATTAATACCACAGAGTTCAAAACAGATGATGATATCTATACAAATAGCCAGA
Organism: Daucus carota subsp. sativus; assembly: GCF_001625215.2. Classification (NCBI taxonomy): domain Eukaryota; kingdom Viridiplantae; phylum Streptophyta; class Magnoliopsida; order Apiales; family Apiaceae; genus Daucus; species Daucus carota. The sequence continues at coordinate 31,685,303 of NC_030389.2, forward strand.
TAATAAGCAACTCTACATATGACACACTCCAGAAATCATTTAATGCATGCAGCCATTTACATATATCAGTTTGAATATGCATAATGTTCCAAGTTATTAAATACAAGCAGACACATACATATCAGCTTAAGCAGTCAAGAAATACATACACACAGATATGATGCAGATGCTATGTCATCCAACACAGAGATTAAGTCCTAATGCATTAATTTCTAGCCTAAATCTAGTGGCCAGATGCACCAGTGATCCAGATACCCAGGGGCTCATAGGACCCCCAAGCCAAGTCTTAATGCATGGGCATGGTGTGTGTAGTGTCCTATCTTAGGAGATTTCTACTTAATTTTTATGAATTCTCCCTGTATTAGTCATGTATATGGAGACTTACCATGGCAGAGGACATAGAGCATACACACAAGCTAATATATATAAACAGAGTTATGTATATGTGAGCAAGTAGTATATGTAGACACATCATCACTAAGTAGCACTGAGTCAGGCAGAAAAAGATACTTTATATACAATAATCTCAAAGTTAACCAGCACAGAACATGTAATAAACTCACAGTTAACTAGCAACTGCCACATAATCAAGTAAAGCACAGGATATAAGCAATAGATGACACCTCACAGCTTTGACTTTATTATTTTATTCTTACAAGACTAAGTACATGTTGGCAAATACTCAAGTATATGCAGTGCAGGGGACAAGTTCAGCAGGTATCACATGATATAATCAGAAAAGTTTAGTTTTATTAATATTTTAATCACTTAGTGGAGAGACAAGTCAAATTAAACACAACTTCTTCTACAAAACCAGTTTCACCAGACCTTACTACTCTGTTTTAACAAATACCATTAATCCAGTTTACAGTGACAAGAATAATTGACAAATCCATCTTAAGGTCATAAACCTAAAACTTTAGCAGTCTAAGCACCACTTTTAAGACTTAAACTAAGTTAACTAAACTGACTTAAAGCTTAATGTAAATTAACAATGATCACATTTAATCAAATAAGGCAGTTAAGTCCAAATTTTAAGAAAATTCAATTTTCTTATAACATCAAATCAAATTTTAGCATAAAACCCAATTTTAACAATTTTAAAACTAACAAGATATTAAATTTCATCAAAATGTTACCACAGTACATGATTAACTAAACTTCAAATTTCAACAGTCAAAACCAGCAGTCAAATTCGAGCCAGATAACAAATATATTCAATTAGTCGAACACAAAAATCACAGAACATCAAAATAAAATCCATCAAATAAGCAACAAATCCAACAGCCACCAACAGTCCAACAAACCAACAATCCAACAATCCAACAGCCACCAATGGGCCAACAAATCCCATCCTCCTCATTCAAACTATAACTTTATTATATAAATACTAGAGTTTTCGAATCATACCTAGCTAGCCCCAAGGCATCGAAGCCTCTTGGGGACTTACCTTCGCAACACATGTACATATAGTACAATACAGAACGCATTCCTGCCTTCAATCCAGCTGCTCTCTTCTTCATTTCCACTTCTTTTTAGCTTCACATCACCTGCAAACACTCGACACCGAATGTGAGTAAGGGAACAAAAATGGAGCTTTAGGGTTTCGTAAATACCTGAGCTCGAGGCCTTGAATCGACTCGAGACTTACCAGAATCCATAAATCGGAGGCTGCTGTCACCGATTTGAGCGATTTAAACACCGAAATCAATTAGCCGCCATGAACCCTAAATCGATTTGGACTCCAAATCGAATTAAAATGCTTTAACCCTGCATAAAATCGTTAGATAAACCATCAATTAGGTCTAATACATGCCGATTTGAGTTAGGGTTTCGAAAATCTCAAGAACCCTAATTAGGGCTTTTCGAAAATCAACTCAAAATCGCAATGCACTACATCTAATCGATGTATAGCTGTCGATTTCGTGTCATATCGCAGCATTCATTAGTCGAATGCTCGATTTCAGACAGAAATCAAGATTTCTGTACCAAACCCGCCATGCGACTATGATTCGCCCTAAAACTAAAGAGAGAATCTGAGTGTGTAGTGTTTTAAGCAAGAAATTAGCGATTCCGGTGAAAAATTTGAAAGAAATCGGCCGAAACTAGCTAGGGTTTTCAGAGAAGAATCGAAGGAGACGAGAAAGACGAGAGAGATGTCGAGAAACAGCTGCGGCTGTAAAATGAATTATAAAAATATTTTATGAGTTTATATATTAACATAACGTACGGCTGAGATTAGATCCTGAATAAAACGAACGGTCAAGATCTTAGGGATTTCAGCCGGGTCGGGTTGGATCCGCGGGTCTTGACCCGAAAATAACATTTTAAAAATAAAAAACAGTTTTTGATTTTTCTGTTTTTCAAAATAAATACTTAAATATTCGAAAAATAATTTTAAAAATCAAACAAAATTACCCAAAATTCAGAAAAACAATTTAAAATACGATTTGGATAATTTTGAGTATTTTAAAATGTTTGGACTCTTTTTGACATATAATAATGATATTTGGAATTTATTACAATTTTGTCCAAAACTGAATATTTTAATATTATAGCTTTGTTGGACAATTTTGTAAAATAGAATAGTTCCAAATTTAATATTCCAAATTTCATAGAATATTTTAATACAATATTTCCCATTACTTAGATAACTTCTTTGAATATTATTATGGGATAAATATTTGAATAATTATAGTAATTTATTTTGGCATGATAATTTATGAATGACTCTCATATTTAGAAATTTCACAAATATTTCTGATAGCTCATCAATATTTGCTTGTACAATAAATATAATAATCAATTATGAACTCCCAAATTTTGACTCAGAAAAATCCGATCAATAAATTTCTTTATTGACAAATCTGAATTTTTAGAGTATACTTGAGAGAACCGAATTAAAAATGATATTTAAAGTACATGAAATAACTAAAATAATAAGTAGCACTCATTTATTATTTTATAATGAGCATGCCAAAATATTATTTAGCCGGTTCCAACATTCCTAAATCCAAACGTAATTTGGCAAATCTTTCGGAACTTAACGGCTTAGTGAAAATGTCAGCAATATTGAACTCAGTTTCAATATGAGTCATTTTTATGTCGCCTTTATTGACATGATCACGTAGAAAATGATGTCGTATATCTATGTGTTTGGATCGTGAATGCAACACGGGATTTTTACTTAAATCAATAGCGCTCGTGTTGTCACATAATATTGATATGACATCAAATTTAATATTATAGTCTGCCAATGTTTGTTTCATCCATAAAATTTGAGCACAACATTTTGCGGCAGCTATATATTCAGCTTCAGTGGTTGAAATAGATACGGAATTTTGTTTCTTTGAAAACCACGAAACTAGGCATCCACCGAGAAATTGACACGTACCACTAGTGCTTTTTCTGTCTACTAAATGTCCGGCATAATCAGAATCAGAATAGCATACTAGATTAAATGGTACGCCTTTTGGATACCAAAGGCCTAGATCAACAGTGCCCTTTAAATATCTTAATATTCTTTTTACAGCGGATAAATGTGATTCCTTAGGGGCCACTTGGAATCTTGCACATTTGCAAACACTATATTGAATATCGGGTCGGCTAGCGGTAATATATAATAAACTTCCGATCATACCACGATATTTCTTAGTGTCAACGGGTATTCCTTTAGGATCTTCCGTTAATTTATCCGAGAGTGACATGGGAGTTGAAATGGGTTTAGCATTTTCCATTTCAAATTTCTTGAGCATTTCTTTACAATACTTTGATTGTGAAATATGAATGCCCTCATTGGATTGCTTAATTTGCAAACCTAAAAAGAAATTTAATTCTCCCATCATACTCATTTCGAATTCCTTACTCATATGTTCAGAGAATTCCTTGCAGAGATTATCATTTGTTGATCCAAAAATGATATCATCTACGTATATTTGGACAAGTAATATATCGTCCTTTTCTTGTCTCGTAAATAAGGTTTTATCGGCAGTTCCCATTTTAAATTTATTTTCTAGAAGGAACTTGCTTAACCTTTCATACCAAGCTCTTGGAGCTTGTTTTAATCCGTATAGAGCTTTATGTAATTTATATACGTATTCCGGATTAATAGGATCTTCAAAACCGGGAGGTTGTTTTACATAAACTTCTTCTTCGAGAATCCCGTTTAAGAAGGCGGATTTAACATCCATTTGATATACTTTGAAACCTTTATGACAAGCAAATGCTAACAGCATTCGAATTGATTCAATTCGTGCTACAGGAGCATAGGTTTCATCGAAGTCTATTCCTTCCATTTGAGTATATCCTTGAGCAACTAATCTTGCTTTATTTCGAACAACCGTTCCATTTTCATCTAATTTATTTCTAAAAACCCATTTTGTTCCAATTATGGATGTATCATCGGGTTTTGGAACGAGTTCCCATACTTTACTTCGAGTAAATTGGTTTAATTCATCTTGCATTGCAGAGATCCAATCCTCGTCAAGTAAAGCCTCTTTAGCGGTCTTAGGTTCTATTTGTGATAGAAAACTAAGATGATTCACAACATTTTGTACTTGTGACCTCGTTTGAACTCCTTTACTTAAATCACCCAATACGTTATCTAAAGGATGACTTCGTATAGTAGGAATTTCTTTAGGAAGTTCATCTTCCGTATTTAACAATTCTAATGGATTATTTTGAGGGGTATTCCCGACTTCCATATTTTCGAATTGTCGAATAATATCTTCAATCCCATCTTGTTGTGCATCTTCTTTGTCAACAAGATCAATATACTTCGAGGGTGGTTTTGTTTCGTCAAATGCAACATTCATAGATTCTTCCACCACAAGAGTTTTGAGATTGAATACTCGGTAAGCCTTACTATTTGTGGAATAACCGAGAAATATACCTTCGCTTGATTTAGGATCAAATTTTGTAAGGTAATCTTTAGAGTTTAGAATAAAACATTTGCATCCAAAAACTCTAAAGTAACTAAGTTTTGGAGTTTTACCATAATAAAGCTCATATGGAGTCTTTTGTGTAATTGGTCTTAGTAAAACTCTATTTAGTATATGGCAAGCCGTTGACATAGCTTCGGCTCAAAAATACTTAGGACGACGATACTCATTAAGCATCGTGTTTGCCATTTCTTGTAATGTTCTATTTTTCCTTTCAACAACTCCATTTGATTGAGGTGTATATGGAGCGGAAAAATTATGAGTAATACCATTTTCTTCACAAAACTGAGTGAAGTTAGAATTTTCAAATTCTTTACCATGATCGGTTCTTATATAAACAATGGTATTATTTTGTTGATTTTGAATCTTTTTGCATAATGACGAGAAGGACTCAAAAGCATCACTTTTGGCTTTGAAAAATTCCGTCCACGTATAACGTGAAAAGTCATCAACAATTACCAAAGTATAAGAACATCCTCCGAGACTTTGTATGGGCACTGGACCAATTAAGTCCATATGTAATAGCTCGAGAGGTCTAGAGGTTGATACCATGAATTTAGCTTTGTGAGATGCCCTTATTTGCTTGCCAATTTCACAAGCCTCACAAGTATGATCTTTTTGATAGTTCAATTTTGGTATACCTCGAACACGATCATTTGTTGATATAGTTTTAATCAACTTCATATTAGCATGTCCTAATCTTCGATGCCATAGCCATGGGTCATCTTGTGTAGTGATTAGGCACACATTATTATGTTTGCTAATATCGCAAGTGTAGACATTTTTGCTACGAGGACATGTAAGCACTAATTTTCCATCCTTATTTAGAATTGAGCAATGTGATGGATAGAAAATTACCTTGTAGCCATTGTCACATAGTTGACTTATCGAGAGGAGATTGTATTTCAATCCCGTAACTAATTGTACATTGGCAATTTTAAAATGTTCATTTCCTATATTTCCAATGCCAATAATATTACCTTTGCTGCTATCTCCAAAAGTGACGACTCCAGCGGTTACCTTTTTAATTTCATTCAAGAGAGACTTGTTACCGGTCATATGCCTTGAACATCCACTATCGAGGTACCACATGTTTTGCTTAGCAACAAAGGATTCCTACAAGATAAATCAAGTATATTTATAGGTACCCTTTTGTCTTGAGGGTCCTGGGGTTAGTACTTCATAATAAAGATAAGGATTAGAAGTAGGCAACACATTTCTTGAAACATAATAATTTTGAGGTGCATTGTTCCTACTTTGATACCTTGAGTTATCATAATACCGTGTATCTCTCGAATTATATCTTTGAGAGTTTTCATATTGATACACATGATTTCTATTACTTGGATAATGCATTGTATTTTGAGAATAGAAATCATAACTTGGTACATGATAATTTTTGGAAGTTTGACCATTAGAGAAGGTCTTGTTTCGTGTGTTTCTTCTTTGAAACGGAATAGATTGTTGATGATAACTAAATCTTGGTTGCCTTTGCTCATTTACAACTTTGTTGTATGGTACATGTTTTTCAACCTTGGGGTATTGATTTGACCCTTTACGAACCCATATATGCTTCCCCTTAAATTCACCACTCTTGAATTTGCAACTTTGAACTTCATGTCCATTTTTGTTGCAATATGAGCATTTAAGCATAGGTGATTTAGAAGCCATTCTTGAGGGTTGTACTTTTGGTTGAACATTGCTCTTTCTTTGAGCATTTTTATCATATCCCAATCCTTCACGGTTGTAGGATATTTTTGAATGCACCATTTTATCCAACATTTCATTGCCTTTGGTAAATCTTTGAATCGTTCGTTCAAGATCTTCTTTATCATTAATTAAGGCATCAATCTTAGCATTAAGAATTCTTTCTTGATCTATATATTGTGCTAAGATGTTGGAATGAGCATCCTTGAGTTGTTGAGTTTCTATTTTGAACTCTTTTTCTTTTACTTCAAGGATATGAGCAAATTCTTTTTCGAGTTTATCTTTTTGATAACTCGTAGTTGATTTTTCTTGAGTCATTGACTCATTTAATATTTTAAGATTTAGTAAATCAACATGAAGCTTTCCAATGTTTTCATTTAATTTAAGCTTCTCATCTTCCATTTCTTTTGTTTGCAACAACAAGGAAATATTTTCAATTTCCAACTTTGTAATTTCATTCTTGGTTTTGTTGTTATCAAGATTAAAGGAATCTTGAAGAGATACCATTTCTTCTTCAAGTTTAATTTTTGATTCCTTTATCCGAGAAAACTCTTTTTGTTGAGTTTGATATAAATCTTCAAGTTTTTCTTTCTCGGACCAAGTAGATAAAAATAATTGATCAAGATAATCATATCGAGTATTCATTTCAACTAGCACCTTGATCAATTCATCCTTTTCCATTTTTGACAAATTTAAACTAGAGAGTTTAAGAAGAGGAATATCAACTAAAGTTGGTGAAGAAATACTTACCTCTTGGTTAGTAGTGGAAGGATCCGTTGATGTAGAAGCATCTTCAATTGCCATCAAACATAGATTAACCACTTCTTCACTTGTTTCGGGAGGTTCCTCATCTTCACTTAAATCCCAACCGTTTTCGGCCACGAGAATCCTTCCTTTAGAAAGTTTAGGACATTCTCGTTTATAGTGACCCGGTTGTTTACACTCGAAACACACTTCTTGTGTTTCCTCCGGAGTTTGTTCTTTTTGTTTTGGAGGAGTGTAATTATTGGTATTATAACCATTTGGGCTTTGATTGGCTTTGCCTTTGTTATAGCCCGAGTTGGTAGGAAAATTACTCTTGTAGTTTGGAGAATAATTTTGAGAGTAATTAGGCCTTCCATTAGAGTTAAATACTCTTTGTTGATTATTCGATTTTAGGAAGCCTTTTCCATACCTTTGTGCTTTGCTTTGAAGCACACGACGAAGTTGTCTCGTGAGTAAAGCGATTTCGCTTTCATCGAGATTTTGAAGTTCTTCATTTAATACTTCATCATTTTCATCTTCGTCAATTAATATAGCCTTTAGTGCCATATTTTTCTTCTTGTCTTCCACTTTAGGAACGACAACATCCGGAATATTATCTTCTTCGTAAGCACGAAGGTTTCCGAATAAGTTATCAATGTGATAGTCATTGAGATTATGCATCTCTTTAATAGTAGTGACTTTCACTTTCCAACTCGGAGGTAGAGATTTAAGAACTCTACGATTCTTTTCATTTTGTGTATAGTTCTTTCCGAGTTGAGATAGTTCATCGATTATTCGAGTAAATCTTGTTTCCATATCGATGATATTTTCTCCATCTTGGAGTTTAAAGTTCTCGTATTCTTGGATCAATGTGTCCATTCGAGAATCTTTTATGTCGGTAGTACCTTCATAGGTTACTACTAATTTGTTCCACATTTCTTGTGCCGACTTGCAATTGTTTACTCGTTTATATTCTTTTTCCGCAAGTGCACTTGTGAGAACCATTTCCGCTTTTGCGGCAATATTCATTCTATCTTCTTCTTCGTGAGTGTATTCACTTACTTTCTTTTCGATGATGGTATCGTCGACTATTTTAGTCGGTATAATAGTACCATCTTCTATGGCCATCCAAACTTTGACTCCTTGAGATCTTGCATATATTCTAAATCTCGTTTTCCAAGTAGCAAAGTTTGTGCCATCAAATAGAGGAGGTCTAGAATTTGAGAGACCTTCACTACAACCGATAGCATTTATATAAGCCATATCGGATCTACTTTTCTTTGTGCTTGAAATTCAAACAGCACTTTTTAAAAGCAACTGCTCTGATGCCAATTGTTAGGTCCCGATAGAGTGTAATTTAAGCTAGAAGGGGGGGTTGAATAGCTTAATCACCAATTTAAAAATTGATGTGGTGTAATAAAATTTATCCCCCTTTTGAATAGCTTTTATCGAGAGTATAGGCAGTTTATGTGTGCGGAAGCAATGTAAGAGTAATACGACACACGAGATTTTATCCTGGTTCGCGGTGGCTAACTCAACAATTGGAGTCCACTCACCCCTACTCCAGTCCCCGAGCTCCTCCCCGGACTCGAGATTTTCTCTACTATAAAGAAACTCCTTTACAGTAGGCGGAGAAGCCTTTACAAATATATATCTTGGAGCGTAACTTCCCGTTACCTCCTCACTATAAATGTAAACTTACAAGACTCGTCTTGGAGCGTAACTCCCCGTCACCTCCTCAAAGTCGTTGTACTCCGGGTGTAGTCTTTGAACTTCTAAACTTTTGCGGGTCTTGGATCTTAGGTCTTAGGTCTTGGGTCTTTCCTCTTCCTCACGGTGCAAAGACGACTAACTCCCCGTTAGCTCGTCTAGGACTTGGGTCTTAGAACGAAGATCACCTCACTTCACTTCACCTCACTGCAAAACTTAGAAAACAATATCTACGACAAATAATCCTTGTTTATAAAAAGGGTTTTGGACTAGACACAACTAGGCGATAGTGTATATATATATATATGTTGATGATATATATATTTAAAGTATACTTTCCGAATGATTTAGAAAGATTTAAGTATACTTGATGTTTTACTCCAATACTAAAGATGAGTATATAGTTGGAGTAATAAAAGTCTTAAAAGCTTTAATCTCGCTTAAGACTTGTATAATACTTGTCTTTTTGACTAAGTATATATTACTTCGAATATACGTCTATTTTCAAAGTACGGATTTAAGAGAGTCTTTTGATATAGCTCTTTTGGCTATGGACTCTTCTTAATACAACTCTTCTCTTGATATAGTCTTTTTAGACTAGATATAATCGATTTAGTGCGGAGAGAGAGAGTGTAGTCTTTCTTTAACTTTAGCACAATATAATGAAATAGCCAAACTAGAATCCGCAATTATAACAACAATAAATAATAACAATAAGGTGCAGAAAGTAAATAGCGGAAAGTAAATAAGTTAGTTGGCTATGTTAGTGCTAGGTAAAGTTAAAGAGTTAAAGTAAGCTTTTTAGATTTTCTTCCCACGGAACAATACGATGATAGTTGGGAATAGAATCAAGCTTAATAAAATTGATTTTGACCGTCGTCAAATATTAATCTCGTTTTCGAGATTTATTACGAATCTTTAGTTCGTAAGAAGATACAAATCGTAGTTCGTTTGTATCAAAATATATTTGAGTATATTCGAAAGATATAAACTTTGTTTATGTATATAACTCAAATGTAACGAATCTTAGTTCGTTTAAATATACACCGAATCTATAGTTCGTGTATATATATTTATATTTCGAATAACACGACTTTGTTAGTTCGTGTTTGAATTTAATTCGAAATAAGAAATCTCTTTTATAAGAGATATAAGATGAAGAGCTTAAGATGAATAGATCGAGAATAATGAGCTCTTGTATATATAATGGTCGGTTAAGACTCGGATCGAAGCTAAAATAATAACCACTTACAAAAACGATCGGAAAGTTCGCCGGAAAAAAATTCGCCGGAGGTTCGGCCGGATTTTGGCTTAGTGGCGGAACTTGGGTAGCCCTACGGGAGGCCTAAAGTATTAGTGGTTGAGCTAGTTGGGTTGGGAGAGAGCTTGGTTGGTTGAACTAAGCTTATATAACTAAAACCTTGTATATATGAATATATATGTATAAGAAAAGAGGTTTTAGAGAAGAAGTATTTGTAGAGAGTGTTTGTAGAGATGAAAGAGAGAATACTTCTAAAATTCCCAGCAACTAATTAGCTCTTTAGCTTGTGTAGAAAATGAATGGGGATGGGGTGGTATTTATAGGGAAATTTTGGGGTAGTGGGTAGTGGAAGGTGATGTAAGGGATGATGTAAATGGGTAGGTGATGTAAGGGATGACTACATTGTTCTTGTCCACTAGCCTAGCAACTTGACAACCAACATGTGACTCCTTATCTCAGCACTTATTGCTTGGAAGAGGATAAGGCACACACCCCAATGCAACCCAATTAACTATTAATTAACGATTAAGTATCGTTAATTAAAACTAGCTTATTTCTAAACATCTCCAATAAATCCAACAAAAAATATGACAATTTTCTAAATATTGGAAAATGGAAATCTGTGAAGTTTGGTAATTTTTGGTCAAAGTCTCCTAGGTCAAACGCTCAGTCAAAGCTTCTCGGGTCAACCGTTCGGAAACACACCCCGACAAACATTCTCCAAAAATCACGAAACTTTTACCTAACATACATCACATCATAAAAATGACATCCCCAAAGTTTCAAGTCATTCTAGCAAGTGGAAGTATTTTATCCGGAATTAAAACGATAAAAACCGGTTTTCGGGTATGAATAAAATACATAAATCCTGTAAAACGTTTTTGGCTAGAATTTTGACTTGAATAAATACTACAAATATATTTCCTTGAGAATAAAATAGTTTGGAGTGTTATGGAAATATTTTGAGTATTTAAAATAATTTCCTTCGATAAATAAGGAAATATACGTAAACCGAGAAAATTAGTATTTGGTCAAAACGAGTAGACCCTTGACTAATTTTTGATACCAAAATACTTAGAATAATATGATTCATGATAAATCATGGTTTTGACAATTTTAAAGTGCATTCTAAGTATTAAAATATTTTTCTCCGAAAAATGAATAATTTAAGAGACCTTGGAGAAAATATTTAAGGAATTCAGAAAAATGGATATTAATATTTGACCATCCAAATATTAATGTTTTGATAGAGTAAATCTTCCTTTTGGATAGAAAACAATTTTTGGAATGAAAGATTTATTTTTGACCAATTAAAGATAATTTATCCCGTAAAATAGAAATCTGACAAATCAGGGAATAAATTACTTTAATTAAGAGATTTAAAAAATAATGTTACATGAGGGTTCTAAAGAATATCAAATCTTGATAATCCTTTTTCGATCTTCATGCGAGTTTAATTTTGCAATATGAGAATAGGGAAATATCGTAGATTGGCGATATCCCACAGCATGAATATTGCGTGAAAATATGTTTCTTAAAAATAGGTATTTTGATACGAAGAAATATAAGATGATTTTTCAAATGATTTGCTAGAGATAACTTTTCCACTTAAGGATAATCATGCAAATTAATGATCCTATTGGGAGGATTACTAGGTGATTTAAATTTTACGTTTATTTATAAATACCAAAATAAATTAATATCGAAGATATCCTTTCATCTACTTTTAAATAAACTTCATTTTTAGATTAAAAATCGAAAATTACTTAAACTCGGAAAAGCCAAAATTACTTAAACAGACCGAGAGTAACTAGGGAGTCACTGCTGTTCATATGTTCAAAATTACAGAGCCTTACTTTTTTGTGTGCTTGATTAGTAGACAATGGTTTGTTTGTAACCACATTTATAACTATGTTTAAATTCAATAATGATGTATGAACAGCCACTTATAAGTTAACACGACACGATTACCCATTATTAACATTAACATAAACTAATGAGTGGAATACACGAAAATGTCATCGTCACTCAAAGGGCCTAGCAATTTTCTACCACACGATTTGAATTATATATTTTGAATAGGCCTAACTTTGAATATTTTTAATTCTGTTTTAAATTGAACACCAATAATTCCAGCTAATATATTACTCATATTCTTTTCTTCTATGTCGAGAACTCTTTTTTTATATTGCAAACTGACGTATGCAATTATTTTATATTTGCCTGGACAAATTTTCTTTCGGCAACAATGGTGGCTACCGGCCTCGGTTTATTTCAGACCATTCTAACTAAACAGAGAGGGTACAGCCACCGTCCTCCGACTTTTGGGGGTTATTCGGTAAATTACTCTATTTATCTCATTTTTTTTATTTTATATTTCCAATATCGTCCATATTAAATTAATATAGTAAATTACATGTTAAATTTATTATATTTTCTGAAAAAGTAATACAATTTTTGGACATACATCTTAGTTTTTACTAAAATTGAATAAAAAGAGGATTTCAACATATAGATAAGAAAAGTGGGATAGAGAGAATTATTTTTCCAAAATTTATTAAAAATTAGAAAAGATTATTAATTATTATTTTGTAAGGTTATATTGTTAACGTATGTACGTTGCTAATATCCATATCTGACGTAAAGGTTAGCAGTTTTTCTAAAAGATGTCAAGGTGCGTTATGTCCTTCATAGAGAGAATCTGTGATACGAAATTAGTATAATATAATATAAAATTTTACTCGAACTTAAATTGTAAACTAGCAGAATATGTATTCACTTTTCATATTTAACCTATAGAATGCTGCTATAAATTAAAACTAGTTGAGAAGCCGCGCGTTGCGGCGGCCTATAAAAATTATATTAATGATTCAATAATAATATTTGTATAATGCTATAATTTTGTGGCTATCTATAAAAAGTATACTAGTGATTAAAAATTAATATTTGTAAGATAAGATAAATTTTATATTATAAAAATCTTGATGTAATACCGATACTAATATATAAAATTGCAAAATTGGACTATAATTCATGTTGGAAAAACGAAAATAAATTTCTACACGTAATTAACAATTTAAAACACGACGAATCTTAATTTTATTTGTGGTTTTTTTAAAAAAAGTAATCATGTTCTTACATTGTCACCTTCCTCCAATTTTTTGGATTGATTGTGCATAAAAACATCTAATATAAATCCGTGAGATAGCGGTCTATAACTACTCTTGCTTGTAACAATCTTTATTTTTCAATACTGTATGAGCATCTCCACTTAAAAGTTGCTTAAACGGAGCAAACAGATAATACATGAATAATTTTTTCCTGTGTACAAAGTAATCATATAAAAATTAACAACAACAAACATGTCCAATGAACAAAACAAATATTATAAAAGAATAACCAACAAACATACATCGCTAATAGTTAATTTATTGATATCATTCATCAATATCATGTCAAGACTATATTCTTCTCCCGTGTTTGGATTTGTTGACTCCCACATAGCGGTATATAACTATCTTTGCTTGCAACAACTTTTATTTTTTTACTACTGTATAAACAGCATTCACTTATCGTTGCAGAAAAACGACACCACCGAGTTAGAAATCGAGCAAGAGAACTATTATCACCAGAGAGAGTTAGGGTTGTGGTATTGAGAGAGAAAGTTGTGTTTAGATGATCCAAAATCCTACAACTTATAGGGGTTTTTATAGGTACATAGAGACTTGTGTGCTACTCTTTCCCATAATTAAATAATTTGAAACAAAATCAGATTAAAACTTTCAAGCTGATATATTCTATAAATAGTCTGAAACAAAATCAGATTCAGAAACTTGCTTCTAATATATCCGAAACTAAAAAGGTAATTCTAATTTTTGATATTTTTCATCCGAAAAATCCAGAAAATTAGAAAATTAGAAAAATAGAACGGAGCGATGTGAGAGGCGCCACCTACACGCCTCTCTCTTCTCCTTTATATAGAAACAAAATCAAATTAAAACTTTCAAGTTGCTATATTCCATAAATAAACTGAAACAAAATCAGATTCTCAAAGGTAGTTTTAATTTTTGATATTTTTCATCCGAAAATTCCAGAAAATTAGAAAAATAGAACCAGACGATGTGAGAGGCGCCACCTACACGCCGCTCGCTTCTCCTTTATATAAGTATATTGATTCCTTCCTCCAATTTTTTGGATTGATTGTGCACAAAAACATCTAATATAAATCCGTGAGATAGCGGTCTATAACTACTCTTGCTTGTAACAATCTTTATTTTTCAATACTGTATGAGCATCTCCACTTAAAAGTTGCTTAAACGGAGCAAACAGATAATACATGAATAATTTTTTCCTGTGTACAAAGTAATCATATAAAAATTAACAACAACAAACATGTCCAATGAACAAAACAAATATTATAAAAGAACAACCAACAAACATACATCACTAATAGTTAATTTATTGATATCATTCATCAATATCATGTCAAGACTATATTCTTCTCCCGTGTTTGGATTTGTTGACTCCCACATAGCGGTATATAACTATCTTTGCTTGCAACAACTTTTATTTTTTTACTACTGTATAAACAGCATTCACTTATCGTTGCAGAAAAACGACACCACCGAGTTAGAAATCGAGCAAGAGAACTATCACCAGAGAGAGTTAGGGTTGTGGTATTGAGAGAGAAAGTTGTGTTTAGATGATCCAAAATCCTACAACTTATAGGGGGTTTTATAGGTACATAGAGACTTGTGTGCTACTCTTTCCCATAATTAAATAATTTGAAACAAAATCAGATTAAAACTTTCAAGCTGATATATTCTATAAATAGTCTGAAACAAAATCAGATTCAGAAACTTGCTTCTAATATATCCGAAACTAAAAAGGTAATTCTAATTTTTGATATTTTTCATCCGAAAAATCCAGAAAATTAGAAAATTAGAAAAATAGAACGGAGCGATGTGAGAGGCGCCACCTACACGCCTCTCTCTTCTCCTTTATATAGAAACAAAATCAAATTAAAACTTTCAAGTTGCTATATTCCATAAATAAACTGAAACAAAATCAGATTCTCAAAGGTAGTTTTAATTTTTGATATTTTTCATCCGAAAATTCCAGAAAATTAGAAAAATAGAACCAGACGATGTGAGAGGCGCCACCTACACGCCGCTCGCTTCTCCTTTATATAAGTATATTGATTTGTAACATGATTCTGAAAATTCCCGATTCAGTCGAATAACTCCATATATCCAAAAATGTGATAAGTAGCACGTTTGTAAATAGAACATACACATAAAAAAATATCTAACACAGTTGATATTCTGACACAAACCACACGTAAAAAGCAAAATAGAGGAAACTAGAAAACGTTAGCCCACCATTAATAGGAGTCACAGGAGTCCCAGTCAACAATCAAATTTTGTTTTGGCTTGTACTTTCCTAGCACAAACATTACAGTAACACGACAATTATTTGAAGCTTTCTCTGCCTGTTCACCTTTTCAAGAGCCTTATATTCTCCATTCCTGATAAGAACGCTGACACCCCCCTACCCCCCTACCCCCCACCTATTTCTTGAATCTTGTGTTTGCCCATAATCTTCCAAAAGACATCATCTTTATACAAACCCCTTGTGACCCTTTTCAAGATTTGCAGAAACAATGACAATCAAGGCTGAAAATCATGCAAAGAAGAAACAATCCACCAAGAACTCATCAAGCTCATCAAGGAAAGCCAAGAAAGATGTGAGTGTCAATGAGAAAACTCACCTCTTGCCTAAGAAACATGGGCATGGTGATTTTGATGGAGCTTCATTTACTGGTGGAGTGATGAATCTGTCTACTACTATTATTGGAGCTGGTGTCATGGCTCTTCCTGCTACTATGAAAGTGCTGGGACTTGGGCTTGGGATTGTTAGTATTTTGTTTGTGGCCTTTTTGACTGAGGCTTCTATTAGTATGTTGTTGAAATTTGGGAGGCATTCTTCTTCTTATGGGAGTATTATGCATGATGCTTTTGGGAATGTTGGCAAGAAAATGTTGGAAGGGTTTGTGGTGATAAATAATGTTGGTGTGCTTATTGTTTACATGATTATTATTGGTAATTGAAGTGAATTTGCTTTTTTGTGTTTATTGATTTTTGTTAAGGGTGTGTTTGTGTGATTTATGAAGTGTTTTCATGTGTGTTAATTTGATGATTTTTGTTGTTTTGTGTATTTTTTTGGTGGAAAAGGTGATGTTTTATCTGGTACATCTGCTAGTGGGATTCACCATGCTGGTGTGTTGGAAGGATGGTTTGGGGAACAATGGTGGACTGGCCGCTTTTGTATTCTAGTTGTATCAACAATCTGTGTACTTGCTCCATTAACATCCTTTAAAAGGATCGGTATGTTTTGACTTGTATCTATTTTGTTATCGTACTCATTGGTCACATTGTTTATAGTATGGTACTCGCACTGATTAATTACTTCCATTTGATGCGATCATTTGAAGAATCAAGTATGCAATATGCATAGATGATATACCAATCTAGAGTATTACTGTCTTAACATAAATGCTCCTTTCAAATGCTATATGTCTGGAAAAGAAACATAGACCTGTTGTCTGATGGCATAGAGGACGAGGGGAGATCCTGCAACTGCAATGATGCAGTGACAAACTTGGTGTCCGCTAATTTCCTAATAGCTGGTAAAGGTGATGGCTTTTCTACATTTAGGGATTAGTTCAAGCCTAGAAAGCAGGGATACTTATGTCCCCATGTACCCTGTGTTGGATATCTGGACGTGTGTCCCTGTATAGGACACCAGGATACTTGCAGAATTCCTAATTTTAAATTTTCTTTTCAAAAATCATACTTAAAATTGTTGTTAAGTATCTACTTTCACAGTTTCCACCGAACACAAGTAGCTACTTTCACAAAAGTAAATCATTGATATTATTTAGCATATAAAAAAGGATTAAAGTTTGTATTACCTTTTGCATAACTAACTTTGAAACATATATCTTTATGACTTGGACGATTAAGATTTATGCTTCAATTTGCATAAATTTTGTAGTTCTGTTAATATGTTATATCAACATTGATATGTAGTATATAATGATATTTATGTGAACTGTCTTTCATGCACCTGAATCCCTGTATTATTATATTTGTCGAATTCGTGTATTTCAGTACTACGCAATCCCGTACCTGTATCCTTGCTTTTTGGGTTTGAGCGTATTTTAATTAGAATAATGTGAATTGATCACTTCGAGAGTACTTTCAGTTTCAATAATTTTGGTTACTGTTTGAGATGTGAGGCCTATATTATATTTTGGCTTAAGATAATGCAACCTTTTCTTTCTGGGTTAAATTTGTTAATCTCTTAAGTACTGTGGTACTCGTACAATCTCAATGCAATCGTTTACCTTGAAAACAAATAGAATAATATCTATAAGGCTATAACATAAAGCAGATGGTCAAACTGATATATATATATATATGTCAATGTTTTCTTTTTATATCACATGCCCGTGCATGTCAGAATGCTGATTTGGGTTCATTTTTGCTTCTCCAGATTCATTGAGCTTCACATCTGGCTTGGCAGTTGCCCTGGCAATAGTTTTCCTAGTTATTACCGCAGGAATTACAGTCTATAAATGCTTTGATGGCACTATTGCTATGCCGCGGTTGCTTCCTGATATTACTGATGTTAATTCTATCTGGAAACTTTTCACAGTAGTGCCTGTTCTTGTGACAGCCTATATCTGCCACTTCAATGGTATGCACATTAATCTAGTTTTTCACTCCAAAGCAGAAAGTGTATGATCTCTAATCATTATGGTTAATTTACTGCTTATGACAGCTCCAATTGTAAAAATCGATGACAATGGTTTCTTTAGGATTACTTTAATTAACTTTCTCAAGGATTCTTAATTGGTAGTATTTTTAACATGCCCAACAATATCTTTTAAACTGGATTTTGTGCAATTAATAATATAGTAATATGTATAGCTGAGGTCAACTTAGTAATGATGACTGACTATGGTATTAATAGAAATAATAGATATCTATTTTTATTGGAAGGGAGTATGTTGTAACTACAATCTAAATAGTTTAAGTTTGATCATTTGCAGTGCACTCTATCGAAAGTGAACTTGAAGACCCTTCCCTGATAAGACCAGTTGTGCAGACTTCTTTGCTTTTGTGTTCCACTGTTTACATCATGACAAGTTTCTTTGGTTTCCTACTTTTTGGTGATGCAACGCTGGATGATGTCCTGGCCAATTTTGACAAGAATCTCGGTGTTCCATTTAGTTATCAGCTCAATGATGTTGTTCGTGTCAGCTATGCTCTCCACCTCATGCTCGTCTTCCCAATTGTATTTCATCCTCTCCGCTTGAATTTGGATGCCCTTCTCTTTCCCACATCTACACCTTTGCTTTCAGACAATGTCCGCTTTAGTTGGATTACTATAGGACTCAACTCTGTTGTCTTTTTAGCTGCAAATTTCATTCCCAGCATTTGGGATGCTTTCCAGTTCACAGGAGCGACAACTGCAGTGTGCATTGGATTCATCTTCCCTGCATCTATTGCTCTCAGGTCAGTTACTACTATTCTAGTAATTACTACATAAGAAGTTTTATGTGAACAGAATAAATTATGAAATATATACGTATACATAGACATATGGTCATGGAACTTAACAACCGATTCTCGTATCTTTCAGGGATACACATGGACAAGCTACAACGAAGGACAAACTTCTGTCAGCTTTCATGATTGGCCTTGCTGTGTTTGCAAGTTCTGTGGCAATATATAGCGACGCTTACACACTTTTCAAGAAAACTCCATCTCCTCGTGCATGAGCTCAAATTCTTGGTAGCTCGCAGCGAAACTCAAGACCAGAAGCTCAATTTACTGATATGAAATGGCCAACAGAAGCTTCATACTGGGAACCGGGGAGTTTCTGCTTCAGGAAAAAATCGCTACTCTGTACAAAAGTCAGCTGTCTGGGATGCTTGCCCGGAACATATTGTTTGAATCAGTTAAATTCTGATATGAATTTCTTAAGGTCTACGTGTGAAATAGTTAAAATTGATATGAGTTTACAATTATCACATAATATTATGTCATTGCTACATCCATGTAATATACGAATTGATTGAGATTTTGTAAAATTACGATTGTAATAAACATCAAGAACACTTGTTTGTTGGTTTTCTTTCTCTTTTTTCGTCAATTTCGTAAAAGGTGGGAAATTTTATAAAATAATGATCGTAATAAAGACCAAGATGTGATGAACTGGATCGATATTCTTAATTAAACAACCCTAATTTGAAAGCTCAAGACACTCAGTAGCAAAATACGATTACAATACTGCTAATAGAAAGTCTCAGCACCAGCTGTTAACAGGAATTAAGATAACGACTACAATTTGCATGGAATCTTCGAGAGTTCCAGCGCCTCTCCTCAAACCCTAATTTACTCCAGACTTTGCATAAAAACCCTTCTTGCTCTATTTTCCCCTTTTAACGTTCTCTTCTTCCTTCTGCCAGCTGTCTCCATCTTAGCCACATATCTTTTATTCTTTCTGTACTCGCCTTGACCTCTAATCCTTGTTGACTCCACTGCTTTTATACTTCTTTCTTATATAAACTTTTGCTTGCTCTGCCTGTTTTACCCCTGGTATGACATTACCTCCCCCCCAAACAGCCATCTTGTCCTCAAGATGGAACTCTGGAAACCTGTTCTTCAGCATCTCAACATGTTCCCAAGTAGCCTCAAACTCTGGTAACCCTACCCACTGAATCAGCACTTCACTACGACCTGTATTCCCAATCTGTCGCACTTGCAGAATTTTCTCCGGCTCTACCTGTAGTTCTAACTCAGCTGTCAACTGTTCTGGAATAGTTGGAGATGTCGAGGCAGTCCCTACCACACGACGGAGTTGAGAAACGTGAAACACCGGATGTAACTGGCAAGTATCCGGTAATAGCAGTTTATAGGCCACCTGACCGATACGAGCCACAATCTCAAACGGTCCATAAAAACGTGCTGCTAATTTTTCGAAAGGCCGTCTAGCCAATGAACGTTGCCGATAGGGCTGTAAGCGAAGATAGACCATATCACCAACTGTAAAAACTTCATCCCTGCGCTTCAGATCCGCAAAATGTTTCATTCTTTGTTGTGCACGCAACAAATTAAACTGCAAATCATCCAAGATCGCGTCTCTATCAAACAACATCTCCTCTATGCTATTAACAGGTGACTGTCCTTTACCAATACGCACCAGGGCTGGCGGGTCCCGACCATAGACAACCTTGAAGGGAGTGAAACCTGTAGCAGAGTGTGGCGAGGTGTTATAAGAGAATTCTGCCCACGCCAACCACTTAGCCCAGCTGCGAGGTTGCCCTGCTGTGAAACATCGGAGATAGTTTTCCAGCGTTTTATTGACAATCTCTGTTTGTCCATCCGTTTGTGGATGGTAGGCAGTGCTCCGTTTCAGTTCGGTGCCTTGCAGCTTAAACAATTCTCTCCAAAAATTGCTAAGGAAAATTCGATCTCTATCAGAGACAATAGACAGAGGAAACCCGTGCAATCGAACCACCTCACGAACAAAGAGCTCAGCAACTGTGGCTGCGGAGAACGGGTGTTTCAACCCCAGAAAGTGGGCATACTTAGACAGCCTATCAACCACCACCAAAATTGTGTCCATACCTTTTGAACTGGGCAGACCCTCAATGAAATCTAACGAGATGTCTTCCCAAACTTGCTTCGGAATAGGGAGGGGTTGAAGTAACCCAGCAGGAGATTGTTGAGAGCACTTACTACGTTGACAAACTTGACACTGCTGCACAAACCTTGTCACATCTGTTCGGATTCCCACCCAAAACCAGTCACCAGCTAAACGCTTAAATGTTTTTACTTCACCATTATGGCCTCCCACAGGGGAACTGTGATACGTTTGTAACAACAGAGCTTTGAATCGCGACTGTTTGGCCAACACGGTGCGACCCTTGTACTGTAAATTCCCATCCACTACCTCGAAGCCTGTGTGGACCTTTTGTAATGTCTCCACATCTTGCTTAATCTGACTTAAAAAAGGGTCCTGTGCAATTTCATTCCGTAACTCAGGCCAGTCCACTGCAGTAGTAGATATCAATGACGCCAGACAAACTTCCCCAGTTGTTTTACGAGATAGAGCATCCGCCACGCTATTACTCCTACCTGGCTTAAATTGTATGTCAAAAGAATATCCCATTAGCTTTGTCATCCATTTCTGGTAGTCCCCTCCTACTTCTTTTTGTTGAGCCAGATAACGGAGACTTTGTTGGTCAGTGCGAACTATAAAATGGCGGCCTAATAGGTAGTGACGCCATTTCTGAACAGCGAGACAGACTGCCATTAGCTCCTTCTCGTAGATTGGTTTCTGCTGAGCTTTAGGTCCCAGAAGTTTGCTAAAATAAGCCAACGGGCGGGTGCCCTGCATCAGCACCGCCCCCAATCCCTTGCCCGAAGCATCGGTCTCAATAATGAAGTCACGAGAAAAATCTGGTGTGGCCAGCACGGGTGGCGTTGTCATAGCTTCTTTCAACAAGTTGAAAGCCACCGTGGCCTGATCATTCCAACAGAAACAGTCCTTACGCAGCTGGTCTGTCAACGGCCCTGCAATCTGGGCGTATTTGGCGACATAACGTCGATAATACCCCGTAAGTCCCAAGAAGCCACGCAATTCTCGCAGTGTTTTGGGTACTTCCCACTCCCTGATGGCTTTTAATTTCTCCCCATCTGCTGCCACACCCTGGGCAGACACAATGTGACCCAAGTACGAAACCTCCTGTTGCCCAAATACACATTTCTTAAAATTTACCACCAGTTTGTTGCTCTCCAGCACTGACAAAACCAACTCCAGATGGTCACGATGCGAGGTCGGAGTGGGACTGTATACCAAGATGTCGTCGAAAAACACCAACACAAATTTTCGTAGATAGGGTCTAAAAATATCGTTCATCAACGATTGGAATGTTGCCGGAGCATTCATGAGCCCAAAAGGCATGACGAGGAACTCATAATGCCCGTCATGAGTACGAAATGCAGTTTTATGCGTGTCCTCCGGCCGTACTAGAATCTGATGATATCCCGATTTTAAGTCTAGTTTCGAAAAATAAGTCGCCCCATGCAATTCATCAAGCAGCTCCTCAATTACCGGAATGGGATATTTATCCGGTATGGTTTCTTTGTTCAACGCGCGATAGTCCACGCAAAAACGCCATGAACCATCTTTTTTGCGCACCAATAACACAGGACTAGAGTAGGAACTGCTTGAGGGCTTAATTATTCCCG
Source organism: Daucus carota subsp. sativus (assembly GCF_001625215.2). Lineage (NCBI taxonomy): Eukaryota > Viridiplantae > Streptophyta > Magnoliopsida > Apiales > Apiaceae > Daucus > Daucus carota. The sequence goes on from NC_030389.2 coordinate 31,707,991, forward strand.
CAGCTAACATTTCTGTGATCAAACGTTCTATTTCGTCTTTTTGAACCTGGGGGTAGCGGTAGGGTCGAACACCAATAGGATTACTACCTTCCCTTAAAACAATCTGGTGTTCATGACCACGCCCTGGAGGCAACCCAACCGGATCCTTGAATAACTCACTGTGAGCAGCTATGATATCTGAGACAAAATCAGGCACCTTACCTTCAGGGGCGATAGGCACAGAAGTCTCCAACGCGTTAACTTCCACCAAGAAGGCTTGCTTCTGCTTTTTGATTGTGCGGATCATAGTCTTAAGAGAGATCTGAGACTTGGTCAGCGAAGGGTCCCCTACCAGTGTCACCATATTTTTTCCCACCATGAACTGCATCACCTGAGACTTCCAATTTGTGACCACAGCACCTAACTTTTCCAGCCATTGAACCCCCAAAATAATGTCGGTAGTGCCCAAATCCAGTGGTAAAAAATCCTCTTCAATAATGATCCCCCCTGTTAACTCTAAAATCACCCCTTCACAGATACCATTTCCTTTTACCGCCTCACCATTCCCCAATGAAACACTAAAACTGCCTGAATTTGACACTGGTAAGTGTAGAGCTTCAACTTTCGCTGCCGACACAAAGTTGTGTGTCGCCCCTGGGTCGATTAACACAATAACCTCATGTTCCCCAATTAACCCCCGTAGTTTCATTGTACGAGGGTTAGACAACCCCACCACAGAGTTTAACGACACCTCAGGCTGGACAGTAGCCTCGTGCACAGGGTCCTCGGTGGGTGACAGTGGCGGGTCGCTGTGACACTCGTCCCCTACCTCATCTTCATCCCCTTGCAACAATAAAACACTGAGTTCCCTCTTTTTACATCGGTGTCCTATATGCCACTTATCATCACACCTAAAGCACAAGCCCTTAGCTCGCTTGTCCTGCAATTCTTTATCAGACAGCTTACGAACCTCCCCAGTTCCTCGCAATGGAGGTGACACCACTGATTTAGGTGAGGTAACAGAAGATTGGGCTTCACTCGCCCCCACCGCCCAACTGCGCACAGACGTAGGACTAGGCTGAGACAGGAAGGAACTAACAGAAAGAGTGTTACCTTTAGAGGAAGCATTATAGAACCCACTTCGAAAAGAGCTTGTTGTTCCTCGTCTAACCGCACAAGACTTCTGCTTATCCTCAATTCTGACTGCCAATTCCATAGCCTGCTCCAAGCTTACAGGACTTAACACCCTCAATTCTGCCTTGATGTCCTCCTTAAGGCCGTTAACAAACTGCCCCAACAGAATATCTTCCGACAAATGATCTAAGGGAGCCGCTGTCTCAATAAATTTGCGCTGATATTCCACCACAGTCGCAGTTTGAGTGGTTGCAAGCCACTGTTCGTACAGGGAACCCCCACTGGACGAACGAAATTGCCGTAGGACAAACGATTTCAAATCCGCCCATCGACGTATGGGATGTCTCTTGTGTTCCCATTGAAACCATTTTAGGGCGTCCCCTTCCAAAGCCACCACAACTGCCTCCAAACGCTCCTCTTCATTCAACCTATAAAAATTGAAATACCTTTCCACCCGTACCACCCAATCATCCGGATCTTCCCCATTGAAAATGGGCATATCGAGTTTTCGAAATCGCCACGTACCCGGCCCGCCACCAGACCCCACAGCACCATACCCTCCTCGATCTGACCCAGGGGTACCAAAACCCGCTCCCAAATTAGCACTGATAAAAGGAGAGGACCCCATTCCGCGCCCCACCGATTCAGGCCCCCCAGAGTGTGATGCTTTTCCCTCCGGTAGAGGAGAGTGAGTAGAAGGGAACTGAGACATAGTGTTACGAACCTCTGCCTGAAATCGGTCGAGATCTGACTTCATGGAGAACAGTAGACTCTCGTGGTGCTCCCGAGATCTAGTGATGCGACCCTCTAGACGGGTGACGACCGCCTCCAACTCGCCACTAGCTTTTCGTGCTTGTTCCGTTTGTCCTTCAAGTAAAACCTCGACTAAGGACTGTTTCATGACGCCCACGGCTTTCTCGACAGCAAGAGAAACCAACGCCGATAGTTTAGACTCCAGTCCACCCACTGCTTCTTCTAATTCCTCCAATCGTTGCCCAACTGTAGGTGTGGATGGGGCCATGGATCGATGCGCTCTGATACCACTTGTGATGAACTGGATCGATATTCTTAATTAAACAACCCTAATTTGAAAGCTCAAGACACTCAGTAGCAAAATACGATTACAATACTGCTAATAGAAAGTCTCAGCACCAGCTGTTAACAGGAATTAAGATAACGACTACAATTTGCATGGAATCTTCGAGAGTTCCAGCGCCTCTCCTCAAACCCTAATTTACTCCAGACTTTGCATAAAAACCCTTCTTGCTCTATTTTCCCCTTTTAACGTTCTCTTCTTCCTTCTGCCAGCTGTCTCCATCTTAGCCACATATCTTTTATTCTTTCTTTACTCGCCTTGACCTCTAATCCTTGTTGACTCCACTGCTTTTATACTTCTTTCTTATATAAACTTTTGCTTGCTCTGCCTGTTTTACCCCTGGTATGACACAAGAACACTTGGTTGTTGATTTCGTTTCTCTCTTTTTTGCCACATGACACTTGTTAGGTGGAATTTGTTTAAACTTACTATTTTAACACAATGTTGTGAAAAGGATGAATCAGATCAATGAATACACATATTAAGGGTCAAATAGAGATTAATTGGATTCATCAAAGTTATTTGGGTGACTAGTTAAAAAATCGATTATTTATGATTAATCACCCACACAAATTAAGAATTAAACTGGATATTAATTGAATTGATCGAAAATTAATAGATAACTAATCAAAAAATCGGAGATTAATCATCAACTTTTAGAAGAATACTTCAACATCAGCCACTTTACTTGACACAAAAACGCAGAGAGTGGCCTCTGTTAACTACTGTCATAAAATCACAGAGTGTTGCCTCTGTTAACTACTGTAATAAACCTCCATCCCCAGATTTAAAAATTTTGTGTAACTGAAGCTCGTTGTAGACCATAGGTATATAAATAAATTCCGCAATAATACAAAGTTTAGAAACTACAGGGAATAAATCAGCAAAAATGTTACTTCCTTAGAATCCTGCTGCTGCACCCCAAATATATGTTATTTCTTTTTAGGGTCAGCCTCAGCTTAAATCTAAGAACTCCATGGATCAGCCTCAGCTCTAACTTCTGATGGTTCCACAACTTCAGTTTCAGCGGTATCAACAGAGCTGCCATCTGATCCTGTAGAAGTATCTTCAGAGACTGCTTCTGCTTCATCTTCCAATCTGCCCCACCTTCCTCCAAGGGCTATGGCCATCATCTCGTAAATCTTGTTTCCCAATTCAGCCGGACTGTCGGGCTGCATGGGTAACAGAGAAAGATAAAGACAGGAAAACTAGCAAATCTGTTTTAAATTATACAAAATGGGAAAGCTGTTTAGAGTTCTTACAGAGAATCCGCTGGAGATCAGTGCTGTATCATATAGAAGGTCAACGGCTCTGATGGCTTCAGTGCTATCAGGTGAATTCTTACATGCAGCCTGCAAATGTCAAAGTGCGAACCCAGTCACTAAAAACACCGTAGATTTAAACGTTGCAACATAAAACAACAAATCCTTCTCCTCTTGGTAAGAGGAGGTCGATAGTTCACGTCTCCGCCAAAGCGTGTGTGCATGTGTATATAATTTTATGTATTTGTCTTGCCCAAAAACAAAAAATGAATATGTTTTACTCCCTCCGTTCCTATATGTTAGTCGCTTTGACTTTGTGCACGTAATTTGAGGTGTACAAAAAACATACTTCTACATATTATTTTTCAATTTTTTTTCTGAATAAAAGTTTAGCATCTATATATTTATTCAAAAAAAAGAAAATTTGAAAAATAATGTGTAGACATACGTTTTTTTTGCACCTCAAAATACGTGCAAAAAGTCGAAGCGACTAACATAAAGGAACGGAGGGAGTATCATATATTCTCTATCAAGTCCTATAGTTGACAAAATCAGTGGAATTCTTTTTCAGGCTGAGTAATTAATCTTACAGTAAATGCTTTTAATCTAACATCCTAAATATATTTTTGCAGACAAGAGTAACATCATTTCAACGACAACATTGTATGTAGTAGCTAGTACTTACATTTAGGTCCTTGATGATGGGATGATCAGGATTAACTTCCAATATCCTTCTTCCCCTCATGAACTCCAAGCTGGAAGTGTCCCCAAGAGTCTGCGCCTTCATCAGCCTGAAACAATCAATAAGATTAAGTAGGTTATTCTGAGGAAGATTTTATCAAAGGCTATAAATGCACTCACTATGGATGCATATAAAAACAACAACAAACCTTTCCATATTTGCAGACCAGCCAAACTTTCCAGAAACCAAAACACATGGTGAGGAGCTTAGGCGATTTGAGACTTGGACTTTAGCTACTTTGTCACCAAGTTGTTGCTTTATCCAGTCACAAAGAACATTATACTCCTGCTTAGTTTCCCTTTCTTTGACTTCATCCTCATCACCTGGCATAAGGTCAAATTGTCATGAGAAAAAAATGCAGTGTGGGCACTTACTGGAGTAAAACAAAACATCTTTCTTCCATTAATTATTTAATAAACAACAAACTAACCAAGCTCCAAGTCTTCCTTGCTGATATCAACAAATTTCTTTTCCTTGTATGTTTGTAGATTTTGGATAGCAACTTCATCAATAGGTTCAACTAGATAAAGTACCTGTGATAGATCATTGCAAGAATAAAGAGTCCATCAGGTATCGATTGTGAATTCTAAACCTGGACATGTACATTCTCAGTCTCATACATACCTCAATGTCCTTCTGGACCAGCTTCTCTAAGAAAGGGGCATTCTTGGCACTTTTCAGGCTGTCTGTTGCCAAATAATATATTGCCTTTTGGTTCTCACCCATGTTCTCAACATAATCATCCAAGCTTATCAAATCCTCTTCACTTTTAGATGAAATAAACCGAAGTAGGGGTGTTATTCGTTTGTGGTTGCCAGAGTCCTCGATGCATCCTAGCTTCACAAATTTACCAAAATTCTCCCAGAATTTTTTGTAATCCTGTAATAAATTGGTAACTTATCATATTCCGAAAAAAGAGAAGTGACGTACAAAACAAAGTAATTAAAGTTTTTCCACTGACCTCTTTATCCTCTTTGTCGGCAAGATCTTGCATCATGTCAAACGCTTTCCTAACTAGCCTCTTTCTCATAATTCTTACCTAAATTATATGAGCCAAGAAGATACAAAATATTATTCATTTAATCATAGTACATACTCAATTATGGCAAAGTAGTCGAGGGAGAAAAGGAAAAAGAATGACCGGAATAAGAACAATTTAGCCTTACAATTCGACTTTCTTGGAGGATTTCTCGTGAAACATTAAGAGGGAGGTCATTTGAATCCACCACACCCTTAACAAAGCTCAAGTATCTTGGGAACTGTAAATAAGCATCACAAAGGTAGCCATTTAAATTCTGAGAATTCAACATAAAGATAACAAAAAGTGGAATGACATTTTAAGACAACATACAAGAATGACAATGGTAAAATGACCAAAAACTAAGCACACCCCCATAGAGATACAGTAATACAGTGATAAGTTAACAGTCACATCTACTAAAGCAATATATCAATGCTTTGGTTTGCAGCTTATTATAATAATACTCACCAACTCGCCATCAAAATCATCCGAGATAAATACACGCTTCACGTAGAGACGTATATTTTTTGTTTTAGGATTTGTAATATCTTCATTGTTCATGGGTGCCATTCCAGGGATATAAAGCACACTTCTAAACTCCACTTCACCCTGCAAAGGTTACAAAAGGAAAATTAGAAAAATAATTTGGAGGATACAAGACAGGAGTTCCAATTAAAAGAAGAAAATACTGTACCTCTGTTGTAAAATGAGTGTATGCGAGTGGATCTAAAAACTCACTGAAGGTCTTTTTGTAAAATTCTTGGTATTGCTCCTTCTCAACTTCCTTTGGGCTCCTCATCTGCCACAATTGGAAGCAAATATATGTACAAAAATTAATAAACAAAAAATATTATATTTCATGTAATAAAGTTTAGACTACCTGAAATATCCTAGTGGATATTACTTCAACTTACCCATATAGGTTTTGTTTCATTGGCCAATTCCCAGTCCCAGTATTTCTCGGTTTTGGTCTTTTTAATCTTCTTTTTCTCTTCCTGTAAAGCAGAGTTCCACTTGAGTAAAATATAAGAATAAAACAATGATAATGAACTCACCCAAATTTAGACACATATTATTACCTCTGGTTTTGCTTCTTCGCCCTCTTTTGGTTCCTCCTCCTCTTCTACCTGTCAATTCACAATATAATAGTTAAGGCTCAGCCCTCTTCTTTATTGCACAGGATACCGTCTATTGCTTGGTAAAACACTTGAATTGGCAACACTAAAATCGTCAACATTCAAAAATACCTACAGGCTACAACCTTACTGGCAAGTTGACTAGTTAGATAAGACAATGATTTGAAACTTAAAAATTTAGAAAACAGACTGATCACAATAAAAATTATATGACAACTAAATTTTTTCTATTCGGCGTTTCGGACCCCATTTTCCGGTTACAAAATGATATAACCACTAATGAATAAACATCTAACTTGTTTCCTATTTGACTAGTTCTGTTTCGGTTTGTCTATCATCACGCCTGTCAATATAGCTAAGTATAGACAGAAAAGTACTTTATACTGGAGACTAGCAGCCAAATCTATCAATATCTCTCCTCTTGCCCACGAAAAAAAATGACGGTGCCAGTAGGCACTTGTCAAATTAAACTGCTGACAAGCAATCAGGCAATGATATGCTGAACACCTGATATACACCCATAAAACTGCGTAATTGAATGAAAATATGCCACCATATAAGTAAACTCACCTCTATAGTCCTTGACTTTTCTTGCCATGTGTAGATGGGGAAGGAAACAAATTGCGAGTAGTTTTTCACCAGATTCTGTATCTTGGTTGGTTCCGTGTATTCATACTTGTCATCTGACTGCGAAGATGACAGTTTAGTTAGTTGCATACTGAAAAAAATTGCATAATAGCTAAAAGCTGTGGTGCCTTTTAAGGAACGTACAACTCACAGGTAGCACAGTACTCAAACATTACAATAGTTTAACAAAATGGCGTAATTCATCGTGTTTTTAACCCGTAAATATAATCAAGGGACAAATGTGAGTACAATACCCTCAAATAAAGCGTGATTTGGGTTCCCCGACGCAGCATTTTTTCAGGATCTGTTTCTTCCTTAATCACGTATTTACTACTTTCTGCTGCTGCTTCCCAAATGTACTGCTTATCGGACTTCGGGCTCTTAGTGGAGACAACTACCTAATTACACAGAAATTTAAAACATCAATTAGTAAACAACTGAAAGACATATTAAAATTTTAACTTCATATATAAACAGGGCTCTGTTTTCACCTTCTCAGCGACCAAAAATGCTGAGTAAAAACCAACACCAAATTGACCAATCAAAGCATTATCGGCTCCAACATCCTTGTCCTTGTTTTCCTATAAGAAGAACAAATAAATAGACTGTAAAGACTGAGCCGGAGTTTGCAACAACTGATAGTTATTTGACTTACAATTACCTTGAGAGCAGCTAAGAATTTTGAAGTACCACTCTGAGCAATAGTTCCCAAACAATCTATAAGCTCCTCTTTGGTCATTCCAATACCAGTGTCTCTGCAGCAATAAAAAGCCGTATAACCTAACAACTCATACTGAACAAATAAATATGCGGCCAAAGCCTAGAGCAATGAATTAGCTTACGTGATAGTGATGGTCCCATTGTCCGGGTCAGGTCGAATACGGATTTCTAGTTCACCAGCATCCCCAAGTAAAGAAGGCTCAGTCACACTTAAGAACCTCAACTTATCTAGAGCATCACTTGCATTACTGGAAGAAAGAAAAGAATTACAAAAAGTACGATTGAATAGACTAGAAACATAAAAGCACTGTCTAGATAACAACTCAAGGCAACAATAAAACTTCAAGAAATTGCCTTTGCCCAGGTAGGGAGATCAAAAACATATATAGATAGCAAAAACACCAGAATTACATACCAAAAAACTAGAAACTGATATCAATATCATCACCTAAAGCTATATACTACAGAAAAATATGTACATCCTCACCTAACAAGCTCCCTCAGAAAAATCTCTTTGTTGCTGTATAGACTGTGAACTATCAAATCCAGCAGACGAGTCACCTGCATATAGAGTATCAGTTTTCTATTAGATTTTACACACAAAGAAATACCCTATAAGTTATAAGAAGATATGCTAAGAATAAATGATCAAATTGTTAATAAGTAGCTTTCAGACCCACAATTAACACCTTAGGATTGAATTGATAAAGATTAACACAATTTTGTAAACCAAACCACACAGATAACCTATAATAATAAGATTGAAAAAGATAAAAGTGAAGACTAAAAGTTGGCTAAATCCAATCGCTGAACAACTTAACAAAACTACAATCCACCAACAGAAGATTCAACATTTTCTTGGTCGCAATCCCCACTACAAAGACCCAAGTTTCAATCTTCAACAACCATATAAAAATTCAGTACCAATCTTTCTGATAGAAACATTATATGTAATCAATTTCATCATTTCTTAGTCACAATCCTGAGTTATAAACACTCAAGTATCAATCTTTTTCCAAAAAAAACCATAGAAACAGAATCTTTCCTCCAAAACTACAAAATGGATCTATGTCATCAATATCTTGGTAACCATCCCAACCTATAAACACCCAAGATTCAATCTTTTCCAAACCCCATAAACAATTCACAATAAAAATTAAATCTTCCCACAAAAAGATAACAAATTTCATCATTTTCTGGCCACAATCCTCAACTAAAACACCCAAGATTCAATATTTCCAAACCCAATTAACAATTCACAACAAAAATCAAATCTTTACAGCAAAACACCAAAAAAAACCACTAACCTCAGCTTGATACTCATGGGTCTCCCCCTCAGAAGTCTCAGAAGCTTCTTTCTCAGCCACAGCAGCCTCACACCTCACCACAACTCCACTCTCCCTCCTCTCCAATTTCCACTTCAGCCCCCCACAAGAAAACCCATTCTTGAACCCCCTTTGAGGCAAGAAAGCACTCCTCAAACTCACCACTTTATTAGCCCCACTCTTCACTGAAAATGAAGGCAGTGAAGCAATAGGAGATGAAACAAGGCTTCTACTAAGCACAGGAGCCATCAATTTGAGTCCTTCAAGAATACCCAGAAGGGAAATATAGATACAGATAATGTTGTGTGTATAGTTTAGGTAGGTAAAGAGAGGCTCGAGTGAGAAAGATAATGTAAAAACCCTTGGGGATAAAAAAATGTATTGAGAGGGGTTTAAGGAGAAAACTAGAAGAAAAAGAGGGTTCTAGAAGTAGCAATGCAATAGGGCTAAAAATAATTTTTCATTATTTTATCATTTTATTTTTTGTTTGGATTTTTGTGATTGGAATTGTAAGGTGTAGATTTTGCCATTTCAGCAGCTAACCATATCTTCATCTTGTTTTGTTATTTAGCTTTGGAAATTTGGGGATTTTAATACGTGAAGATACTTTATATCCATATATACTTAATACATGCTAGTGAACACTCAAAAAAAGTCCTCAAAATACCCATTTTTTTGGCCAGCCCCATGCCCGTTAACCCGTTAACCCGTTTACCCAGTTTTCAAAAATTTAGCTTTCTAATTATTGTTAGAGATGATTACTCAGACATTTATTTGACATATTCTCTTGCCTTATCCTCCACCCTTAATTTCAAAACTTTGAAACGGAGAAAAGTTACAAACTGATTCCAGTTTGTTCTAGGTTGCCTTGGGAGTCTTCTCTCGGTTTCATGCTCGGTGATGGACAGTAGTGGATCCGGGAGTAGTATCCCTCAACCTTCACATGCTGCAGGTTCGGATCATTCGTTTCGTAGAAATCATATGCGTATTATCTGGTATAGCAAAATCTTATTCATGCTTATGAAGTTGCAGGTAGAAAACGGCGAGGGAGTGGTTCAGCACTTGATGATTTTTTGCGTGAGAGGTTGTCAAAAATACAGCAGCGAGGCGATACTAATTCAGGTCTGAATCCGAAAGCAGGACATGGTACGATTCATTCACGCTCAAGTGTAATTTAGATGCTTATATTGTTGTTGTATTTTGGTGTGCATTCATTTGTTTGATGTTATATCTGCAAGAAACGACAAGGACTCCACTGTTTACCGTTGATAAAAGCAGTTTCATCGACATACCAAGTGATCAGAATGGTATGCCTCAATCTCGCTCAAGTGATTTCCATTTTTGTTTGAGTTGTTTTTGATTTTATGACTAACAATCGTGTGTTTTGATGTTAGTCTTGCGAAATACAAGGACACCACTATGCAGCGTAGACCCAAACAGTTTATTCACTGAACCAAGTCATCAACACGGTATGTCTCATTTTCGGTCAAGTCAAATGTAGTTGTGTGTTTCTTTTTTTTTTCAGATATTGTTACAGTCATATATTTCTGTAGATCCAAACAAAACTTTCACTGGACCACTTGATCATAATGCCGTACCAAAAAAGAGTGCTGTCGAATTCGCCTCCTATGGTACTGTCAACTCAATTGCTTTCCAAAATCAGAATGACAAAGAGAACATTCCATTTTCTACACCTCAACAAGGAAATTCAGGTAAAGGCAGAGGCCAGTAACACCCATAGTATGTATAACGCTATCTTTGTCAATCTGTTGTGATTAGGGTATATTTGTGTTGGTAGGTTCCATTCGTAAATCTAGAGGGCCAAGCGTCCAAACAATACTTGATCGCAAAAGTGATGCTCTTTCAACGTCAACCAAAACTCCAGGTTTTGTGCGTTAAAAATCGTGCATTTGTAGTTTATCCCTAATTTTGTAAGCTGTCTACCGTGCATTTATTTCTTAATCAACCTTCGAGCGTATGTAGTCTAAATCAATCATTTTGTTTTTGTTATGCCATGTAGAAACCAAGAAACGAGGTCGCGGACCTGGTGTAAACAAACTATTTAACAGTCTGCAAGACAAGAGTGGTTCTTCCGGAGGTATTCATCAGGGTATGTGTCCATTGTGCCAGAACATGTGGTTATGAACACATATCTGGATTTTCATAAAAATTTTGTTCATATCCATCTTTGCAGAAACAAAAAAAAGAGTCAGGGGACTCGGAGCCAAAACACTTGCAAGGCAGAAGCTTGCACAAGATGCTCAGGATGCCAGTGTGCAGTCTGCTTCACAGAAACATTGTAACTAAATTATAGAACCTAATATTTAAAAATTCTTAGTAATTGTCCACATTTACATGTTGCACTCTTACTGATTTGGGAATTTTATTTGTCTAACCGCTTTTTACGAATGTTTTTTTTTGCAGATCATCAATCATCTCCTGATATGCTAGGTTTGTTTGATGCTGTTGCCCACTTGAATCCATTACATATTCTGGTGTTTTTCAAAATAATCATCATTTTTTGACAAACAAATATACAGGGTCGGAAACTCCTAAAAGTGCGCTCACATTCCAACAATTTTCGTCGAATGGTAAAAACTCTACACCTGAGCAACATAGTTCACACACAGGACCGAATAGGAATGGACACACTCAAAAAACCTCCATACCTTCATCTTTCCTCAAAGAGTTTGGCAGAGATGGTATGTTTTTAGTTGCAAAAAATTCGTGGTATTCATCTACGTCAGAACATGGTCCATCACGTATCTAAAACCGTGATTAATATGCTTATTAATCAGTTGGAAACACCTTTTACAATTGTCTGCTTTTTATTTTATAATCACGTAAATGCTGTTTGAAACAATACATACTATTATTGCAGACTGCCGTAGAAATTTTTGTCCTATTTCCGGTGCATCTACTTCTGGTGTGAAAGATCTACGGCGTGAATTTGACAATGCACTGGAGCAATCTGATTTTGTTGAGGAAGTGTTTCAGCACGGTACTGTTGTTCAAACATGTATAAGCATTTAAATGCATCCATCACTGTTTAACCTTGATTGTATATCTGTTTGTTTCAATACAGACCAAGATGACATTACCAATGATCCTGACATGTGGAGTGGGTACTGCACCCTTGGACCTCCTAATGCTACATGTGCCACATGTCGTGCTGTAATGTGGGATATGGAACGCAACAACAAATCTAATCGGAATGCTGCTCCTTCCTTCTCACTATGCTGCAAGAGTGGCCAGGTTATACTACCTTTAGAAGATCACCCTCCAGAACCTTTGGCATCTCTGCTAAATGGTGGTCCGAAATCGCCTCATTTCCGTCAGAATATAAGGGTATATAACTGCATGTTTGCAATGTGTTCGAGTGGCGGCAAGGTGGATCATAAGATAAACAGGGGAGGTGCACCATTTTGCTTCAAAATTAGGGGTCAAAATATGCATTTTATTGGTAGCCTTATCCCCGAAGAAGGTTCTAAACCAAAATTTTGTCAGCTTTATATATATGACACCGATAATGAAAACAGTAATCGAATTGGAGCAGTCGGTTCAAATACAGATGATGTGGACATGGAGATAGTTGAAGGTTTAACCAGGATGCTTGATGAAAACAACAAGTTGGTACGTTACTTCCGATCTGCACGTCAGAGACACAAGAGTGGTGATCAAACGGAGTTCAAGTTGATCCTTATCTCCTCCCAGGCCCAGAATGGCAGACCAAATATCATTGGACCGTCTAACGAGGTTGCTGGACTGATAGTAAATGCAAGTGCAGACACAGCCGGGTGCAGAGACACCGTTTGTCAAACTAAACAAGGTCATCTCAAAAGAGTTTTTGAGACGGATCCTTTCTTTATGCAGTTACAGTTCCCACTGTTGTTTCCACTTGGGGAGGATGGATACCACACTCGAATTCCTTTGAGAAAGACTAAGAAAAGAAGTTTACAAATAGAGGATGCTGTTGATCATGAAGGGGAGAGAAAAATCAGGGATCATGTATCCATGAAAGAGTATTATTCATCCAAACTCATGATACGTCTTAATGAAGGTTATTATACATATCAGAGAAACATGTAAACATATAGAATGTTCATATTTTATGTGATTGAGCTACACACGTCTCAGAGTGATTATTTTAAAATAATAAACCAATTTGACATGTTCATTGTCCATTTCAGGATTAACTCCGCACCTCGGAGGGAGGTTATGGCAGCAATATGTTATTGACGCTTTTACCGCAATGGAACAGTACAGGCTTGATTGGATTTCGAGAAATCAGACTACCATCCGTTCTGATCTTTATACATCTGTACGCGATGCCGTACGTCGCGGAGATAATGATCCATCACACGTTGGTAAATGTGTGATACTTCCTGCTTCCTTCACAGGCTCCAAACGATACATGTCACAGTACTTCAAGGATTCGCTGGCCCTGTGTCGCAGTATTGGTCATCCATCATTATTTTTGACAATGACTACAAATACAAAATGGCCAGAGATACAAGAGATGATGAAAAATCTCCCGGGTGTGAATGTGGCTGATGCTCCAGATGTCGTTGCACGTGTCTTTAAACTGAAGCTTGACCAGCTAATAGAGCTCATTAAGAAAAAAAACTTCTTTGGGCGGTGTATTGGGTGTTAAGTGATTTATACATTTTTTCCCTATACATGAATATCACATATTTATATTGTGCTCATGAAACAACTTACTGATCTTAATTTTCTGCATTTTTTCAGTGATGCATGTCATTGAATTTCAAAAACGTGGACTGCCACATGCTCATATGTTAATTTGGCTGGACGACAGAGATAAGCCTAAGACCGCGGAGCAAATTGATAAGCTGGTAAGTGCAGAAATACCAGATGAGCATGAGGATAGTATTGGATATAATGCGGTTAAGAATTATATGATCCATGGTCCATGTGGGAAAGATGCAACTTATTCTGCTTGCATGGTCAATGGCAGATGTGCACGACATTTTCCCAAGAGGTATATTTTTTATACCTTTATGTGTAGATAAAGTGAGATTGCACTAATCTAATTTGATACGTGAATTGTTTGTTGTCTTATGTTCCAGGTATAGTGGAGTTACATGTTTTGATGAATCAGGATTTCCCATATACAGGCGTCGCAACACTGGAAGGACTGTTTTGAGAAAAGGTCATGTCCTTGATAATAAATTTGTTGTTCCGTATAACAGAGAATTGTTGCTTCGTTTTCAGTGTCACATCAACTTAGAAATATGTAATAATTCACGATCTTTGAAGTACTTATTTAAGTATTGCCTCAAAGGGCATGACACTGCCACAATGCTGATAAAACGGAAGAATGATAATTCAACAAAAACAGCATCACCAGCCTCAAAATCCAAGGTATTTGATGAAGTTAAACATTACTTGGATGGTCGGTACGTATGTGCATCTGAAGCTGCATGGAGGATATTTGGTTTTGATATTCATTCTAGATGGCCATCTGTTGATCGTCTACCAATACATCTACCAGAGAGCAAATACGTGAGTTTCAAGACGGGAGATTCCCTGCAAACCGTATGCAATCGTGCAGATGCAAAATTGAGCAAACTAGAGGCTTGGTTTGTAGCAAATCAAAAGCTTCCAGAGGCTAGGAATTACACATATGCTGAGTTTCCTTCCTATTTTACATGGCTCCCCAGAGAGTGCAAGTGGAAATATAGGCAGAGAGGCGAAGTTGTTGGCCGGCTATCGGAAGTTCATCCAACTGCTGGTGACCTCCTCTATCTTAGAATGTTGTTGTTAAGAAAAAAAGGCTGCACTAAATTTGAGGATCTTCGCACTATCGATGGAGTGTTGTATGAGACATATAAAGAGGCATGTGGTGCTTTGGGATTGCTTCAGAATGATAAACAATGGCATGATGCTTTGTCTGAGAATGCACACTCATCGTTTCCTCATCAGATCAGAGAGATGTTTGTGAACATCCTATCTTACAGTTCAGTTGCCGATCCACATTTGCTATGGAAGAGTCACTGGAAGTGCATGTCAGAAGACATTTTAGTGAAGCGCCGAAATGCCACTGGTAATTTTGAACTAGAACTTACAGAGGCCGACATCCAGAATTATGCTCTTGCAGGTGATATTCAATTTCATACCTGTGTACATGAAATGAAACGCTCTTACTTTCATGGAAATCATATACTTTATGAAGATCTATGAGCTTTATCCTATCTTTTTCATTTTCTGTTAAATTGTGTCTGTTTTTATTATGCCTTTTACCATGCTCTTATTGTCTTTGACATTGTATGTAATTTATCCGTTGGTTCATATCTACAATTATATCCTACTATATTCGAGCAAATATAATGCTTTGGCAGCAAAAGCAATGAGTTGAACACTTTTCGAGTGTTCAGTTAGATCTTCATATTATCATACCTTTTTATGTGCAAATTTGTGATTACTTAAAGTCAGTTTGTTCACATTTTACGAATGTAATAATAGCAGAGTGAATAATATACAACATCACTTTGAGAACTTTAGAATAATTTACATTTACATATATTATAAGACGTCCTGCACACAAGTTTAAGTAAATAGACTTAAAATGTATAGGTTTGGTTATGTAACTGTGTAACTTTATGGTTAAGTACATATATATGTGGTTATTTAACTGTGTTTCATTGGATGTACTGTTTTGTGGTTACTCCTTATACTGTGAAAATGTTAAAAAACCAATATTCCTCTTTGTACAGAAATTGAGAAGCTCTTTAGTGATATTGGAAAAAGTCTGAGGGACTTCCCTGATATGCCATTCCCTGCAGAAGTATATATTTCATCTGATACCAACCGTCTCATCGCAGAAGAAACTTCTTATAATGTTAGGGAAATGAAGGAAAAGCACGACATTAATTGTGAAAAACTAAATACAGAGCAGAAAATTGTTCACGATGCAGTACTAAAGTCTGTTGATATGAAGGAAGGTGGTCTTTTTTTTGTACACGGATCTGGCGGGTGTGGTAAGACTTTCCTATGGCAGACCATAATTTCCGCCCTTCGTTCCAAACGTCAGATTGTTCTCCCTGTGGCATCTTCGGGAATTGCTGCAACTCTTCTCCCAGGTGGTAGGACCGCTCATTCTCGCTTCCATATACCTCTCAAGCTTGATCAGTACTCTTCAGCTGGAATAAAACATGGAACCGAAATTGCAGAACTTCTTCAAAGTACTGATTTAATCATTTGGGACGAGGCTCCTATGCAGCATCGGTATGCGTTTGAGTGTGTGGACCGCAGCATACGGGATATAATGGCTGCTGTTAATCCGGAAAGAGCTAAAAAACCTTTTGGAGGCATAACTGTTGTTTTTGGAGGCGATTTTCGTCAGATCTTACCGGTTATCCCCAAGGCAGGTAGACCAGATATTGTTGGTGCTTCTCTGAATAATTCTCGATTATGGGAACATTGCAAGGTCTTCCTTCTATTTCGTAACATGCGTTTGCATGCTGGCAACACCGATGAGCAAAACCGGGTGATTAGGGAGTTTAGTGACTGGCAGTTAAAAGTTGGAGATGGGAAGGTCGATCCAATTAGCTTCAAGGAAAATGTTTCAGAGGTATTATTTAGATTACCTGCTCAACATGTTCTTCACTCTGACGACAAACCAATACAAAAGCTTATCGATGTTGTCTATCCAGATTTCGCAAACAACTGTTCCTCTTCTGAGTATTTTAGCAGACGCGCCATTCTTACGCCAACAAATGTGGTGGTTGATGACATAAATTACGCCATTCTTGAAAAGCTTCCTGGAGAGACATATACGTACCTTAGTCAGGACTCATTAGAAGATCAGGGTGTTGAAGAGAATGATTTTGACGAGTCATTCCCCATTGAATATCTTAATTCACTGAACCTGCCTTGCATTCCTAAGCATGAATTGAAGGTAAAAATTGGTACTCCGGTTATGTTGATGAGGAACTTAAACCAGATAAACGGTCTTTGCAACGGAACTCGGATGATAGTCACTGGATGCAAGAAGAACACTATTGAGTGTGAAATAATGTCCGGTTCCCATGCTGGTAAAAAGCATCTGATACCCCGCATAGAAATGATTCCCACAGAGACACCTTGGCCTTTTGATTTTAAGCGAACTCAGTTTCCCATTCAGATTTGTTTTGCGATGACCATAAATAAGAGTCAGGGTCAATCAATGGATGTAGTTGGTTTATTCTTGCCTAGACCTGTCTTCTGCCATGGCCAGCTTTACGTTGCAATTTCCCGGGTCACTTCCGCAGCAGGTCTTCATATATTGGTCATAAACGACGAGGGCAAGACATCGGATGTCACCTCTAATGTTGTTTTCCCTGAAGTTTTCTACAACATACCGTCTGTCAGTTCGGAGTACTAAGCTTATCTGTTTATGTTTAGATTTGATTGTTTTATACAGTTGTTTCATATAAGTAAGTACTATTTGCAACGCAAGCTATCAACCAGTCCAATTTGTTATAAATAAAACCAGTTTTTGCGGTTAAGTTGCTTACTAATACACATAGTACAGTGCTCTATCTTAATTCGATATTTTTATTGTTAAGGTTTTTCGAGGTAAAAGAAATATCATAGGAGATATAACCCTAGATACAATAAAACTTAATAAATTAATATTGTATAAACAGTCTTTTTAAGCATTTTAGATTTTGTGTAATAGTTTGTAGATTTAAGAAATGTTGAATGTTATTTGTGTTTTAGTATCAAGAAGGAAAAGCTTTTCTGACTTATTATATTCTACAAAACACAACTTCAAAAAATTAAACATCACAACTTTTAATTCATACTGCATATTACTGATAATGTATTGTGTAGAGAAAACAGAGCAAGTGTTGATCTTCGAAATAGATAAAATAATAGCACACTATATAAATGACAGATAAAATATAAGACTAGGACACAATAGAGAAGCCACGCATGACTAATCAGCTTCAGCAGCAATCTGGCTTCATCTGATCACTCTGGGGTAGATTGCTTTGCCGCAGACCGTGCAAGTTGTGTTAGTTTTGGAGAAAGTTGTCGCCTTTGTTTTTCAATATCTTCTGCCCTTTCTCTCATCTCAGTCATGTTTTGTTTTAACATCCCTTTGTACTGCTTGAATACTTTCTCAAGATCCTGTAATTCAATCTCCCTATATATTCTATGATCCCGTAAGGATTCATCGGATTCCCTGGCTAGCTTTCTTATGTCTGCGTTGCCTGACGGCCGTGCTGTTTCGCCATCCCCAGTATAGGTAACGTCGACAATGTCTTGCCTTTCATTGAGCAAATCAATTACTCTCCTGTATACAAAAAACAAAAAACATTTTTGACCTGTATGAATTATAAGTATAAAAGTAGTTATTATAAGTATTAGGCAAGATAATATACCTATGCTGTTCTTCCACGAACAAACCGCGTGTCAGGATCTCTGCCTGTCTATCCGTCATGCTTTTGCACATCATTGCAAAGTCTTCCTTTGCCGATTTCATGTCGCTATTTAGTTCGGCAGAATCATTGTTTAGTTTTCTTAGCTCTACACCTAGAGCTTCCTGCTCAATTTCAGAATGCTTCCTCTTTATTCCTCTGGGATCCATTGTAGCCGCTTATTCCAATGTTTATGTGTTTGAAAAGTGAATGCCTATAATATTTTCCGTGTCTTTGTCTGAATATATAGAGACTTATTTACGTGGTGGGATGCACACGATCTGCCACAACCTACCAATAATGGGCCAGTCACTTCGTTGTGGAAGTTAACATGTACGTGATAAATCTACTTAATTACATGGACAATGGTATTAGTATTTGTAATGTGGTTATGTACGTTATTTATGGATATATTAATCATAATAATTAAGACATGTGAGTAATATTAGAGCACACCAATAACTCACATCAAATTTGTAAAGTGCATTACCTTTTTGAACATGTTTCATGTAGCATATCTGAATTGTTTTTTGATTGGATAACTAACATGGAGGTGTAAACTAAAATAATTTTTTCTTATTAAATAATTTATATAATCGTTCTAGAATTTTTTTTTAAATTTACATGGCGTTTGTGTTAAATTTATTTAGATAAGACTTATGCGGCAAATCATTTATCCACAACAATTTAAAACCAACGTAATTTGTGAATAGTTTTGAAATAATACAATAAAAGGAAAAATGATTTAATGGTAACATATGTATATTTATCAAATGCCTTATAAAACTATTCTCCTTGCAATATTATAAATCTTTTGGTGTATGAAATAATAATCTACATTTTTTCATGGATCATAATTTCCTCACTTTCTTTTAAGTTACTTGCATTTTAAAATTATTATATTAATGAATACGAGCTTATTGCAAAGGATTCCAATTGAAGTGGAATTTTACCTTATACTTCGCCCAGCATTATTTTTAATCACATGGTAAGAGATTAATAAGTTTTCTTTTCACAACAAAAAAAAAAATATTATTAATTTCCACATAAAAATTATTCGTTCTTTCTGCTTTTAATTTAATATGTGATTATATTGTTAGGCATATTACCAATTTAAGATTTTTTTATTCGGCCAATCATTTATCCACAACAATTTAAAACTTACGTATTTTATGAATAGTTTTAAAATAATACATTAAAAGGAAAAATGATTTAATGGTAACATATGTATATTTATCCAGTGCCTTATAAAACATATCTCCTTGCAATATTATGACCACATATGCTTTTAATTTAATATGTGAGCATATTGTTAGGCATATTAACAATTTAAAAAAGATTTATGTGGCCAATCATTTATCCACAACAATTTAAAACCAAAGTATTTTGTGAATAGTTTTAAAATAATACATTAAAAGGAAAATTGATTTAATGGTAACATATGTATATTTATCCAATGCCTTATAAAACATATCTCCTTGCAATATTATAAATCTTTTGGTGCTTGAAATAATAATCTATATTTTTACATGGATCATAATTTCCGCTCTTTTTTTTAAATTACTTGCATTTTAAAATTACTATATTAATGAATCCTTTGCAACTCATATTTTGTGAATAGTTTTTAAATAATACATTAAAAGGGAAAATTATTTAATGGTAACACATGTATATTTATCCACTGCCTTATAACACATATCTCCTTGCAATATTATGACCACATAAATAACTTTTCACTCTTTCTGCTTTTAATTTAATATGTGAGTACATTGTTAGGCATATCAACAGTTTAAAAAAGATTTTACCAGGCCAATTATTTATCCGCAACAAATTAAAACCAACGTATTTTGTGAATAGTTTTAAAATAATACATTAAAAGGAAAAATGATTTAATGGTAACATATGTATATTTATCCACTGCTTTCTTTTCACAACAAGGAAAAAATGAAATACATCAGTTTCCCCATAAATAATTATTCGTTCTTTCTGCTTTCAATAGAATATGTGAGTATATTGTTAGGCATATTAACAATTTAAAAAAGATTTATATGTTTCAGTTTTAAAAATTTTGGTATTGCTCTTGGTAACGATGTTCATTCGATTTTAAGATTCTTAAAAAATAAAAAGTTACTTTGATTGTCATTGCTTTATATTCATGTGTAATTGAGTTTAAATACACAAGGAAATCTTTTTCACAAGGTCAGCATCATTTTAAGATACATTTGACTTTATGGTAAACCAAAAAAAACAAATTATTCACTATAAAACACACCAAAAATAAAACATCTCTTATTGGTTCCACCTGCTTACAAATTAATTAATAAGTTATAAGTTATAAGCTACGCAATCCCACTAATTGTTAGGAATATTCCACGTATCCACATGGAAAGAATAAAGACTTTTAATCAATCCTTATACTATATGCAATCCTTTCCGTGTCTAAAATCTGAATACAAATTAACAAAGTGAGCAATATCCATCAAAAAAAAAAAAAAAACAAAGTGAGCAATAGGTCAAGAATTCATAGATTGGAAAAAATCATGGTAAGGAATATTTAATAATATTTAATATATACTGTTATTGTATATCAACGAATGGCAATATTTTGAATGATTTCATTTAAGAGGGAAAATAACATATTTGATTTATTTCAACTGCATTTCCTAACGTAGCTAAAATCGGAAGAATTTATGGGCTGTACTGCACCTATAAGATATTCTAGATATCACTAATAGCAATTGATTTATCAAATCAATTCCTTAATTATAGCTAATGTGTAATTGATAACACATTTTAACAGACCATATCAGGTATCACATCTGTCCCTCCTAAATTGACGCAGTTGCAGTTACGCAAAGATATATGTTCTTATTTACATCACGTAGCAGTTCTCTATTTAAGCTGATCTTTACTTTGATACGGCATAACAACTTCAGCAGTTGGAAAATAGTACAGAAGTTGTCAGTCAATATGCAAGGGAGAATGTTCGATCATATTCAGAGCCTAGAAAAGTCGAGAACTAATTGGAGAATCAAGGCACGACTTACCCGTTTCTGGCCAACGTTCTCTCCTGAAACGTCAACCATTAAAGGGTACAACTTGATCCTCCTCGACGATGATGTGAGTACATGTTATTAAGTTATGTTGTACTTTAAAGTTTCCTGGTGCTTCCATTTTTGTTTATTGTGATATTTGTTTATACACGCAGAATACCCACGTACATGCTTACGCTTATCCTGATAATTGGCGCGCTATTGGTAAGGAAGTTGCCGAAGGGAAGATTTACACTGTCGAGAACTTCCAGGTTAGAGATACTATCGGGAAACTGAGACCTGTTTCAACAAAACTCTGCATTAGACTGCTCAGCAGTACTATTATTGAGTGTGTTGAAGATGATGCACTTATTCCAAATCATAAGTTTGAGTTTATGGACATGGGAGATTTGCTTGAAGAATGTAATCGTCTGACAGAGAATCAGAATCCAGAATTTGCTTACGGTACGTAAAATACATAGTATAACAGATGTACACCAGTGTCTCCTATAAACTAAAGTAATGGTATGCATGATTTTTAAATTAAATTACCGTCGAATTTGCATTGTTATGTTAGACGTGATTGGCGTCGTTGAACATTTCAAGCATGTTACAAGAAAGCAAACTAGATATGGAGAGAGAGATCAGACACGTTTTATGTTTTCTGATGGCAGGTTTGCATTTAGATAATCATGTCGCGTTTTATAATTTGATAATATGAAATTTTATTTATTCACCTGTACGACGATTGATCACTTTAAAACGATGATGGTGAGATATTAATTTGTGTTGTCAGATTGAAATTCAGTGTTACACTATGGGGTGACTTTGCTAGCTCTGTTAATCAGACATACACCGCCGAATTGCAGAAACCTGTTATTGGGATCCTTACCAGCGCCAAACTCTCAACTTTCAGGCGTATGTTATTAAATTTATATATTTCTGTGTTTCATAGAAGTTTTTTTCAACATATCTTTTTCCCTGTGCTATATCAGAGGAGAATCAGATTGGTGCGTTGCCTTCTACCAAGATTTACTTTAATCTGGATATTGACCCTGTCACGGAATTCCGTGAGAGGTAATGTACATCCAACTTAACTTATAATCTCACTGTAAGATGTAATAGCGCGTCATGTTAGACTTACAGTTGTTGCATCCCCGTATAGTGATAACTTTGGTTTATTCATTTTTTCAAGGTTGATCGAGGAAGGCTACAAGTCACCTCCGGACACTGATGAGTCCAGTTCTGAACCTGCTCCTAGAGCTGTAATCGAGAGGACATCATTCAAGGAACTCATTGAGAATTCTTTGTCCTTTGTGCTTAAGGTATATGGAAGATCCATTCAATCATTCTAATCGTTATTGTTTCCTAGCCCTGGATGTTATTAGTAATGACTGACTTTGGTGTTTGATTATCTTTCAAATTTTTCTAACTATTACAAATCCTTTCAGAGGACTGTAGTCGTCAAATTTGTCATAAACAAAATCGAGGAGGAGGACAGTTGGTGGTTCAATAGCTGTGTGTCATGCCATTCTGAGGTTGAAAAGGTTGATAAAAAATTCAAATGTGCAGAGTGTAAACGAAATTTTGGATACTGTGAGAAAAGGTACATCCAGTACAGGCTTATAATGCATCATAACAAATTTAGTACACAACTTAACAATGCAGGTTGTTCCCGTTTTAGGTTTCGCATCGTAGTACTTGCAGATGACACCACATTAGTGACCAACGTCATACTTCTTGATCGAGTTGTGAAGCGTATGGGAGCTACTACTGTTGCTAACATTCTAAATCTGATGAAAAAGGTAACAAGTTTTCCGTATCAAATATACAGCAACATAAATCAGATTTCTCCTTCTAATTTCAGATTCCAAAATTCAAATTCCAGGATTCTTCTGTCACTGCTGAGTCTGCTGTGTTCAAGTCCATTGTTGGGAAAGAAGTGACTGCTCTGTTACAGTTATCCGATGCTAATGTCAATGGAGACAGCAATCTCTACAATGTTGTTGATTTATGTGACTCTTCAATGTTTGAGACTGCTATTATACAGTCCACTCCTGCTCAGGCCACCAACTCATTTTCCGTGGACGTTGATTCCGTAAGTTCAACAAATTTTTTGTTATAGTATTCTAGAAGATAGATTTTGTGCATACTTCTTTGGACTACACTAACAGTTCTCTAAATTATTGCCTTCACAGCCAATTGTTGGCATTGAGCTCTTTCAAACCCCAGGCTCTTCCGAGTCTGTTGCAAAGAAAATCAAAATGGTACACTCCAGTTTTGACTCCTGATTTTGTTCATAAATTTGGATTTGTACATAAAGTTGTATTTACTGAGACATATATACATTTATGCAGGAGGATTCTCCACCATGATTTCGTGAACGCACGGCAGGTCCAGTGAAGTCTGCAAATTGATGATATCTTTGTGACCAAGCTGGAGTATATGCTGCTGTTTTCATTAGTTATCTAAGCTTTTGCAATGTTTTCATCTAGAATAAATTTAACCAATGCGTATTGTGCTTGGTAGGATTTGATTTTCGTGTCATGTGTTCCATCAAACTTGGTTTATCATGGTTTATGATATTTTATAAGTATTTCCTTTGTTCAACATTCCAATTTCAATGTGCATTTGTTACTGATATGCTATATCACATAAAATTGAATATTTGGCTATAGAAAATGAAAAATTGCCTATGGCCTCATTTAAAAAAAAATAAAAATTCATCGATACTTATTCTTATGAGATAATATCAAATATTAACATTAAAGGGTGTAAGAACTTATTCTTTCTCTTAAAAGAAGTTTATATTTCTTTGCGGAGGAAATTTTAAAAAAAAATTCACATGCAAATAAATTTCAATATATTGCCTAATCTAAAGAAGATTCCATCCAAAGAAATAGGAAAGATGATTATTTACATTATCATTTACCAAAATAAATCTCTTCGCGTTTGGTAAAATTTAATCTTGACAAAGTTAGTGAACCATATTTTGTTTTGTCCATTTTGAAATTTATCAGGCATATAAGTTAAAAATTTATTAGGCATATAAGTTAAAAGTTTCCTAATTATAACATCTTCAGCTGATTAGATATATGTTGTATTTAGACGTTATAATAAGTTAAAAATTAGTTTGGCATATAAGTTAAAAGTTTCCTAATTATAACATCTTTAGCTGATTAGATATAAATAAAAATTCATCGATACTTATTAACATTAAAGGGTGTAAGAACTTATTCTTTCTCTTAAAAGAAGTTTATATTTCTTTGCGGAGGAATTTTTACAAAAAAATTCACATACAAATAAATTTCAATATATTGCCTAATCTAAAGAAGATTCCATTCAAAGAAATAGGAAAGATGATTATTTATGTTATCATCTAACAAAATAAATGTATTCGCGTTTGGTAAAATCTAATCTTGACAAAGTTAGTGAAGCATATTTTGTTTTGATTCATATATGCAATTACAGCGTACTTATCCTTAACATTGAGCATTATAATTATAATTTTTTGAACTGATATATTATACAGTCCCATATGTTATGATAACTCAATCAAGGACTGATGCAGGCAAAACCCATAATTTTTGGGGTTTTCCATGTGTGATGCAGACTACACTATACGGTATGCTATATTATAGTAATCAGATCATTATTATCCCGTGAAAATATACTAACCTCAGAACGTATGTGCAGCTCCTTTTCATTGTTCCAAGTAGTTGGAATGCAGTACTTCATCTTTTGTGGTTTTGTGTTTTCTAATCACAATCTGATAACCATTACACTTGCTTTTTTTGTTTTCCCATTTCAGAACCATGTTTGACAGACTGAACTCCCTTCAACTATCCAGGACGGATTGGAAAATCAAAATACGTGTTACTCGAGCATGGGATTCGTTCAGCAGCAGTAATGAATTTATTGGGATGAACATTGTCATCGTCGATTCGGAGGTTTTACATACATATCAGTATCTCATTCAACACTCATTCTTTTTGTTTGTTTTCATGAAATAACTATGAAATTTATTTTTATTTCAGGATTTCCATGTCCATGCTTTTGTTATTCCAGAAGCATTAGACGATCTTAATATCCCTATTTATGAAGGTAGCATGTATATCGTTGAGAATTTTGTTACAAGAAGAGCTATGGGGACTCTTAGACCTGTTACATCTGACATGTGCATTATATTAAATGAAACTTCCATTGTTACTAATATCCCGCTGGAGATTGGAAGGTTTCCCAGATATAAGTTTGAAATTACCCAGCTTGGAGACATATACTCCATTGCTAGGAACCTTGCACCAGATGAAGAACCTTTATACGCTCTGGGTAACAGTTCTGACTTTCGTTAACTATTGTGCAATTACTCAATTATTGTCCATTCTTAATGACCATTATCATACGTAGATATTGTCGGTATTATCATTGACGTGGGTGATACCGCCATTGAAGCCACCACATATGGAATGAGTCAATCTGTTCGTTTTTATCTGTATGATGGACGGTAATAATGATTTATCCAAAATTTAAATATTAGTTCAAACTATTTCTCATGCTATGCTTTTGTTTGACAAATACACAAGTTAACTACATCTATGGTGAATGTCAGCAATACGATAAGAGTAGTTTTGTTGGATGAGAAAGTTTCATTGCTTGGTCATATATTAGATGGTGATTATCAATTGGAGCCTATTGTTATTTTAACTTCAATGAAACCTCACTTTCGCAATGGTAATTTCCAATAGCTTTAGTGGTCCTTGCTTAATCTCAAAAAAAAAATTTTTAAACGATACTAATTACTATAATTATACTCATTAGTCTTTCCTTTTATGTTTCCACTAGGTGTCCTACAAGTTAGTAGCACAGAAGCAACCAAAGTGTATGTAAACATTTATTATCATGCAGTCTGGCAAATCCGTCGAAGGTAATTTGCTGCTCTGTGCAAAACACTCTTAGTAGTATCATTTAATTACTGGAATAATCATATTTTTTACATGTATTCTTACTGTTATTTGGTTTATGTTTCTACGATGATGCTGCTTACATTATCTTGCTATTGGTTTACGTTTCAGGCTACTTGATCAGTTCTAGATTAAAAGCTTATTTTGAGCTGCACAGTTCGAAGATCGCTATATCTTTTTCAATAATGGAGTTCCACATTGCAACATTTTTGTGTTTTTGACGTAATACACGGCTCTGTAGTTTATTTGATACTTGATTTAAGAAATAAGAAGACATTTAGTCGTTTACCTGTTTCAACATACCCGTGAAACTGATTTCATTTTAAGAAATCAGAGTTGTTACCTTCTATCAGTTTGGCGTCGTTGCACTCTTACACGCTTTGATAAGGGAAGACACTCTGTATTATGAGTGGGTAAACTTATAATGCAAGGTTATCAATGATTTTCCAGTTTTTTAATGATAACCACAACAGTAAAGCAACATAATAGCAAACAATTGGATTTCAAAGCACAATGGAAACACCTAATTAGGTTCATTAGCACAAGAGGAACATGAGCAAAAACAGACTACATAGTGTATCAGCTTAGTGAACTAACAATGCATAGGCCAAAATGTTGAAAGCATAGCACATAAAAGAAGACAGCAGAAATAGGATATGCATAGTCTACCCTAATCTGACAGTACAGGTATATGCGAGGAGGTATTGAACTTGGTGAGTTTGGCGGCAAGAGTTGTTCTCATTCCTGCAATTGCTTTGGCTCTCTCACCAAACACCTTCATATTTTCACTGAACACTTCCTCATAGTCCTTGAACAACTGCGACATCTTCTTCTCTTCTTCAGCCATCAATATTCCGTGACTTTTGAGTGAATAATTTGAATCTTCAGCAAACCTTGCAAAGCTGTCAGCATAAGGAGTTGGTAGAACTACGTTCTCCCCACTGGATTCACACTCTCCCTGCTTCGGTTTTCCTTCAAGCATTTCAACCACCTCTCTGCAGTTTACATCTCAAAATCAAAAAAACATGTCATACGCAAGGTTAAATTTTCAAAAACTCAGTACAAGTGTTTACACATCAGTAATTTTAGCTAAGACTACAACTCACCCATATTTTTCCTCGAGAAACAGTGCTCGAGTGAGAAAATCAGCCTGTCGTTCTGCCATACTCTTGCACATCAGGAAGAAATCTTCATTTGCGTTTCTTATGTCAGTGTGAAGTTTGTTTGAGTCATTCGTGAGATTTGTTAACTCGACGTACAAGTCGTTCTTCACCGCCTCATATTTTCGCTTTGTTGATACCCTTTTTTGCTCCATTAGGCAGTCTGGCAGTGCTCTGCTTCTTTCGTGAGCAGCGTTTGGATTTCTGCAGCTGTTAGTGTTGTGTGTTAATGTGCAAAGGTTTGTAGGATGGGATTATGAAAAGACGCAGCAAATGACACCACTATTAACTCCTAAACAAAATACATCTATTGTGGCTGTATTTGCTTATCGTATACCTACCCTACAGCTATTGTGTACTATAACATCATTTCTTTTTATCTTCGTTTTCTGTCATTTTGAGTTGCAAAAGCAATACATGGGAACCGTGTATGGGATACTCTTGGATTTTGGTAATTATTACAGATTTACAATTGAGTATTTCAAAAAATGACTCAAGCATTTTTGTAAAATTTTCATAGTGTAAACAATTAACCATACGCTTGGGTTGTACTCTTTTTTTTACATGAATTATCGGTAAAGATTGGCTATCACGTCTGTATTTATTTAAAAGAATTGAATCGTCAATATACCATGTATACATACATGCATTTATAAATCAATTTTGATCGTGTTCTAAATTTAAAAATCATGGAAATTAAAATAATTTTTGTTTCGTAAATAAATATTTTATATCCCTTAATTTAAAGTATTTCAATCATGGAAATTTAGGTGACAAAATGAATTTTTAATTTTGTGTCTACACATTTATTTATCCTCCACCTTCCTTAATGTTCTCTTCTGTCCAAATATTTTGCAGGGTATTTTATAAGGACTGACCCGAGGACCAAAGTCGTTTTTCATCATAATTTAAATGAATGAAAATTTCATCTTCATTTAGACGCAGTATTGAACACATTTCTTAAGCGTTAGATTTTTTTTTTACTTATGCCCACGATTTTACTTTTACAAAATTAACCATTAAATCATGATATTTCATAGGAGTGACTCTAAACATACGGAGACTATATTTACATGTACCAATAAACTCAGTGATTTTTTTATAAAAAAACAGGTCATTTGTATGTTTATTCTCCTTTCTATATAAATAAGAATATGACACAATAAAAAATATCATGATTAGATTTATGCTATAACAATATTGCCGTTAAAGATTTTTATTTGTTTTATTATTTATTTCTCTGTTTTATATAATTGAAAATAATAAATTTCTCTGTCACTAATATCATGGCCAATATATTTTTTTTTAATCTTAATATACATTATTAAACGCCTTCCGTAATCCAAAAGTATTGTCTGTTCTCTCTTTCTACAAGTATTTAATTTTGCCCAATTATTTGATTTTCCATATTCAAAATTTTAAAACATCAAGTTCATTTAAGATTCTTTGTACTTGATCAGATATAGTATTAAGCACTTTTTTTAATACTCCAAATATTTTATACTAATGCTAGCGGTTTTACTTTTAGAAAATTAACCATTACATTTTGATATTTTTATAGCAGTGCCTATAAACATACAAAGAATTTACTTATATTAACCAACAAAATCAGTGTTTTTTTTATAAATCAAATTCTCTTTTTTATGCTTAGTCTTTCCCCTCTAGCCAAAGAAATATGACACAAAAAAAAAAAAAAAAATATACAATCATTATGACAGAATACGGAGGATATTGTTGCTCAACATATACATATTTTAAGCAACTGATTTATGTGATTAGTTAGGCTAATTTAGACTCTTTTTAATCTGTAGATATCAATCCGTTTCTTTATTGTTTTCTTCCTTTTTATACTCCTATCTATTCGTTCTATAAATTTCCAAAATTTGCACCATCTACCATATCGATATAAATATATCAGTCTTCTCAAAATTCTGAAGACAATGCAAAAAAAAAAAATCATGAAAATTTCATGCATTTATGTTTTCTAAATAAATTTTTTATATCTCTTATTATAAATTATTTCAAGCATGGTTTTTTTGGTAACAAAATAGATTTCTAATTTTATGTCCACACATTTATTTATCCTCCTCCTTCCTTATTGCTTCTTTCGGTCGAAAAATTGTGTAGGGTATTTTATAAGTATTGAACCGAGGAACTGAATCACTATTTGATCATAATTTAAATGTTTGAAAATTTCATCTTCAATTACGCACAGTATTGAACTCATTTTTTATTGGCAGAATTTTTTTTTACTTATGACCGCGATTTTACTGTTAGAAAATTAATCAATACATTTTGATATTTGACAGCAGTGCCTATAAACATACAAAGAATTTATTTATATTAAACAACAAACTCATTGTTTTTTTTATAAATCGAAATCTCTTTTTTATGCTTAGTCTCCTACCTCTAACCAAAGAAATATGACACAAAAAAAAAAATTACAAAACATACAATAATTATGACAGAATATGGCAGATATTGTTGGTCAACATATACATATTTTAAGCAACTGATTTATGTGATTAGGTAGGCTAATTTAGCCTCTTTTTAAGCTGAGATATCAATCCGTTTCTTTATTGTTTTCTTCCCTTTTATACTCCTTGCTATTTGTTCTATAAATTTCCTAAATTTGCACCATCTACCATATCGATCTAAATATATCAGTCGTCTCAATCTTCAAGAAACATCATTGGTTCTGATACTAACATTACATATCGGTAGCATTGTCTATTTTGTATGTTAAATTCTGTATGATTATATGTGTTTTGGTGTGATAGGTATGGAAGCTCATGATCACCTGTCTGCTTTAGATGACTCCAAGACCAGTTGGACTTTGAAGGTTCGTGTCACCAGAATATGGCAGACGCGTTATGGGAATGGTTTCGTCGACAGGCATAATCTCATTCTTTTGGATTGTTTGGTAAGATGTGACCAATTTCAACACAGACCGATTTATAACTATCATAACAAATTCCACTGTAATCACTGTATGCATCGAGTTTTATATTTTTGTGTTAAACAGGACAATCAAATACTTGCTATTGTCAATCCTGATTTATGGCAAAGATTCAGCGATGTCTTAATGGAAGGACGTATCTACACTATTGTCAACGTGTTAGTGAGGAATGCCACTGTCGATTTCAGACCAGTGCCAAATTCAAAGATGATCTTGCTTACAAACTTCACATCTATCACTCCTCATGTACACGACACCGGGATGATAGCTCGGCACAAATTCAATTACAAAACATTGCAAGAGCTGGATTACTTGGTTGGACGAGATGGTCAGGAAAATTACCATGCTTTATCCGTTGGTATGTTATTGTCTGTTAAATCCCTGTTAATTACTCTCATTTCATTCCGAAGCACTAAAAGCATGTTTTTCAGATGTTATTGGTCTTCTGGAGAACCCTCAGCCTTTGGAACGTGTACAAGGCAAGGAGAGATTAATAGATGTCGTGAAGTTTAGAATTTCTGATGGAAGGTATTCGACATGAATTTTTTTCATTGGATTTATATATGATACAGTAAACGTTTAATTTAAACAAGAAATATACTAATTTAGAATATTTTTTGGTTGTTGAACGTGCAAAGTATTTTGCGCAATGTCTATAAATGGGGTCCTATGACTGAAGAACTGAATCAAGTGATTAACGGTGTAGTTGAAAGACCAGTGGTGGTTGTGTTGGCAGGCTTCAAAGTATCCAGAGATATTGACGGTACTGTACAGCACACCGATGCTTCGATTTTACACAAAACTGTACCCTATCTATATCTCTGACATTTTTAATAAATTTTTACAGGCAATGCTCGCCTCTCAAGCATGGAGTCTTCTAGGATTTATGTAAATCTTAATCACCAGGATGTTTTCTCCTTTCGAAACAGGCATAATTGAGTTTCACATCGTAAACCTTTTCATTTTTCTTTAAAATTGACTTATTATTTTAGCTCTAATTCTCATTCAAAATGTCTTGATGCATACAGGTTTGGCTAGGTGTTTTTTGGAATCCACAACTTTGCAGCAACAAATATTGTGGGAAACAACTGTTTTCGTCTTAGTATATTAGCACAAGTAGCTTATTCATCTTAATTTTCATTCCGTTATTCACATGAACTCTTTTTCATATTTTTCGACTTTGGTACAAGTTATGCCCTTTCCTTCAAGAATCTATGTACCTTATTTTTGCTTTTTTATGAGTTATTTATTTTTAGTACGTTTTTCACAATTTGTAATACATTTTCTAAAGGATACGGAATTGGCCAAGCATTATAGACAATAAAATCAAGCTGCCTTAATTGAATGATTTGTGTTTAGTCATTCTTTTGAACAAATTCATCGTTGGGAAAGCATGCCTTCTATCATTTTGTAGATTTGTTAGGATTGTCATAACACAAAGTTCGATGTTTTAAGGATACGTACAGGTTGTTATGGAATGTAAAATGTCATGACTCATTGATAGTATCCGTCAAGTTATCATTCCGAAAGTGATCAGGAAGAAAATGAATTTACAAACAAACTTTGGTTTTCCAGGTCATCAAACAGTCTACAATGTTTTGCAATCAAAAAATATAGCTGATGAAGATGATTATTAGATACAAAAAATGTCAATGCAATTGGCATATGGGTAAAAGACATGTCTAAAGCTGCTGTTAATATTCTTAAACGGACACCATTACACATGATTTTGTAATCCCAAAAGATCACGGTTTCAGTCAGAACTAAGTTTAAATTCTTCTAAATTTTACTTATTAGGAAATCAATGTAGTCATCATGCTCGACCATTCTGAACATAAGCTTCTGACCAGCTGTGTATTCATTACCACGAATGAATTTATTCCACCCTGCTGAAAATCTTGGTCTTACCGCTGTGTTTATTATACCAATATCCCAGACACCCTTATCTGTGATGAATTTAATCTTCTGTGTTTTCTTCCATATACCACTCGCAGGCTTGATTGTGTGAGGAATAAACTGAGATAGACATTCATGGAATATACATTAAAATGCTGGATAATACATGTCATCAATTGAAGCTTTAATATATTAGGCATGTGCCAGAGTATTACCAGTCCGTGAGTTTTTTTGTCAACGTTTCCCGCTGTCAAGCATGTTTCAAACTCACGATCAACCACAGCATCATCTTCTACATCCATTGGATCATCAATTCCAATGTCTTCGTCCCTCCCTACTCCTATCGGTTCACAAGAAGATACAATGCCAGTAAATACTGGATCGTTTGTAACTATTGGACACTTAAAGTTAAAGTATTTCAGTAAACCAATTAACGGGAAGTTTTTAATAAATTTTATTATATAAGGTACTGTAGCACATAAGCAGTTTAACCTGATTCGGGTATTTCTTCAAAACTCCAGATCCATTCATCAGCATCATCAGCCTGTCCCTGCTTTATTCTTGATCTGTAGTTGATCTCTACACCATTGGACTGATACACTCTAGCATGCATTACATCTGACTCATTGAATGTAAAGACAATGGTCTCCTTCATTTTCAATCTGAAATGCTTGATCATATCTTCCAAATTATAGATATAACCAGGGAATGGTTTATACTTGAATCCCCAGTCCAGGCCACCAACATAGAGTATCTTTATCTGCGTTAGTTTCCACCTGTAAAATTGGTTTACCAAAAATGGCACCATCTGCAAAATTATGAATTCATTGCTATTTAGTTTAATCTACAAGTTTAAGATCACCAAGAAGAAACTATCCGCTATCAGGAAGCTTGGAATAATAATACGATAAAAGTCAGAGGCCAAATTCTGAAAGATTAAGTTGAATTTTTTACAACTGTAATATGGTGCGGCGACATTTTAATCTAATTATACAATATTCTTCAACTGGTGTCGATGTACTGCAATAATGTAGTGTGTTCATCATGTTTTAACTTTTTTCTCAGTCCGCAGACCGTCCATTCACAATCCATAGGGCGTATATTAGATTTAAATGCCCTCGGTATATTAGTTGCTATTGTCTGGCTTTTTTTTTAAGCATTAATCTTTGACTAAGAATTTGTAATATATTCATCAAATATAGAATTTACACAGTTTCTATATGTATAACCACAGTATATTTTTGTTAGGTATACTGTTTTCGCAACTGGGGTAAAAATTTTAATTTTTAACATTATAGTGTTGAGCTAGATCCTTAACACATTTTTAAGCTAAATACTTAGAATACCATAAAGAGATATAAGTATGCTTACGAATTGTCCACGGTCAGACGCATTTTCATACACAACTTTGAAGAAGGACTTGCTCCATTTATTTGGCACCGGATCAGATAACACTGCATAAAAGTGCATCGAAATACAACTGTTTGGTTAAGGAAAAAATAAGGGTAGGTTTAGACTATATAACTAAATTCCGAGTTTTGAACCTTTCACCATGTCCAATCCATGGTCTCTGTGATCGTAGATGCAGACTCTCAGACAATCATTGATTTCTTCTTTCTCTCTAAATGCCACCAGAAAATCACCATCTCTAAGTCCGGCGCCACTGGCAAAGTCAACCAGTCCTTCTCCTAAATAGCATACTTCACCGCTTTTTCTAATCTTTATTGTCCATGATTTCTCAACAAACTTGAACACAACTGAACTCCCATCCTCCCAATATTTATAATAAGCATCCCACATAGGTGATAAGATCTGAAAATGTACCAGAGTGACAATGCACAATCGTAATAAATGCATCAATGAACGTACGGATAATTCAATAAATTTGGATAATAGTTTACGTGTACAGGAGCCTACAAGAATTTGTAAAAGAATTACCATTTCCCCTCTGCTATGATCAATATCTGATTCCACAAAAATCAGATATGTGTAATCAGTTTGGTGCGAGCATGCATTGAAAGAAATCGATGCTATTGCTTTCTCACCCTCAAGTGTCCTGGTGTCGAGAACATACTGAGATCTGTTAAGTGCCTCCCATTCTTTGCTCAATTCTATGTCTTCTGCTTTGTCAGTGGGATAGTTACTTTCAAATGCGGTTTCTTTGAATAGTCTAACCACGAATAAACCATCCCCAAGGTAATCAAACTGTACCAAGTTGAAGATCTTTACTCCGTAAAATTTCATAAACCTATTTAGGCCATGCAATTCACGCCGCTCAATATCACAGTACACACACCACAAAACTGTTTTGCAGCTAAGTCCTACCATGAATGGTAATGTTTGTCCAAATTTATCAACAAAATCAGCTGGTAGAGTCTGCATTCAGTTTATAAAAAACAAATAAGTTGTGAAAAACACCATAAAATGACAAGGTTATCACAGTCAAATTTAGGAATTAAATTTCTTATTGTTTACCAGAACCCCAAAATTATTGATATCTTTGCTAACTGACAAGAAGCTGTAAAGAACAGTTTCCTTTCCTGGAAAAGCATTAGAAGAACAATCAGTCTGAATTCGAGATATAAATGTTATATAGTCAGTCATTTAAATCATAAGTATAACTCACCACTGCCACAAACTCCTTCCCACTTCTGCACTAAGACTCTTTTTTTTCTGGCCAGGTTCTGATCAGAGCAGAGATAATGTGAAATGCCGTTAGTTCCAACGTAAAAATTCTGTTTTAGACTTGACAAGATGAACAAATCCTGTATAGAGCTTACAATTTGTACGTTCTGTAACTTGAATAACTTTCGTTAGTCGAAGAAAGACTTTAATAACAAATAACATCAATTGTAAAGAGCAAATTACAATACTTTGCAGCTCTTATTTTGTTCATTGTTTTTTTGTCAAGGCTATGATGATGTGTAGTTTTAAGTAAACGAAGAATAGCAACTGATTAATCACATTAAGCTATATTGACATTGTCAATTCACAATCCTCCTTATAAAATCAGTATCTGACTTTACCTTAGTTTCTTACAACAAATAATGCTAAACGAATCAATTAATCCAACAAGTAACAAACTGAAATTACAGATTCTTGGCAAAAATACAGTAGATTACAGAACAAATCAATAAAGCTTTCACATAATAGATTAAAGCTATTTAACATTATCAAAACAAAGATTCTAATCCTTGCATTAGAAGTTACTGGAATCCCTAAAACTCTAAAAACCAGTGAGTGCATTTAACCAAAAAACAAGCACCATGTATCACAGAAATACCAAGAGATGCAATCATACGTTGCATCGTTGATCAATATGTCTACTGTGCACATTTGGAATCAGGGTTTTGAGTAGAAAACTAAACACACAACAATCGCAAGAGAAAATACTTCTTTGGTTGTTCGAGCGTGGTACCTTGCTCGAGTTTGATTCAACCATTTTCGATGTTGAATTCATCTTCTCCGTCGTTTGATGATTGCTTTTTCTTTCTTCTTCTTCGCTTGGTTAAGCTTTGGAGAGCATGCAGAAGTTTTTTTTGGACAAACTCTGTTTTTCAAATTGTTAGATAAACGTTTCATCTCCTTCTAAAAACCCTTAAAGATGTCCTAATTTTAGTTTGCTATTTTTTAAAGAAAACTGTAACATTCTTTAAAAATACCAATATATAAAGTTTTATAAAATGTTGTAATTAGAATTCATAGCGGTGATGCTGAAACCCAAGTTATTATTTTTTTCAATTGATAAGGATACCACAAATTTAAAATAGATTACGATTTATTGTTATAAATTAAGAGGAGTTATTCAATATATTGTTTTAGTATCTGTTAAACTGTAAGTATGGAGTTTTTTTAATTTTTTTTTTTCCAATTTTTTTTTACCATGAATCCTATCTGTAAAATATATATTATTCGGATTTGTGGTGTGATTATAATAATTATTATTTATTGCGGTTAAAAATAGTTCACCTTTTTTTATTACCTTTGAATGATACGTCGATTTGTGCCTTTTTTTTGTTTTTTTGGGTTTTTGAAAACATTACACTATGCATATGAATTGCTCTTTTTAATCGTAATTTTTTCTAACTCGCATTTATGTGTCCTAATATTATAATGTTTCTGCCCAGAAATATTTTTATTTCTACCTCTATTTTGGTAATATTTGTACTAACGCAGTAGTTTATTATGTTTGTTATAGAACGTAAGTATAATTCCTGAATTATTTTTGATGACACATATTTTTTCCAATAAAGATTAGCAATAAAAATCTTTGAAGTTTTTTAAAATTGGCAGAATTTCGATGTGAGCTCGCGTAGCGCGGGCAAAATTCCCTAGTTTGTGTTAATAAGTACTCCCTCCGTCCCTCTGGGATCTATACATTTGTATTGGGCACGGAGACTAAAAAAACTGTATAAAGTAATGTAAAGTAATAAGAAAGAGAAAAAAAAGTAGGTAAAGTGGTGGGAGCCACTAATATTTAAGTGATAAAATTTGGAAAAGTTAATGAAGTTAGTGGGTGAGTGAGATTTTTATATTATAAAACCTTACTCCCTCCGTCTCTTATTACTTTTCTCATTTGCCTTGGACACGTTTGCCAATGCACACTTTCTATCGTTAATATCTTTAGTTTCATATTAGTGTTGAATATAAAAACTTCATCGTATTAAAATACTCATAAATACGAATCCAACAAGATCACTCATGACTATATTTGGTCTCATAGATTTGACGTAAACTAATCATTTGTCTCATGTTATGAACAGTCCCGACATCTCAAACGAGCAAAGTAAAAAGAAACGGAGGGAGTACTATTTTGGGAAAGTTTTGAAATGTATAGAATTGAATGGGACATCCCGAAAAGGAAAGTGTATAGAATTCAAAGGGACGGAGGGAGTAATTGTCAATGATGATAGCATTATTCACATGATTGGTGAAATAGGTACACAAAAGACAAGATATGTGTCTATAATAACATTTCTATATTGCAAGTGATTTTGAAAGTGTCACCATGAAAATAATCTTAAAACTCGTGTTGCTAATATAATTCTTTTAATTTATAGTAAATCAATTTAATAAAAAATTTAAAATTTTTGTGATGTTGAAAGATTTTAAGACCAATATTGATTTAATCAAATATTTAAACTTTTAAGTCAAATCTTGAATTTATTTAATTTCAAGTTGAACTTCGTATTTACTTTAATAATTTTTATCAGGTCCAAAAGTAATCCTCGTGTATTGATTATGCAAGAATATACGTTATAAATATTGAAACATATCATAAACATATATGAAAATTTAAAAGAAGTCCTCCCCAGAAAAAGCCACAAATGACACTTTTTCTTACCCCTGTCTTCAGTCACAAGCCCCATACAGCAATAGCACATTTTTCAGGCCCCTCACTCATAGTGGTCTCATAAAATCATCTGCAAACCTGCCTCCACTGAATTACAGCAATAATACATGGGTCCTGTTCCCTGACATGTGGTTGTCAGGAAACGTTTATTTGACAACCTACTCCCCAGCCGTTGGATCGACGATCCAACGGCTGGGACAAAAGATTCAGTTTTTAAGTGTCCGCGCTTAAAAACCGCGGACACTAGGTCTTTCCGCGTGTTTCTCCCGCGGACACACATGCCTATCCGCGGTTAATAACAGCGGACAACACAGACTGTGAAAACCTAAGTGTCTACTTCTAAAAAAATATGAAATTATACTCTTTTTTTTTGAATTTATGGATTTAGATGATTATTATGATTAAACTAATTTTGTTTTGAATAAATAACAATTAACTTTATTTTATATTATATGTTTAGAATTCTTTGTTTATATATTTTTAATAGTTAGTAGATTATTATTAAAATTATCATTATTACCTATACATTCTAATCTTAGTATTTATTTTTTGTGTTATATAAAATATATCTAAATTTAATTTATTTAACAAAAATATAAAATGCTACTTAGACAATGTATATTTTTTAGACGTTTTTCTTGTTTTAAGTTTTAAATTAATTTAAAAGAGAATAATATTTATGTGGTATATATATCCAATAAAAAGAATAATATTTATATATTTTACAGAGAATAATATTTATGTGTTATATATACCACATAAAAGAGAATAATATTTATTATATATTCTCTTTAAGTACATAAATATCACCCTAACCACAAAGTCTTTTACAACATTACACAAGCTTGTTAAAGTAAAAGAAAAAAACAATATAAACAGCAAACCATGCAGCTAGAAAGCAAGAAGGATCGAGAAAATACAAAAATATTTAGCATAAACGTCTAAAATAAAGTACATTGTCTAAGTAGCATTTTATATTTTTGTTAAATAAATTGAATTTAAATATATTTTATATAACACAAAAAATAAATAATACTTATAATATATAATATGTGACAAGAATAAAAATTATATATTAACTATTCACAAAAAAATTAGTCAATCAATAAAAAAAATTTAAAAAAATAACAATTAAATTTATG
This sequence comes from Daucus carota subsp. sativus, assembly GCF_001625215.2. Classification (NCBI taxonomy): domain Eukaryota; kingdom Viridiplantae; phylum Streptophyta; class Magnoliopsida; order Apiales; family Apiaceae; genus Daucus; species Daucus carota. The sequence goes on from NC_030389.2 coordinate 31,746,964, forward strand.
ATAAAATACTAAGATTAGAATGTATAGGTAATAATGATAATTTTAATAATAATCTACTAACTATTAAAAATATATAAACAAAGAATTCTAAACATATAATATAAAATAAAGTTAATTGTTATTTATTCAAAACAAAATTAGTTTAATCATAATAATCATCTAAATCCATAAATTCAAAAAAAAGAAGTATAATTTCATATTTTTTTAGAAGTAGACACTTAGGGTTTTCACAGTCTGTGTTGTCCGCTGTTATTAACCGCGGATAGGCATGTGTGTCCGCGGGAGAAACACGCGGAAAGACCTAGTGTCCGCGGTTTTTAAGCGCGGACACTTAAAAACTGAATCTTTTGTCCCAGCCGTTGGATCGTCGATCCAACGGCTGGGGAGTAGGTTGTCAAATAAACATTCCCTGACAACCGCATGTCAGGGAACAGGACCCATAATACATTTCACTATATTCATACCAGTCTGCAGAAACTAAAAAACCATGTCAACATTGCCAGGCAAAGGAGTCCACATCCTGGTCTTCCCATTCCCTGCACAAGGCCACATGTTACCGCTTCTCGACTTGACTCACCAGCTGCTTCTCCGTGGCCTAACCATCACCCTTTTGGTCACTCCCAAAAACCTGCCAATTCTTGATCCCTTGCTCTCTATTCATCCGTCGTCTTCGCTGAAAACCTTGGTCCTTCCTTTTCCTGATCACCCTCTGGTCCCTTCTGGCGTCGAGAATGTTAAGGACATTGGTAACGCTGGAAATGTGCTGATCATTTCCGCTCTTGCCAAGCTAAGTGAAGAGATAATTCAGTGGATCAGATCACATCCTTCTCCTCCTGTGGCTGTACTGTTTGATTCATTCTTGGGATGGACTAATCAACTTGGATTACCAAGGATTTGTTTTCACTCTACTGCTGCAATCATGAGTTCTGTGTTTGATGCTTTGTGGCAGAATCTTGATGCTCTTTTTCCCTTGGATGCTGTTGAGTTTCCTGATTTACCAAGATCACCGTCCCTAATTAGGGAACATCTTCCTTCCCTTTTCCGCAGGTATGTCCCAATTGACCTGCTGAATTTGCAATTACATAAATTTTGAGTCTGATATACATGAAATTAAAAAAAATCCGGCTTGTTGGCATTATCTATCAATTTAACTTCAAAGATCTGCTACCGATGTTTGAAAACATTAAACTAAGATGAAGGATCTGCAGAAATCTAAAAATCACACAGAAACCAAAAAAGTATAAATAATGGGAGCACAGTACTACATGAATAGGATGCACATGGGTGTGGCAAACTGGCAATCAATACAAGCTAAAATTTATCAGTATTTATCACTGTGCAAAAGATTAGCAGTCTAACATAACCCATCCCAGACACATGACACATCGATTATGTCCCTTACTGGAACCATTGCTAGACAAAGTCGCGGAACTAGGAAGGGGCAAGTGCTAAATTCTCAATTGGTTTAAAATATTAATGGGAATTCTATTTAAGTCCTGGTTGGTCTTGAAAAATCAGTATAAATTTATTTTTTAACGATCCAGTGAGAATAAAAAGTGATCTTATATGATTGGCAGGTGTTTACTGATCCTGATTTAGTCGAGCACCAGGCATGTCTTTGAATATTTACAGCCCTCTCTTGTTTGAACTTGTCTCTAAAAATAACTAGGAACTTTGCAGCCAAAATTTTAGTGCCAGAGAACTTGAAATTTATAGTATAGGAGAATAAGAGTGGACTAGTAGTAACACACATGACATTGATGCCACCCTCTGCATATTCTAAAAAATTTGCGTAAACTACCCAAAGATATAAAAGACTGAAGAAATGAATTAAATGCTGATCATGCCTAAATAAATTTAGAAGGTGTTTGAAATATTTGTCCTAAAATATTTCTAGGTACATTAAATCAGATCCGAACTGGGAGTTAGTTAAGGACAGTATGGCTGCAAATAGTTCAAGTTGGGGTTATGTTAACAACACGTTTGAAGCATTGGAACCAGAATTTTTGGAGTTTTTAAGGAACAAGTTGGGACATAACCGTATATTTGCAGTTGGTCCACTCAGTCTGTTGGGCGGTTCGGATTCTACAAGTCGGGGCAGTACAAGTAGTTCATCAGTTTCTCATGATGATATATGGTCTTGGCTCAATGGGTGTGCTGATGGATCTGTTCTCTATGTGTGTTTTGGAAGTCAAGTACTACTAAGAACGGCCCAAGTAGAAGCCTTGGCAAATGGACTTGAACGTAGTGGTGTAAAGTTCATTTGGGTAATGAAACCGGCTACTGCACAACAAGTGGCTGACGGGTTTGGGTCGATACCTTATGGATTTGAGGCACGGGTCAAGGGTAGAGGGCTGATAATTCAAGGGTGGGCGCCACAAGTGCCGATATTGAGTCATCGGGCTGTGGGTGGTTTTGTTAGTCATTGTGGATGGAACTCACTTCTTGAAGGAATTGTGGGGGGAACGATGATTTTGGGCTGGCCCATGGAGGCAGACCAGTTTGTGAATGCTAAATTGCTGGTAGATTACATGGGTGTTGCTGTCCGGTTATGTGAGGGCAAAGACACGGTCCCAGACCCTATCAAGTTGGGTCAGAAAGTTGCCGAGTCAATGAGTGGTGAAATAGCTGAGAAGGTGAGAGCAAAAGAGCTCAGAAGCAAGGCAATGGAAGCTGTTGGGGGTGGAGGAAGCTCTTCAAGAGATTTGGACAGGCTTGTCAGAGAACTGACCCAGCTTCAAAGTGTTTGATTAGCGGAAGGTTTCTTGCGACATTTACATTGTGCAAGTGAAACATCTTTTTTAGTACACAGGGAACGTAATCTTGACAAAAGTGCTAAGATCTTGTATTTTTGCGGGGTGGGGGTATCAATAACTAATCCAAGATGCAGTAAAATGCATTGTCTATCAAACTCATGTAGATGCAAATAGTTTTCTATGTCACAATTTGTGCTTTAGAGGGAGCTTCAAAATCCATCCAAACATAAAGATTATGGACTAATCTGAAAGCAGCAAAACTACATTCCATTATACTCTGTGAACTTTCAGGATACAGACAAATTCACCAAATATAAGTAGAATGCATTTCAGCTAACATGTGATCTAAAAACAAACAATTCAGAAGTCGGAAACTTGATAACAGAAAAAAAAAAAAGAGGATGAAGTTCATAGATTTTGTATTCTGCCACTAGTGGAAAGATTGATCTCACATAAATAATAGTTTTGGAAACTTAACCTTTTCGGCACTCTACATTTATATTGGATTGTGCATTGGTGACAGACATGTCACTAAAAAAAGAGTGACAAAATCCTAATTTTCTGGCACTCTACAGAAACAGATTTTCTGAAATGTAATGCAGTTCACTTTCACTCTTTATCAAAGTATATGCATTTAATACTAAAAGTCTATAACAAATGTAGACATATAACCTTATCATAAACAAGCAGTGTCTTACAGGCGTTTAATCGGGTCTGATAGTGAGATTATTGGGTTCTATATTGCTGTGTTCGGATTTTATGCATGCAAATGGTGTTGTGTATCAGGTCAATTCTGATTCATTTGTCAGGTTGTTTCATGTGTTCATTATTTTCCGATCTTGTGCATGCAAATCATGTTGTCAATAAGATCGAATGCAAGTCATGTTTCAAGTTGTGTGAGCAATTGACAGAGAACAAAGTTTAGTAATGAACCAAGACAACTGGTCCACAATATACTAATGTTAGTAGCAAAAAAACACTGGCAATTTTCTGCTCGATGATACTGTAACAAAAACTTAGAATTAAGTTGTCCCTCAACTAATGTACACTACTAACAACAAAGTATTAGGCTATTAGCAATACAATTTTATAGGAGTAAATAGGTAACTAACAAAATGCAGAACAAATATTCAACAGAATATCTGTTGAAGCTGTGCGAGGGGTTTCTACAAATAAGATAGTAAAGTAGTCTATAGAATCTTTTAGGCTTTTATATTTTTATTTTTTTTTGACAGATGTGGCTTAGAGGTTATCTGTTCTAAGAAGTGTGAGACAGATCGGACCTAAGACCTGGTTTTTTTTTTTTTTTTTTTACAATACAGGCTTATAAGATACTCCCTCTGTCCCATTTAATTCTATGCGTTTCTTTTTTTTTTACAATACAGGCTTATAAGATACTCCATCTGTCCCATTTAATTCTATACGTTTCTTTTTCACTGCTCGACACGCACTTCAATGCTCTTATAAAATATAGTTCTATAACTTATTTTTAAAATTTTCTTTTTCTGAATAAAAATAGAACATTCATACTTTATTCAGAAAAGAAAATTCTTAAAAATAAGTCATTGAACTATACTTTACAGGAGCATTAAAGTCCGTGCCGCGTCCCCGTCCCCCAATGTATACAACTCAGGCGGGACGGAGGGAGTAGTAAAGTAGTCTATAGAATCTTTTAGGCTTTTATATTTTATTTTATTTTGACAGATGTGGCTTAGAGGTTATCTGTTCTAAGAAGTGTGAGACAGATCGGATCTAAGACCTGGGTTTTTTTTTTTTTGACAATACAGGCTTATATGCCTTACAAATTAGTATTTGTTCTAATAAATCTCGGGGTGAGCCAGAGTCGAACCCGGGTGTACCGGGACAACAGAGGATAAACCCACCACTTGGGTTATCCAATCGTGCTCAAGACCTGGGTATTTAATGATAAATAAAATATAAAAAATATAAGGGTATTCTATTGACACTCGGGCATTTTTTTTTTCTGACAGAAAATACACTTGCTCGTATCGATATACGCCAATACTCCGAGGAGTTTTCTTCATTCAAAAAAGCTTATCATCTAACTGAAAGACATGAAAATGTCTCCGGAAGTTTAGACAACAAGACTTTAATGTCCGAAAAGAAAACGTCTCAACTTGTAAGACCACGCTACCTGAAACAAATACCATTCGTTAATAACAAGAAAATAATAATAATAAATTTATTAATTAAAATCAATATAGTTTATCAAAAGAAGGTAAAAGTGAATGAAATGATAAATATAAAAATAATTAAAAAATGAAGATAATATAAGAAAGAAAACATAAATATATATATATATATATATATATATATATATATATATATATATATAGGCTCATGATCAAATAGAAACCACTTTTAAAATAAAAACTAGAAACCAATAGAAGTTAGTGATATCCTCAGTACAATTTAGTGATATTCTCTTTACGATTTAGTGATATGTGTTGCACGAATTAGTGAAAACTTGCGGAAACTGCCCAGAATTTCTGAATCTGTTCTAGTTGCCGATTCAGGTGGTGGTTGCGGTGGTGGAGATAATGGAGGTGAAGGTGGAGATGGAGGTGGTGGACATGGAAGGAGCCTTTAGCTTTGTCCGGCAGATTTTTGGCAAAGATCTGGAATTTAAATCGGCATTAAGCTAGATATACGTTACTGTAGGTGAGGAAGACCGAGGTGGAGGTGAGGACGAAGGTGCAGGTGGAGGTGGAGATGGGGGTGGAATGGAAAGGGCGGTGGAGGCCGGAGGGGGGTTGGATTTGGTGGTGATATAAATAATGGAGGCCGACATGGAGGTGGTGGCTATGGAGGGTCGGGCGGCATGGAGGTGGAGAGAGTAGCAGAGACTTGGCGGGGTGGTAGGGTGAAGCTGCCAGAAGTGGGGTGGAGGGTTGGTGGGTTGGAGAAGAAGAAGGAGAAAGTGGGGTTGTTTGAGAATTTAGTGATATTCTCTTAGAAATTTAGTGATAGTTTCTAGTTTCTAGAATAAGGAGGTTTCTATTGGAGTAAAACTCTATATATATATATATATTACCAAAGGGAGACCCTTTGGCTAGATATATAACAAGGTAAATAATTACTAAGAATAATTAATAATATAAATATAAAAATATAAAATCGTAATCTTCAAAAAATATTTAAAATTTTAAGTAACAAATTAAGTAAAATGTAATAAACAAGCCAACAAAATGGCACTGAATTGCCGTTAATTAGGCCAAAAATATACGCCATCAATCATGGCCACCCATAAATGGTACAAATAAAACCAATAATTAAGGCTGCAATTCAATATACACCGTTTAAAAATTAGTATTTATTTAATATTTAAGGTAATATATGTGAGAAGATTTAGAGTTGGAGTAAATATATATTATATTATAGGTAATATTGATGATGTGGCAGTATATGGGTTGGCTTTTTGCTCCCTCAAATAAGGGGATGAGTTTTCTCTCCCCTAAAATTTTTAAGGGGAAGGAGTTGTGTTGAAGGACTGATTTTTGATCCTAACCCCTAAATCTTGTCCACCTAAACTAAATATGAGTAAGGAGAACTTGCATTGGGGTTGCTCTAATAGTTAAAAAATAAAAGTATTTTGAGAAAACATCTGATCCTTCGTACATTTCTTATTGATCTGGCCTATTCATGGTAATCCTTAAAATAATTTATTTTGTCTTTTATAAAAAATATAAAAATGATTTAGCAAAACATTATAAACATGAAAAAAGTGGAGAAAATATAAATAAAATATAGGAGGATCTCCCAGAAATATATAAAACGGTGTGCTTTTATTTTACTTATTATTTACTGTCACCTTGGAGCTGATTTTCGAGTTTGTTGCAAAGAAATTAGAAACCTGCTGCTTTTGGAGGCGAAAAATGGTATAGAGAATTAGAGATTCATTACACACAATTATACATACACCTTCAATCACTCTGGTATGTTCTTTCTGCAAATTAATTTATTTTGCTCGATCCATTTAATATATCATCGTGATCTGATGTTTTTGTCACCTGGGTTTTGTTAATTCAATCCTAATTTCATTTGGGTTGCTTTCAATTTGGTAAAGTTTTGATCTTTTTGGCTTTTTCTTGTGAAATTTTGAATTTTGAGCTTGACCCATTTGTTTGTTTGATGAGAATGTTAATCACATAAATTATCCTGAAATGTTGTTTGTTTCTTGAAAAGTTATAATTTGTGTTGTGTTTCTTGAATTTGATGTAAATTTGTGTGGAAAGATTTAATTTTTACTCATGAGCCTCTCTAGCAAGTTACTGGAAGTAATACAATTGAAGTCTCTTTGATTTGACATGTTTGGTTTTCGTAATGTGGATGATTTTGCTGATAGGTAAATTTGTGTGATTTTGTAGGCTATTTAGGGATATAAATGGATAAGTCGGCTGATGAGGATTTTATTACTGATCTGCCGCAAAGCATTATTGAAATAATCCTCACGAAGCTGCCGATAAGAGATGCTGTAAGGACTAGCATCTTGTCGAGCAAATGGAGGTACAAATGGGCTACCCTTACACAGCTTGTATTCGATGATAATTGTGTGAGTCCTTTCAATGACAGAATAGCTGCCGAGAATAAACTTGTGAAGTTCATCACTCGGTTTCTTTTTCTTCATGAAGGCCCAATCCATAAGTTTACATTATCCACTTATTACTTGCAAAGTTCTCCTGATATAGATCAATGGCTACTTTTTCTATCAAGAAAAGGTATTAAGGAATTGGTTCTCGAAGTAGGAGAAGATGAGTGGTTCAGAGCACCGTCTTGTCTTTTTGCATGCCTGAAACTGACTAGTTTGGAACTTCTTCGTTGTGAACTGGACCCTCCTCCGGAATTTGGAGGATTCTCATGTTTAAAGTATCTTAACCTACAACAAGTTCTAGTTGCTCCTGAAGTTATCGAAAACCTTATTTCAGGTTGCCCTCTTCTTGAGAGCTTGACTTTGTCATATTTCGATAGTTTAGCTCTGACTGTTCGTGCCCCGAATTTAAAATACCTTAAACTAGAAGGGGAATTCAAAGACATATGTCTTGAGTACACTCCACTTCTGGTTGTTATATCTGTTGCTATGTATATGACTGACGAAAAGACTGAGCACTTTGAGCAAAGCTCAGGTTGCAACTTTGACAAGTTTCTTGGTGGTGTACCATGTCTTGAGAGGCTCACTGGGCAAATCTACTTTACAAAGGTAAGGTGATGTTTTTGTGTTGGTGTATACTATTAGACTAAGAACATGTTATGGTGATCCTTTTCTCCAGTCTGCACTTCAAATTCACCTAGAGATATCCACTCTTGTTATTGTACACTCACCATCCGTTTTTGTTCAGTATATGAGTATAGGATATGAACTTGGAAAAGTCCCATTAACTTATGACCATCTGAAGCTCATTCAACTGTATCAAGTGAGCTTTGAAGACATGAAAGAAATATTGGTTGTTCTTCGCCTGATTTTGAGCTCTCCTAACTTGCAAGAACTTCATATCTCAGTAAGTTGTGCTTAATATTATTTGTAACTTGTGTGTACTTATGTACTCATTTAAGATTACCAACGGTTCAACCCTTTAGCATTCATTTCTTTAAATAGCTTATTTATATGGTATATCCCTTTTGCTCATGTAGAGTTCATCGAACGCAATCACTGCATTTGAAGCTTCTGATTTGAATTTCTGGGAGACAGATTGCCCTACTGGTTGCACATTGAAAAGACTTAAAACGGTGAAGATTTCAGATTTATCTGGCGTGCCACATGAGATGGAGTTCCTTAAATTTTTGCTTAAGAATTCTCCAGCTCTTGAGGTGATGAGCATTTTACCTGGGATATATGTTTCCTGCGGAAAATTGAATGTGGTTATAGAACTGCTGCGATTCCGGAGAGCTTCTCCCAAAGCTGAAATTATATTCATTCAAGATCAAATATAGTCATTCTTATACATGTACTCTAGTTCAGTCTTTCTTTTTCCTTCTTTATTCTGTTGGCTGTTGTAGTTTTATAACAATTTTTATACATTAATTATCAATTTAGGGTCCAAAGATTTTGGATGGATTAGGATTCTCCTATACATTAGCTCCCTGTGTTTTTTTTGTTTTGAATTTTTTTTTTTTTTTAACTTTTAGTGTTGTTTTCGCGTTTGTTATCAATCAGTGTGGTTGCCTGTTTGCCATATGGTATATACCTTTAGTTCTGTTCTTCTTATCTTCTGTAAATCTACTTTATTTCGTTGTGTAGTGTTGAAGGGAGCATGAAGGCAAATATGTTACGAGAATAACTTACAAAAGTATGGTATAACATGGTCAAATAGCTTTGCTTGCCATTTCATATACTAGAAGCATTATTTTTACAGGCTTGAATCTTCATCAAGATTACATTTGACACTCAACAGGTATCAGACTTTGTACAGTCGTAATTGTTTAAAATAGTTTATAAAGCTTTAAATTTATGCAGCCTACTGTACACAAGCCTCATTCCATAAGATTCTTCGACATCATAATAAACCTTTTAGTGTTCTATCACCTTGGTCCAGATAGCTCCATTGCTTGGACAAGCACAGAAGAGTCGTCCGTAAGATCAGAATATCGCTCTGAGGAAGAGAACTCATTGGCTCTGCACCTTGTAGCCTCTGCTCTTTGAGTAGCTTCCCATTTCTCTGCTAAGCCATCTCCTTCAAGCATCCGAACCACTTCTGACATTTTTGGCCTGTGACCTGGTAAATATTGGGTGCATAGTAGAGCTACTTGTACTATTTCCTCGAGCTCGATTCTGTCATAATTGCCTTTCAAGTCCTTATCCACCAACATATCAAGCTTCTTCTCCTGATGAATTTTCTTAACCTGCAAATTGAAGGCATTAAATCTAAAAGGCCTCCACAGGTTCTAATTATTACTTAAAAAGATACTTTTTATTGGTCTCACCCAATCGAGCATAGCTCCCTTCTGGTTTGCGGCTTTTCCAAATTCAAGAGCTCGCTGGCCTGTGATCAACTCTAGAAGAAGAATCCCAAACCCAAAAACATCTGTTTTCTCGGAGGACTGTCCTGTTGAAAGGTATTCAGGAGCTATATGCCCAACTGTTCCCCTGACTGCTGTAGTGACATGTGAGTCCCTGTGGTCTAACAACTTTGCCAATCCAAAATCTCCTACAACTGCCTCACAGTAATCATCAAGCAGTATATTTGCAGCCTTCACATCCCTGTGAATGATTTTTGGATCACATTGCTCGTGAAGGTACAATAAACCCCTTCCAGCTCCCAATGATATGCGTTTCCTCGTTCCCCAGTCCAGTGCAGGCTTGGCTGCGTCATAATTCCAAAATTTGTTAGAAATGAGGCATACTTTGGGTGCAATAGAATAGTATACACTTAATACATAATTTCTCTTATTACATTTTAAACGCAAGGCAACACTTCCATTTGACATGTAAGGGTACACTAAAAGCCTTTCTGTTGTAGTCATACAGAAACCATAGAGTCTAAGGAGATTCCGATGAACTGCTAAGCTTATCATCTCAACTTCAGTTTGAAATTGTATCTCCCCTCCTATTGCATTTCCATCCTTTAGCCTTTTTACTGCTACGATAGTTCCATCCTGGAGATGCCCTTTGTATACAATTCCAAAACCACCCTTGCCAAGTATGTTCTTGCTGCTAAAGTTGTGGGTTGCAACCTGAAGTTCTCTGAACTGAAACCTTCTCATATTTCCAAGACAGACTTCTTCGCAACGTTGCTCTGAAATTTTGATGACAGTTTTAGTTAATGAGTACTACATGTGTTAGATAATGTGTATTTGAATTAAGTTTTTTTTTTTTGTCACAGTGTATTTGAATTAAGTTGAATATGTTTATACTAACCATTTATGTCAAAAAATATCTGTTGATTTTTCCTTTGCCTCCACCAAAGGAGAACACCAAAACCTATGATAAGAAGGCAGATGCATCCGATGCTTGATCCAAAGGCTAGCGCAATCTTGTGACTTTTGGATCTCCCAGCAGATTGAGGATCTGATAAAGATTAAATATGAAGTCAGTTAAAATTACCAATGAACGAACCCCCAATTCTACATGTCAGCAACTTCCCCAAGCTCATAAGCTAAAAAGTTAAACTTCTATCAGCTAAAGCTTCTGCAAAACACCAACTTGCGCTGCTTACTTTGATTATTTAAGTTTAGAGACAGTGGCATCGGCTTTGATCCGTTGCAGTCCTGCTCTTTCCCAGTTGCACATATCATGGGGTTTCCCAAAATGCTGTTAAAAAAATGAGCAATCAGGATTCTTGGCCTTGATCTCACTGTTTTAAGCTATAAACGCTAAAATACACACACACACACACACACAAGATACCTGAATGTTTTGGCAAGAAACCTTGGTACAGGACCACTCAAATTATTAGAAGACAAGTCCCTGGAATAGAATATACAAATAGCGAGTTAGAAATTTAGATCTTCGAAAGAGAAATCACTAAATCAGTAGTGTTCAAATAATCAAGAACACTTACAAAAAGGTGAGCTGTGTCATATTTGCCATAGATAAAGGAATTGCTCCAGAGAGGCTGTTATTATTTAACCGCCTGTTTTCATTCAAATAACCATCATTAAAGGTCCAAATATCAACAGTTGCTGCATTAAAATGGAATACTCAAGTACAGAAAAATAGTTCTTACAGATATTGTAGACTTGCAAGGTTGGCCAACGAAGAAGGAATAATACCGGTAAAGAGATTATCAGAAAGATCAAGTGTTTGAAGTTTAGATAATCCCCCAAGTTCAGGTGGAAGTGGCCCTGATATATTGTTATTTTGCAATAGCCTGCAAAATTTGTAAAAATCGCAGGTGTTCAAACTAATCTGATCTGCACAAACATTAATTTAGTCCACACATCAACTTTAAATGTTCTCTATTTTTTTGCGATTGAGCACTTACACTGACTGAAGATTTGTCAAGTTACCGATGCTTGGAGAAAGAATACCAGATAAACTCTGGCTTGGAGTTCCTCTGCAGATAATAGTAACCAAAAAAATTATTTATCTCATTGTACTAACATTACTATCTACACAATCTATTGCACAGAATGATTAATAACTGCCATTCAGAACTAGGTTTCTTTTTATATTGAAGTTGATGCAGATTTGAAAGTTAACAAGAATTAAGTTTGCAGAATTTCATAAAACTGAAAGCAAGCAGAATTAAGAAAGAACATACAGGCCAATGACTAGATAATCAGGTGAACAGGTAACCATTGTCCAGCTACATGGATCAGCTGCATCAGAATCCCACTTTGCTAAAACCCCATGAGGATCCTTCAAAGCAGCTTTAATACTCATCAAAGCTTGCACTGCAATAATTGTATAACAAAAAAGAAATTAATTTCAAGAAAACATCCATAAACTAAATGCTTTCTTACAAATTCAAAAAAAATTCAAAAACAATTTCCCACACTTTCTCCCTAGCAAGTGCTATTTCTTAACTAAACCAAAACAAAGCAAGTATATCCCACTCGGAAGTAGGGTACAGGGAGGGTAAGATGTACGTAGACCAAACCGTATGAATTACCTTCAAGATTGACACCTTTAGCAGTAAGCAAAGAATTAACAGAAGTCCATAAGCCAAGGAAAACCACAAAACAAAACACAGCTTGTGCTGTTTTTGTCTCCATGCTCCTCTTCCAGAAAATGAAAAAAAATGGATTTCAAGTGTGTCAACCAGAGGACTACAAATGGGCTAAGATTTTGAAAGATTCAAGAAAACACCCAAATCTTGAACTGGGATTCTTGGGTATTATGTGACACAAACTCACTCACATGCCAATAGTACTTTTATATAAATTTCCTCATGCTCACCACTGCAACAACTGACTACAATGCAACTACACTCAGAGAGATGTTGTCAGGCCCAAGAAAAAACCAGAGGATTTGGTAGTAAAGTGAGGAAATACTACTATCATGCTTGCCACTTTATTCAGTAAAGTATAGAAGTGGGCAAAATAAATTTATAAACAGATAAATTTGGAGCATCTAGATAATTTCAAAAGCAAACTCCTTCAATCATGCATTTTTTTGGAGATGTGTGTCCTTAGAATTTTCTGTTCTTTTTACATTATATAAAATGTTAAAGTATGGTCTAATGCTAACTGGTAAGCACTGTTAAGATTATAATAAGTAGCTTTGTCACAAGAATTTCTTCTGTGGGTCACAAAGAGAGTAGAGCTTATAGTTATGGGATTGCTTTGGATTTCTATGCCTTGGTCAGTGGTTTAAGAATCTAAAATTCTTTTTACTTGTATTTTTCCATCTTTCTGATTATTCCATCTTAATAATTTATATGCAACATGAATTACTATATGCATGCACTTAACAATGGCCGTATGTATGTATCTGCATTATGATTATACTTTAGCTTTTTTACTCAAGACCAGGAGTAAAGAGTCATCTCTTGTGCTTTCAAGAAGCTGCTTTGCTTCCGAGTGAGAAATAGTACTCTAGGACTAAGAGTACCGGATAAAATCTGCGTATATTTTATGTTTTCAAGGATCTTCTCTCGAGTGAGATAGTCTATGTAAGTTTAACAGACTGACAGTCTGACACTAATTTATGATTCTAGTTTAGCTTTTTTATTATAGGACTAACTCATAAAATCTGCGTACATCTTATTCCGAGTGTATATTTAGTACTAATCATTTTAGTTCTGCCACAGTTTGTTAAATTTGGCTATCCTAAGAGCATCTCCAATAGGCTCTTTATTTGAGCTCTTAAATTAAAAAATAAAGAGCCATGCCAAATTTTGAGCTCCAAGAGACTCTTAGAAGCTCTTTAAAAACTTAAGTGTCTCTTCTCTCTCCTCAATTGTAGGAGCCACTAGATAGCTCTTAACTAATATTTTATTATAAGTTTGTTCCACTTACTCTCTTTCTTTCCACTTTCTTTTGTCTTTTTATGAGTTCAATGTACTTTTAATAATATAAAAATAAATAAAGAAGGGATATGAAGAACATTGTTGGAGTACATGTACACTAAATTGCTAAGAGCTAATAATTTATATTATATTTAAGAGTGATTCTAAGAGTCTATTGGAGATGCTCTAAGACAAGCAAAACTAGCATATTTCAGGGATTCCTCAACACTAACCTCAAGTAAATAGGTTAAGAGTCATCATAGTAGACGTACAAGTAAAATAGCAATATTTCTTTGATTTATATGGTCAAGAGTTGCAGAAAGAGCAATAATTAAAAGAAAAATACAATGGCAAAAGGTTTAAAAAGCAAAAGGTGCATGCAGCTGCACTGTCTTTCCCTCTCAATCTACGTAAGACTTACTATAAAGAACTGAGAATGTGGGCCCTCGATACCGGATCATTAATGCCATAGGATCATCATCTGATGGTGCAGATGTTTAGCTAAAAGTACAGTGGTTGAATGATGAAGTAGGATTAAAGTAGAAGTGTGATGATGATCGTAAAAATCGGAAATCGGAACTGATAATTTATTCTATTGATTCATGAGGTGATTAATTGGAGATTATTTTCATATATCCGAAAAATCAGAATGTGATCGATAAATTGATAAAATATATTTTAAGAATTATTTGGGAATTGGTTGAGAATTTTTCAATAAATCGGGATCTTTAGAACAAAGATTGTGATGAATAATAATGTGAGCACAGTGTGTTTTATAGTATGGGCACAGGTACACGTGCAGTGTTAAACACTATCATGCTCTTTGACCTGTTCACTTGCTTCTATATCTTTGGCTCCTCATCAGACCCATTCTGGTTAATGATGGATATGCATCATTATCATCATTAACATGTCAGGGCATCAGATGGTTATGTTTTAGACTAAACTAAATTGACACCCACTAAACTCATCTTATCCATCCCATCCTCGTGGCTCTCGTGAGATAAATCTCATTCGAAATCCCATTTTTCACTTTAGGACAATCGTCAAATGAGAACTCTGATACTATGTTGAGAATCAGTTCATTTAAATTATTAAGACGTTAGAGAAAGATCCAAAGAGATCTTATGTTATACTTCAGCATTAGTGATATATGTCCGTCTTCATGAAAACAATCTTCCTATTTGTAGAAAGCAAAAATATCATAGTACCTTTTACTCTCCAGTCCCGGACTATATACCGAGTGGAATATGACGATAATTGTTGAATAATCTAAGATCATGTTGAAGCATTCATCTAACAAGGATGTGCTGATTACTTAACAGCAACATTCTAATGAAGCCGAGAAAGGCTAAAATGACTCGGCTATTACTTGTGAAGTAGAAATTTAATGCGCCCACACAGATTTCGAGCAAATCCAGCATGACCTCAATCTGGCAAGATGTACGTGTGACACTCATTTATCGTTCAGATTTGTCATGCAGATGCAACCCTGTTGTAAGTTTGTAACCTTCCACTTTAACTCACCAAACCAATCTTACCAGAAATCATCCATGATCCACCTTGAATGAATTAGAACAAGTTGTTACTTGATCAGTGACCTTCACCAGAATTTGACATGCATAAGAGAGCTACAAGACAGAACTAATAAATGGATGAAAGAATAGGAACGGCTCCTTGATCACAGGGTGAACTAAGAAACAACTAAAACAGTATAAAACTGAATTACACGTCCCAGGGGCCAGAAACAACAGGTACATGGTCAGTTGGTACAATGCATAGTTGAATTGGTCCTTTGCACTGTCATCCACGGAGGCGGAACCAGAAATTGAAATAACTCTGGACTAAATTCTAAAATAATAATCTTTTTATGGTTGATTATTTAAAATTAGCCGGGCTCATAACATGTGAAACTGAAAAAATTCGATTAATTTTTGTGACTCGGCCGAGACTTTAACCTGGATTAGCCTCTCACCGGTTCTGCCCGGCAGTACTGCTCCATCACAAACCACTTCAGTTCTTCCTCTGTTTAATATCTTGTCTACTTGATTAGACAAAATTAACTTAACTCCAATCAGTTAAAAAAGTTGGCCCCTGTCTCTCATTCTTTCTTTTATGTCACAAACACACAGCTGTTAAACATATTGAGAATATGATAGGGGAAGGAGCCAAAAGAGAGTCAAAAGTTGTCATGGAATTGGACAAATTGGCCATACATAATAATCTTGATAAAGATTTGATCTTAGTGGATGGCACTCTAATGAGTGGTGAATTATTATATCTTCTTTTAACCATATGATCAGACTCATTTTTCTGGTTAAAGACTACAGAGAGTACCATCTTTCTAGCTGATTTTCTTTGAAAATTTTGCACTTGCCAATCACCCATAGACCAGATATCTTATTTTCAGAGAGCAGAGTAGAGAGAGTGTTTTCGTAAAATCTAAATCACTAACTTCATTCAAGTTATGTTCATTTCATCCAAGAGGACGCAATATGCTATCTGAGTCTCTTTTTTGCTTAACATGTTCTTCATTCTTCAACAAGAGAAATGCTTGGTAAAGCATCCAATCATATAAGTCACAATTGGCACAGTCTTAGGATGCAGTCTACTTGGAAAAATGTAGCCACCTTCCATAGGCTTTGTGTTTTTGGTATACAGAAACACTGTCATCACATCAACTGTTATTTGTCACCTCTTCACGGATGTTTGATTATTCATTCCCCATTTTCAGGCTTATAATTCACGTACTTATGTACTTAAACCCTTTACTCTACCTAATTTGCCACTAAAAGATACTCCCTCCCTATAATTTGTTTACAGCTTTTTTATGCTCGACACGCATTTTAAAACGCATACAAAACATAGTTCCATACCTTATTTTCAAAAAATTTCTTTTTTTTATAAAAATTTAAATACTAAACTTTTATTCAAAAGAAAAAAAAGATTCAAAATAAATATATCAAGCTATATTTTATGAGAGCATTAGAATGCATGCCGAATCCTCATTCCCGAATATAAACAATTGAGGGGACGGAGTCACGGAGGTAGTACTCCCTCCTTTTTCTTCTCAAAATTCTAATTAATGCATAATTTTTAATAAAATCATATTCAGTACACAAGACAGAGTATATGATTCATTCTTATTTCTCTTTTCTTTTCTATCAGCTACATGTCAGGTCCTAGCATCCCTGGATCAGTATGATTCACCGTGAAGATATCTCCGTGTCACTATAAAAATTGAAATTTTAAATCAAATTCGGATTCTTAGAATAGAAAATTCAAAACACAAAAAAGTTAGCATAAGAGAAAAAGAGAAGAACCCTAGCTAAAGCAACGGAAAAAAGCTGTGGGCTTCTCCTTTTTGTCCCCAGACACATCGATTTAAGCCACTCAATACGTGTGAATGTCTAATGGCCGATTAGAAGAAGAAAAAGAAGTGAAATTGGTAAAGAAAAGGAAAAAGAGATGGTTCGCTAGTGAAAATTGGGTGTAGGCCCTGACAGTCACATTAATTAATAATATGGCCCTGATAGTCACGTTATGTTAAAATGGCCCTCAATGTCACAGCAAAACGTCACTTTGATTGACGTTTATAAAATTTTTTTCACAAAAGAGTAAGACGCCGATGCGTCCTACGTTAACACCACTGCTACCACTGCTTTTGAATAACAAAACATAAAACGTGACTTAGGCTAACGTTTTAGTCATTTTTTTTATTTTTCTAAAAAATAAAAAAAAACCTTGCAACGTAAGTTTAAGCGGCGTTTTACTTAAAAACATAGCTTTAAGCTGCGTTTTACCACCAAAACGCAACTTAAACTTGTATTTTGAATATTTTTTAAATTTTGCTTTAATTTCAATCATAAATAAATCATTCTAAAACCCAAATATGAAACCTAAAGTATTAAAAACTATTAATTATATTATTAAGATTAATCTTTTTAATTTAATATACAGTACGAATTAATCATTCTGCAACCCAAACCTAAACCCTAAATGTTAACGATTGTAAATTTATTTATTCCGCTGACGTCTCGGCTTCAGGGCCTTCGGCCCTTCAGCCTCGCATTAATTAGGGTTTAGGCTCGAGGGAGTAGGGCCTACCGGCCCTACACCCTCAATCCTAAACCCTAACGTTCAGCCAATTAATTTACAGTACAAATTAATCATTCTGCAAGCCAAACCTAAACCCTAAATGTTAACGATTGCAAATTTATTTATTCCGCCGGCGTCTCGGCTTAGGCTCGAGGGAGTAGGGCCTACCGGCCCTACACCCTCAATCCTAAACCCTAACCGTCGGTCGATTTAATTTCAAGTATAATTAAATCATTCTAAAACCCAAATGTGAACCCTAAAATGTTAACGGCAATTAATTTTAAGTTTTTTTTATATATAAATTAATCACTACAAACGTAACTTTACATTACGTTTCAAGGTGAGGAAACGTGACTTTGAGTCACGTTCATGCTTATTCAATAAAGTGAATGTGTTGAAACGTCAGTGCGTGTGGCGTTTGATTCGAAAATATAAAACGTTACTTCAAGTGGAGTTTTGAAGTGACAGTAAGGGCCTTTTTCCTGAACAATGCTATTTGGGGCCTTATGTACTTAAATTATGACTCTCAGGGCCTTTTCTCGTGAAAATTGGCATCATAATATTTAAATATCGTTACCCTCTTTTGTTTTAAGCTTAATGATCGAAAGTATATATAATCTATATATTTTGAAAATAAAGATTTGGATTTGCTTGCAACTTTCACTTGTCTATTTTATTTTATGATATAATATGGTCCCAAGAAACTAGCCTCCTAATATTTCGACATTTTCAGACTTTGAAATTTTGAAAGAATTGTTCACTTAACATGATATTATGACTAGTTTCATAAACACAAAAACAAATTTCACATTAAGGTTTTAAAAAAATCGGCCACCTAGTACTCTGAGTTTCGATTGCCTAGTTTTTTCTTGCCATATTAATATTTCTATTGAAAATCAAACATTCGACTTCGAGTTAACAAAAGAGATCGAAGTGTATTATCCAAAAATTATTCACACTATTATCATACTCGAAATCATCATTATTGTGCTGCATGTGATATGAATTTTGTGGTAATTTTTCGAAATTTAAATTTAAAAAATAGCAGTGCAGAGGTGTAGTCCCAACAATAATCGATGTTTCCGCAAATTGCAGAGCTCTAGCAGCAAGCAATTCATAGGCATCAGTGTGGATAAGTGTGTAGCTTTCTGGAAAAGATGTGCTATGGTTCCTCAACTATTCTTTTTACATGTGAAGGTAAATTATTTGAAAGTGAGTGACATGTTTACAGTCAACATTCATGCAGCAGATCAATACACTTTGGTGCAACACTGAACACTCTGCCGCGGTGAAAAACAATTCATCAGGAGAATAATTAATTGAGATAATTAATTCTAGCAGCAAGCAATTCATAGGCATCAGTTTGGACATATAACCAGTATAAAATATTAATATAAATTTGAAGGGAGATAAGGTGGCATTAATAATTAATGAATAATGAGAATCGATCAACAAATATAGAAAGGAGATAAAATTAGCTAAAAAAAATTATTGCTAATAGATTGTGATCGAAAAAGGCAATTATGTATATTGGTTAGTTATATCAAAGTGTCAACTAGGATTAACAAAATCTCTCTAACTCTCTGTTCTTTTCCTAGCTGTCGTCGGAGATTTTATCGGTGAAAGCTTCGAATCAGTTAATTCCATTTAATTTGTTCTTATTTTTCAATAATACTCATCACCCGAATCTGTTTCTAGATGTTAGATCGACTCGATTTTCAAGATTTTGATTCGATGATGATTTTCAAGATTTTGATTTGGTGATAAATCAATTTGGATGAGTCAATGACGAGTTAGACGAATGCGATTTAGTTTTAGTCATAACGGGTGTGTACATATATTTATATATTTATATTCCGCAAGGTAAGGATCGTGTGAATTGACCCTACAACAATGGCATGACTTCAAAATTTTTTGTCTTAGTCCTTTCTATATTTTTTGTCTTAGTTTTCAAAAAATATAATTGTTATTGGTGATACTCTCAAGTTTTTGATGATGACACTAACAGCAAGCTAATAACATAAAACTGATATGTGTAAGCATGCTATCAAAGGTTGTTTATGCGGACTAACAGTATCTCAGGTAATCAGCATGATTATAACGGTCAGCAAGCTTACAGGGATATTTGCAAGCTATCAGCAGGCTTACAGCGTGAACAGAGAAACAACCGGATAAAGATCAAAGTCTATTTTCAAGGAGATTTAATAGGAAACGACTTTGTAAGGATTCTAATATTTGTATATATCTTATATAAATATTAGAGCTCAGTTTTTATAAAGAGTTTTTCATTCAAAAACGTTTTCCTAACTAATAGGAGATTTTATCTCAAATTGATCTTATCAAAAACTCCTATCTAGTTTAAAACGATTGGACTTTATTTAAATATTTTACTGAGATGTTTTCAAACGTATTCTATCTTTTACTCAGTAAACTTATGTCATCCAAACGTTCATTATTCAAGACAAATTTAAACGTGAGGTTGTTCCAAGATCGTTGGTAAATTTGTTGGATTATGACCGTTAGTGTGATGTATATATACTTGAGTGTGATTTCGTTTTAGGAAACAAGGAGAACACACCAAGCTTTCTGAAATACAACTCTTTACATTGCTAAATCTTTTGTTGAGCTCTAGTACTTATATTTGCATATATATATCTATATTGAGAGTTCATAGTTTCGGTTGTATTACACTTATTCATTGTATTGTTCAAGGTGTAATGTTTTGTTGCTGTGTATCCAGCTTGTGAAACAAGGGAACAAGGGGACTAGTTAGCTAGAAGAATATACTTGAGAAGTATAGGTCTTGGTAGGCTTTTGGTTCTTGGTTCAGGGGTTTCAGCAGGCTGATAACAGGAACAAGGGAGAAAGGGAGTTATATTATTGAATCTTGTAATCGTTGACATTTCTTGATTAATAATATAATCTCTTACCAGTTGGTAGGGGACCAGGACGTAGACCATTAGGGTTAGGGGTCGAACCTGGCTAAAATTCTTGGTGTTGCTAGCATACTGCTTTACATTATCTGCATTGCATTTATCTTATTAGCAGGCTAACTGTTTACTCTGAAAATTAACAGCAGGCTGTCATTGACTGATTAATTATTCGGTAACTTATAAAAATCGGGTATATTAGCCATAACACCTATTCACCCCCCTCTAGGTGTGTAATTTCAATTGGTTATAAATTTAGTAATTGAATTTTGTGATTCGCTTATAATTAGATATATAAGATTTTATATTGCAAATTGTGTTTTAGACTTGTTGTATCATTAGTTTTAATTGTTGTGTTCTTTTCGAGGGAGCCATAGTTGACGGTGTTTTGATCGTATATTGCGATTTTGTTTGTCGGTTAATTAATGATCGTGTCATTCTGATGACTTTGTTTCAGTGTCTGGCATAATTTTTTGTGCCTGATTTTTTTTTTCTCTCCTTCTTTATTTTTTTTTTCCGGAGATTTTTGTCTTTCATCCGAGTTTACTTTTCATCCATTAAATTTTTTTGACTAAATTTCCTGAGCTATCTCTGCATGACCTTTGGTTGGTCGATAGACTTTTTTGAATCGAAGTTCTCCTTTCTTCTTAGTTTCTTGAATTTTACTTTATTTTCGGGTGTTTTTTTAGACATTAAAATTTTTATCTAATTTTTTGTGGGATATTTCACATGCCTTTAGTTAGATGACATGTATGAAAGAAGCTCTCTCATTTTTTTCAATATTTTATTTCTGTACAATTTACTGACGTGGAAGTCTTAATTAAAAAAGAGTAACTATGATTTTGTTAACTAGTTTGAATGGGTTCGAGATCGAAATTTGTTACCTGGTAATCGATAAAGATATTTGAACTTGGGTTATTTCTCCATAGAAGGCCTGATTGTGTGAATAATATATCACCTTGACCAATAGGCCCGCACTGAGTGAAAAAAACCCCGGGCCCGTCCCAGGAACAATCTCGTATTTTCAAGTTTAGTCATGCGATCTGTTTTTGTTGGATTAGACTATTGGACTTGGGCCATATTGATATTCATATAGCTAAACCAGATCTGGGATGAGAATGATGTTTTTTTGGTGTTACGATTATTTATCATCCAATTAAATGTATAAGATACTATTAACGCCATTAACAAGAAAAATGTGAGAATTTTAATTTATACATCATGATACGGTTTTTCTGGTTTGTACTCATAAGCATAGAATAAGCACTCAATTCTATAAGTTTGGGACATCTTGATTGACTCTTGTTTATTACTTTCTCCGTCCTGCCAGGAAGCTTACGTACTCTGTTTGCACGCATTTTGAGGCTCTTATAAAGTATAGTTGTATAACGTATTTTTGATTTTTTTTCTTTTTTTGATTAAAAGTTTAAACTTCAAATTTTTTTTCAAGAGTTTTTCAAAAAAAAATATATGTAATGTAAGTATACTTTATAGAAGCTTTAAAATACGTGTCAAAAAGTAACGTAAAAAATCTGGTGGGACGGGAGAGTAATAATGACGAACTCTCTGTAAATATAACAATCACACTAATCAAAATGTCTCAAACCTATAAAATTTAGTGCTTAATATGTGTTCATGGCACACAAGACAAACCCATCTTCATATAATACGCGATTACATTTCTGACAAGGAAGAATCGAATTCTCGTATCAAAGTAAACACAATTATTGAAATGTTGGAAGTAGGCAATCGGGGAATACGTGAAAACTAGCTCAAAGAGAGCAAAAACTCGCTTTAAAGTTTAAACACAGTACTCAAGCGAAATGTAGGTGCACCTAAATTGATGCAAGAAATAGGGCATCGGGAGTGGAAACAAGAGCTCCAAGAAGAGACAAGAGCCATAAATATACAAGTGCCAAAAGAGACAGAGAGCCAGAAAATACTCTATGTGCATAGCCTCAGGCTTAGCCCTTAGCCACCCAGAATGAGCAGTTACTTTCAAGAATGCCCCCTCCTGTTTTACGACTCGATGCAAGGGCAGGGTGTGACACCACAATCTACTTTATTTACAACACCCAATAAAGAATTTATGTCATTTTGCACGAGTGTGCATTTAAATACTCCTGATGTGCAGCATTCTGAAGTTCTTTAACTTATTTAATTTAATTTTTTATTAATTTACCGATTATATTTTAATTTGATTAAAAAAAATTTATTTATCAAAAAATTCTGATAAATTTTTAATAAATTCTGATGGGTAAGCTAATCGATAAATTCCGATTTTCGATTTTAATAATAAAGATACTGTGGTGTAGGGCTGAGCATTCGGTTCGGTTAACCGAATACCGAACCGAAATTACCGAAATATTTCGGTTCGGTTAACCGAACCGAAATATTTCGGTTTTTAATTCGGTTATGATTTTTTGCGTATTTCGGTTTTTCGGTTTTTTTACCGAATTAACCGAATAACCCGAATAACCAAAATATTTAAAATAAAAAAAATTATATTACAAATATTATATTATATCTTGTATAATATATAACTATAAACTAACCCACTACCCATTTCAATACCCTGATCACTTTTCCACGGGGAATGAATACCCTGTTAGCTGCACTAAAAAACTGAAATTTTTGTGATTTTTCACCATTATTTTTGTGATTTTTGTTCTTTGTTATAAAATTCGGTTTTTTTCCCAATAATTTGGTTCGGTTTTAACCGAATAATCAGCCCTACTGTGGTGCATAGATAAGTGAAAATATACTACAGAATCATTTAGAAGAAATTGTTAGAAAATGGTGTTCTAAGTTCATAATTTTATTATGTTCTTGTTGTTAATTCCATAATCTAATGATTGGAAGTTGTTTCTAGATATTAGAACTTAAACTTTCATGTATGGGTTTAAGAATTTTCTTAAGGAAATCCATAAGAGAAATGAAGTTGAAGTTAGTGGCTTGAAAGAGCTTGAAAGAGAATGTTGTTTGTCCCACATTGAAAGAAATAAAGGGGGGTGTTGGCTTTATATAGTATAACACACATGGGTAGTGCATAACTACTAAGGTGTGTTATGGTGCGTGGTGTTCTCACGAGCCCACGCGCGCGCCGCCGCCGCCGCCCCGCCCCGCCACGCCTCGGCTCGGCTCGGCTCGGCACGTCACGTCACGTCACGGGTCGGGTCGGGTCGAAGGGCGATTTGGGCGAATGTCTCGGCGTCTCGCGTACGCGAGGCGACCTGGGCGGGGAATTTTATTTCGTATTGGTTTAATATAATATTTTAATTAGAATTTATTTATCAGTTGGGCTGGGTTGTGTCTGTTGGGCTCAATTGGACTGGGTCGGATTATACAATTGTGGGCTAAGTCAGATACAATGAACCTGGACTTGTAACTGATGATATATTCAGAAATTAAAATATATATATATAAAACGGCTGGTTTAATGTGTGGATTAATATATATCAGCTGTTACATTATAATAAATCAGCTGTTACGATTTATTTTTAATGTGCAGTTTAAATTCTTATATTAAATTTGGGTGGTCAGTTACACTTAGCCTCTAGTATAAATAGAGGACTAAGTTGCTGAGTTTTAGACACCACACCTACATTCTCTTCTTCCTCTCTACTTTCTCTCCCAAACACAGTCAGTTCAGAAGTTGGTTTTCTGGCGAGTGAGGAGTTAGTCGTTGTTGAGCTTCGAAGGTGCTGTAGTTCAAAGCTCTGAGCTGTTTTATCCTGGAGGAGGTGTTGCAAGCATCCCCAGTGCAGCAGGTGGGGGCAATATTCTCTTCAAGAGCAGTCAGGTCTTCGTATAAGGCCTGACGACTCAGCTGTTCTTGTCATTTTCGTGTTGTACATGTCGTTGCCTCAAGCTATGGCTACTGGTACAATTTCTTTCCTTCCTCTTGTCTTACAGTCACTGATATGCATGTATTTTACCTTCGCGTTTTGTTTAAACTTGCTTGGCCTTGGCTTGTTTAATATAATATATAACTGCCTCTATGTTGTTATAATAATCAGTAATTCCAACATTCTTGAAGAGAATATTTGTTATATATTATTTAGCATAATGTCGAGTGAAACTGAGGTTCCCGTTGTTGGTGGTGGTAGTGGTTCTGGTGCATCTGTTGTGGCCATTGATTGGACCACTTACAGTTTTCCACAAGCCGTTGAATTAACTGGCTTGCCAGAGAAGTTCAATGGTGGTGTAGGCTTTTCTCGCTGGCAGAAAAGAATGAAATTGTGGTTGACTGTAAAGGGTCTGTGGCCTGTTGTGGAGTATGAGAAACCAGTGGTGGATCAAGAGAAAGCTGAAACTGTAAAGGGCTTTGCGAAGTGGGCTGAGAAGGATGGTGTGGCCAGGGCGGCCATTCTGGCTGCTCTCACTAACACATTGTTTGATGTGTATTCCTCTGATGCCTATTCTGCAAAACTCTTATGGGAGAAGCTGGACCAGACACATAATACTGACTCTCAGGGTCTTGAGAAGTATTCTGTGGCTAAGTTCCTTGAATTCAAGCTGGTGGACAACAAGTCCATGACTGAGCAAGTGCATGAATTCGAGATGATAGTGCATGCTTTGAAGGAGTCCGGAATGGACCTCCCTGAAAAGTTCAAGGTTATGAGTGTGATTGAAAAGCTTCCGAAGTCTTGGGAGGAGTTCTCTCTCTCCCTGAAAAGACAGAAAGGAGAGATCACCTGGACCAACCTTATGCTGGACATCTCGGTTCAAGAACAACACAAGTCCAAACAAGGACATGTGATGCCAACTGAGGCCGGGAGCTCGAAGGTAAATGTAGCTACTGTAGGACAGAAAAGGAAGGGTGTGGCTAAGAAAGTTAGCACTAATAAACCTAAGAGTGACAAGGACAAGGCCAAGAAACCCAAGGCAAACAAACCGTGTTGGTCTTGTGGGCAGGTTGGGCACTGGAGTAAGGACTGCCCTACAAAGAAGGCGAAGAAGGCTGAGGTGGTAGCACAAGCGAATGCTGTGCTTGCAACTACAAGTGGGCCCGTAGTGAACATGGTTGTTGGTGAGGCCACGGCTTCTGAAACCAACGCAGACCGGTATGTTTCCTACAACCCTGTATTATTTTCTACCTATCTGTCAAATGAATGGTTGATAGATACTGGAGCTAATGTGCATATTTGTGCTGATATTAGTCTATTTGTATCTTATCAACAGAGTCATAGCTTGACAGTGACGATGGGGAATGCTAGTGCTGCTCAAGTACATGGAATAGGAAACGTAGACCTGAAGTTCCCTTCTGGACGTATTCTATCCCTAACTAGAGTGCATTATGTTCCCGACATGCGTAGAAATATAATAAGTGGAAGCTGTTTAGTTTCCAATGGCTTTGAAATTTCCTTCAAATGTAATAAAGTAGTTCTTATTCACACTGGTACATTTTTTGGCAAGGGTTACTTGTCAAATGGTTTATTTGTAATTAATGCTGAACCCGTTTTGGGTACATTAAATAATGTTATTCTTCCTTCTGTGAATTGTGTTGAATCCTCAAGTTTATGGCATGCTAGACTAGGTCACTTAAACTTTGGTGCTCTTAAGAATATGATGAACTTAGAGTTGATTCCAAAACATACCATAGAAAAGAATTCTAAATGTCAAGTATGTGTGTCAGCTAAACAAATAAGGAAACCTTTTCATAACATTGTTAGGGATTCAGACTTGTTAGATTTAGTACACACTGATATTTGTGAATTTGGTGGTGTGTTGACTAAGGACCAGTTTAGATACTTCATTACCTTTATAGATGATAGTAGTAGATATTGTTATGTTTATTTACTTAAACATAAGGATGAAGCACTTAGTAAATTCATTATATATAAAACTGAAGTAGAAAAACAAACTAGTAAGGTACTTAAACGTTTGAGATCTGACAGAGGTGGTGAGTATACAAGTAACTCCTTTAATGAATTTTGTGAAAACAATGGTATAGTTCATGAAGTTACTCCACCATACACACCTGAGTCTAATGGGGTCGCTGAGCGAAAAAACAGAACATTTAAAGATATGATTAATAGTATGCTTATTAACTCTGGGTTGCCTAAATACATGTGGGGAGAGGCTCTAAATACGGCTTGCCATATTTTGAATAGAGTTCCTCTGAAACACATGGATAAGACACCTTTAGAGTTATGGAAAGGCAGGATGATTAGTCTTAAGTATCTTCGTGTGTGGGGGTGCCTTGCTAAGGTGCTTGTCCCTGAACACAAGAGAAAGAAACTAGGTCCAAAGACTGTTGATTGTATCTTTCTGGGCTATCTTGAGACCACTACAGCTATGAGATTTTTAGTAATAAAATCTGACATAGATGGTATAGTGGTTAATACGATAGTTGAATTTCGTGATGCTACATTCTTTGAGGATGTCTACCCTATGAAGACTGGTATACCTCAAGAGACCAATGATCCTACTCACACATCAAGTTCTATTCCCGATTATGTGGAAAAGATGACAAATGTGGGGGCGGAACCTGGTAGTAGTTCTACTCCTAATGAAGTAGAGGAACCAAGGAGAAGTAAGCGTGCAAAGGTAGTCAAGGATTTTGGAAGTGATTTTATCACTTACAATGTCGAGGACGAACCTTTAACTTTCCGACAGGCTATGGACTCTTCGGAGTCTAGGCATTGGAAGGGCGCTGTAAAGAGTGAAATTGACTCTATTGTTTCTAATGGAACATGGGAGTTGGTTGATCTCCCTCCTGGGTGCTCTACTATTGGGTGCAAGTGGGTCTTCAAGAGGAAATTAAACCCTGACGGCTCAATAGATAAGTACAAAGCTAGACTGGTGGCAAAAGGGTTTAAGCAAAAGGAAGGAATTGATTACTTTGACACATACTCTCCGGTTGCTAGGATGGTAACAATCCGTATGCTTATAGCATTGGCTTCGGTCCATGGTCTTATCATCCATCAGATGGATGTAAAGACGGCTTTTCTTCATGGTGATCTTGAAGAGGAGATTTATATGGATCAGCCTGAGGGATTTGTTGCATCTGGCAATGAAAGGAAAGTATGTAAGTTAATCAAGTCCATCTATGGCTTGAAACAAGCTCCCAGGGATTGGCATAAAAAGTTTGATGATACTGTATTGCCATTCAGTTTTAAAGTTAATGAAAGCGATAAGTGTGTCTACATCAAAGTTAAAGGCAGTGAGTATGTCATCTTATGCCTATATGTGGATGACATCTTATTGTTTGGAACCAATATTGAGATTATTAACGAGACAAAAGCATTCTTAAAAAGGCACTTTGAAATGAAGGATATGGGGGAGGCTAGTGTGATTCTTGGAATCAAACTGATTCAGTCAACTGAAGGAATAACCTTGACTCAATCTCATTATATAGAGAAATCTATACTTGAGAAATATGGTTATTCACAGTGTAGAATCGCTAGTACACCCTATGATCCTAAAGTTGCCCTTGTCAAGAATACTTCTGGAGTTCCTGTGTCTCAGTTAAGGTATTCTCAGATTATTGGGAGCTTGCAGTATCTTGCTAACTGTACTAGACCAGATATCTCATATTCTGTGTCTAAGTTGGCTAGATATACAAGCTGTCCAAACAGAACTCATTGGGATGCTCTTGATAGAGTACTTAGATATCTGAAAGGCACAATGTACCTTAGTTTACACTACAGGAGGTTTCCTGGTGTACTTGAAGGGTACAGTGATGCAAGTTGGATAGCTAAGAAGTCTGGTTCCAATGGAGTGACTGGATATGTGTTTACCCTTGCGGGTGGAGCAGTATCCTGGAAGTCGACTAGACAGACTATTGTGACTCGGTCGACATTTGAGGCTGAGTTGTGTGCACTTGATGCCACTGGGACGGAGGCTGAATGGCTACATGGGCTTATGTCCACGTTACCAGTAGTAAGCAGACCGCTTCCTGCGATTGCCATTCATTGTGATAGTCGAACAACTATTGACAAGATTAGCAGTAAAAAGCATAATGCTAAAACAAAGAGACACATCCAAGTTAGACTTAAGTCTATAAGGGGGTTAGTGTCTGACAGGATTATAGCTATAGAGTTCATAGGAACTCAGAATAATATAGCTGATCCTTTGACTAAAGGACTGGAACCTGCAGTAGTCCTTAAGTCAAGGTTGGGGATGGGACTGTCAACCCATCATAATTCATCAACAGTGGGAACCCAATACACATGAGAGGAGATCCCTCGAAGTGTATTCAATGTGGTAATAACAAGCTGTAAGGGTGAATTGGTAGTACCTTTGCTACATAGATGATACTTATGTATCTGAGTCTATCCCCTGTAAACCTAGAAGGTACTGTGACTGCTAAGATAGTAAGAGTGTTACAAACTCTGAATGGGATCAAGTCGTTAGACGAGATATTAGCAGTATATCTCTGGAGATGCCCAGCTAAGCGAATGTAATTGTGTGGTCGCAATTAGAGGAAAGGGTTATTCCTTGAAGCATTCGACGAACAGGATCGAGACATGACCATTAATGTCTCAAAGCCGTAGATTGGCTCCATAGCCGTTGATTTGTCGTTGTCTATGGAAAGTGGTTACACCCAACGGATTAAGATTCAAGGTGAAACATTCCATCTGAATCCGGTAGCCATTGAAGTAGAGAACTTAGGAGGGTTCAAACCCGGAAGGGTACCGACTCTGAAAAAACAAGTCATGATAAGAAACCTGAAACGCATTTCTGTATGGATTTGTGGGGGATTGTTAGAAAATGGTGTTCTAAGTTCATAATTTTATTATGTTCTTGTTGTTAATTCCATAATCTAATGATTGGAAGTTGTTTCTAGATATTAGAACTTAAACTTTCATGTATGGGTTTAAGAATTTTCTTAAGGAAATCCATAAGAGAAATGAAGTTGAAGTTAGTGGCTTGAAAGAGCTTGAAAGAGAATGTTGTTTGTCCCACATTGAAAGAAATAAAGGGGGGTGTTGGCTTTATATAGTATAACACACATGGGTAGTGCATAACTACTAAGGTGTGTTATGGTGCGTGGTGTTCTCACGAGCCCACGCGCGCGCCGCCGCCGCCGCCCCGCCCCGCCACGCCTCGGCTCGGCTCGGCTCGGCTCGGCACGTCACGTCACGGGTCGGGTCGGGTCGAAGGGCGATTTGGGCGAATGTCTCGGCGTCTCGCGTACGCGAGGCGACCTGGGCGGGGAATTTTATTTCGTATTGGTTTAATATAATATTTTAATTAGAATTTATTTATCAGTTGGGCTGGGTTGTGTCTGTTGGGCTCAATTGGACTGGGTCGGATTATACAATTGTGGGCTAAGTCAGATACAATGAACCTGGACTTGTAACTGATGATATATTCAGAAATTAAAATATATATATATAAAACGGCTGGTTTAATGTGTGGATTAATATATATCAGCTGTTACATTATAATAAATCAGCTGTTACGATTTATTTTTAATGTGCAGTTTAAATTCTTATATTAAATTTGGGTGGTCAGTTACACTTAGCCTCTAGTATAAATAGAGGACTAAGTTGCTGAGTTTTAGACACCACACCTACATTCTCTTCTTCCTCTCTACTTTCTCTCCCAAACACAGTCAGTTCAGAAGTTGGTTTTCTGGCGAGTGAGGAGTTAGTCGTTGTTGAGCTTCGAAGGTGCTGTAGTTCAAAGCTCTGAGCTGTTTTATCCTGGAGGAGGTGTTGCAAGCATCCCCAGTGCAGCAGGTGGGGGCAATATTCTCTTCAAGAGCAGTCAGGTCTTCGTATAAGGCCTGACGACTCAGCTGTTCTTGTCATTTTCGTGTTGTACATGTCGTTGCCTCAAGCTATGGCTACTGGTACAATTTCTTTCCTTCCTCTTGTCTTACAGTCACTGATATGCATGTATTTTACCTTCGCGTTTTGTTTAAACTTGCTTGGCCTTGGCTTGTTTAATATAATATATAACTGCCTCTATGTTGTTATAATAATCAGTATTTCCAACAGAAATAAAGCTTGGAAGATATTTTCTACTCAGGCCAATGGACTTGAATAGAGGATGTCAATAGTTTGAAAATTGTCCAGGAGAAGTTGTACAGTACATGCAAAATTTTAAGGGATGACGAATTTAGCGCTATTTGTTGATTATTTTGTACTATTGTTCTCTGTTATGTTTATTGACGTGGAGTTTTCAAATTTTATTAAAAATAAGATGAAAATTAATGTCATTGTTTTTCAACTGTGAGAATTGCTAGACTATTATATGAACTAGTGAATAAAGCTGCGCTTCGCGGCGGCGTTATAATTTTTTTATAATTTTGATTCGAATTAATATTATAATTGCATAAAAATTATTTTGAGTCGTGTTCACGTTAAACATATCATTAATAAAAAAAATATTATAATAATTATAAAAATTTGTTTAAGTGACCCTCTTGTCAAACACAATACTAATAAAAAAATTAGTTTAAACCGCCCTCCCATCAAAGATAATATTAATCAATAATTATTAGAATTATGATAAAATTAAATATAATAATATAGATAAAAATAGTTTGAACTGCTATCTTGTCAAACACAATACTAATAACCAAAAATTATAGCATAGATATTAGTTTGAGTCGCCCTACCCCTACCGTCAAACATAATACTAATAAAAATTATTATAATTATGATATAATAAAGTTAAAGATTATAATTGGATAAAAATTATTTTCAGCTGTGGTCCCGTTTTAATAAAAAAATATATTATAATTTAGATAAAAAATTATTTTAGCAGCTTCCCCGTCAAACATAATACTAATTAGAAAATTTATTATTATTTAGATAAAAATTAATTTGGGCCGCCCTCCCCTCAAATACAATACTAATCAAGAATCATTTACATTATGATAAAATTATAATTATAATCGGATAAATATATCCAATTTCATAGATTTTAGCTATTATATTTTTTTTTTAAGATTCCTATTTCTTAATTGCTTAGAACTATCTCTCTTTTCTTTTAAGATTCCTATTTCTTACCTACTTAGAATTTCATAGATTTTAACTATTATATTTTAGTTAAAATTCCTATTTCTTAACTATTTAGAATTATATCTCTTTTACGATTACTATGTTTTAGCCACTTTACCTATTTTCTCTCAAAAAAATAGAAAAATTAAACGGAGAGTTTCTAGAGATGCTACCTAAAGCCGCGCTACGCGGCGGCGTTATAAATTTTGATATGAATTAATATCATAATAGCATAAAAATTATTTTGAGTCATCTTCCCGTTAAATATATCACTAGTAAAAAAACATTATAGTTGGTATAGAAATTTGTTTAAGTGGCCATCTTGTCAAACACAATACTAATAATAAAATTATTTCGAACCGCACTCTCGTCAAATACAATATTAATCCATAATTATTATTTTTATCATAAAATTAAATATTATGATTTAGATCAATATTAGTTTGAGCCGTTCTCTTGTCAAACACAATATTGATAACAAAATATTATAATTTAGATATTAGTTTGAGTCGACTTACTGTCAAACACAATACTAATAAAAATTATTCTAATTATGATAAAATTAAAGATTATAATTGGATAAAAAAAAATTTGAACCGTGGTACCGTTTTAATAAAAAAAATATTATAACATTGATAAAAATTATATTAGCCATTTTCCCGTCAAACATGATACTAATAGAAAAATTATTATTATTTAAATAAAAATTAGTTTGGGCCGCCTCCCATGCCGGTCAAATACAATACTAATCAAGAATCATTTACATTATTATAAAATCAATATATGATTCCTATTTTATATATTCTATTTTTTGTTAATTATTTTTATTTTATGATTCCTATTTATTGGTTAAAAATTATTATTCTTTTATGGTTCTAATTTTTTTCCTATTAGTTTTCTTAATATCTTTATAATCCTTTATTTTTTATACGAAATTTTACAAAAATTATAAGACTAAATCGAAAATAAATTTGTACGTATTACCCTACAAATACTAAATATAAATTGTATTTTATCTATGATTGTTAATTTAAATAAATCTAATCCTACTTCTTTTAGGATTCATAAATAAGAAAAGAATTGTATTACCTTTAGAATCCAAAGAGAAAAGAATTGTATTAACTTTTGGAATCCTTGAACCTGATTTTTTAAATATAATCCTATTTCTTTTAGAATTATTAAATAAGAAAAGAATTGTATCGTCTATAGGATTCAATAAGAAATACTAAATAAAAAAGAAAAGAATTGTATTATCTTTAGAATCCAATAAAAAAAAGAATCGTATTATCTTTAGAATTGTACTAAACTTTAATTTTTTGAATTATAATTATATTTTTCATTCGAAATTTAAGAAAAATTAGAAGACTGAATCGAACAATTCTAGAGACGCCCGCATCCTCCTTTATATATATATATATATATATTGATTGATGACAGAACGAGTGAAATATCGACAGATAATTATTATTTTTTGATTATCCATGTTCTTTTTCTTTCTCTAAATAAGAGGAAGTATCTATTTCAGAAAAGAAAAAAGTAATCTATATTTCTTGGCAAATTGGAAAAGATAGGGAAAAGTAAAAGGTGATCGTAGATTTGTGATGATTTTTGATTGGCCGTATTGTTTAGTATTTGTATTAATAAAAATGTAGAAGTAGAGATTCTGTGAAGAAAAAAAAAAGTTAGATTAAAAAAGTTCTAAAATGCATAACTCCTATATATATAACTAGTTGAGAATCCGCGCGTTGCGACGGCCTATAAAAATTATATTAATGATTTAATATTAATATTTGTAAAATAAAATAATTTTGTGGCTGTCTATAAAATATATATTAATGTTTCAAAATTAATATTTGT
Organism: Daucus carota subsp. sativus; assembly: GCF_001625215.2. NCBI lineage: Eukaryota > Viridiplantae > Streptophyta > Magnoliopsida > Apiales > Apiaceae > Daucus > Daucus carota. The sequence continues at coordinate 31,780,473 of NC_030389.2, forward strand.
AGGATAAAATAAATTTTATATTATAAAAATCTTGATGTAATACTAATACTAATATATAAAATTGCAAAATTGGACTATAATTAATAGTGAAAAAATGAAATTAAATTTATACACATAATTAACAATTTAAAGTACGACGAATCTTAATTTTATTTGTATTTTTTAAATGTTTTTTTAAAAGTAATTTGTGTTTTATTTGTGTTCTTAATTTTATTTGTGTTTAATTTTATATAAAAATGATTTTTTTGGATTGATTGTGCACAAAAACATCTAATTTAAATTCGTGAGATAGCGGTCTATAACTACTCTTGCTTGTAACAACCTTTATTTTTTAGTATTGTACAAACAGCCTTCACTTAAAAGTTGCTTGAACGGAGCAAACAGATTATGCATGAATAATTTTTTCCTGTATACAAAGTAAATCATATAAAAATTAACAACAACAAACAACATGTCCGATGAACAAAACAAATATTATAAAAGAATAACAAACAAACATACATCACTGATAGTTAATTTATTGATATCATCCATCAATATCATGTCAAGATTATATTCTTATCCCGTTTTTGGATTTGTCGACTCCCACATAGTAGTTTATAACAACCTTTGCTTGCAACAACCTTTATTTTTTAATACTGTATAAACAGCCTTCACTTATCGTTGCAGAAGAACGGCACCACCGAGTTAAAAATCGAGGAGCTATTAACCAAAAAACCCAATCAACTTTTTATATTTTTGCCAAAAAACCTTTAAACTTTTCTTTTCACTAACAACCCCAATAAACTTTACTAAATTCATGAAAAAATTTAATCAGAGTTACTTATCTTTTACATAGACTAATCATGATTAACACATCTTATGTGGCAACATGACTAAAATTAATCAAAAAACTAAAAAAAATTATTTTTGTGAAGATTTAACTACAAGATCTAAAATAAATATAGCTTATGATTTTGATACAAACTTTCGTGCCCGTGAATTTTAACAAATAATCATGATGATTAAGCATCTGTTTGGTAGTGCTGTTAAAAATTGATGTGCTGTCAGAAAAAGTGCGGGTAAAAAAGTGTTGTTATATAAATCTGATAATTGTTTGCTAATTTTTTTGATATTTGCTTATTTTGAGTTCTAATATAAAAAAAGAATTTTTTTTTGGTGAATTTTGATAGTGAAATTTATAACAGCTTCCTGCAAAAGCTGAAAACAGCTTTTTTCAAAAGCATGTGAGGATTTGTTTTTTCTAAAAGCAATTTTTCAGCTAAAAGCTGCTTTTAGATTTAACAAACAGTTTTACACCTGTTTTTTTAGCAAAAAATTGTTGTTGCTGTCTGTAACAGCAACCCCAAACACTACCTAAATAGCTTACTTGACAAAATATAACAATTCAAATAATAGAAGAAAAAACAAAGGGGTGAAAAATCTGATATGTGACAAGTACATCTTCACTTATTTTCATATTATTTTTAAATCAAAATTATAAAAATATCATACTATAAAATCATAATCCACCAATTATCCTTAAGTAGAATATATATACATATGACTCGTAGAAGTTAGACACTTAAGTAGAATAATTAATATAAATTAAGTTTAAATAAATTATAAAACGGTCAAAATAATATATTATTTGGTACAAACGATGAAAACACTTAGATCTTCCTTGTAGCGTGGGTTTATAAAATTATAATATTATAAAATATTAAAGAAAAAAATTATATTTATTAATGAATAGATAACATGTGGCACATACATGTATAAAGAAATGCAAATAAGGGAAAGATACTTAAATTTAACCATGGTTTATATTTTTATATAATTTAATAAAGTTTATTGGGGTTTTTAGTGAAAATAAAAGTTCAAAGGTTTTTTGGCAAAAAAATGATAAGTTGATTGGGTTTTTTGGTTAATAGCTCAAAATCGAGCAAGAGAACTATCCCCGGAGAGAGGTAGGGTTGTGGTATTGAAAGAGAGGAGGTTGTGTTTAGATGATCCAAAACCCTACGATCTATAAGGTATTTATAGGTGTAGAGAGACTTGCGTGCTACTCTTTCCCATAATTAAATAATCTGAAACAAAATCAGATTAAAACTTTCAAGCTACTATATTCCATAAATAATCTGAAACAAAATCAGATTCTAAAACTTGCTTCTAATATATCCGAAACTAAAAAAGGTAGTTCTAATTTTTGATATTTTTCATCCAAAAATTCCAGAAAATTAGAAAAATAGAACGGAGCGATGTGAGAGGCATGTCGATTTCAACTTTTATAAAAATAACAAAAAAATGGTACATACAATGTTACAGTCTCTGCATCTCATTAATTTATATACACTTTTTTTTTAATGTCCAGTTAGTTTTATACATTTCAAAATTTTATCTAACATAATAAATTTTTATAATATAAAAATCATCAATTAAATCTTAATTTATTCCATATTTTATATATTTTCATTTTTTCTTCATTATTTTATATTATTTGATATATTTTCTTGATCTTCGTACCCGATTTATAGTTATATAGGGGCCGTTTGGGTGAGCTTAAAATAAGTGATTATTACTTAAAATAAATAAGTGGAGTAGATTTTAGAAGCAAGATAAGACTTATAAGTGACTAAAGTGTTTGGGAAATAAGTAGAACCCCTGAGACAAAAGCTAGCATTCCTAGTTTTTTATAAGTGTTTCTTGACTTATTACACAAACGATACGAATAAGGGCTTATAACTTATAATCCAGAAGCTGGACTTACAAGTCTTTACCAAACACTCACATAATCCACTGGGACGGGAGAATAACATTCTGAGACCTAATGCTAATGTAAAATGGCTCAAATGTCAATTGTGTTCGAAAAGTTTCATCTGACGACAGATTGATTGAGAGCAACCCACTGAGACATTCTCCCTCCCGACAAATTTTTTATGTTATTTTTTAATACGTATTTTGAGATTTAAATAAAATACTAATTCATAATATTTATTCATAATATTTTTCTAAATAAATATTCGACATTCAAACTTCTGGTCAAAAAAGTATTATGAAATTATGATCTATAAAAATCTCAATATAAGCGTAAAACAAGTTGATTGGGTTCTTTTTCTACGTCCTCATGTCTCCCGACTCCCCGTGCGACAATACTCCCATATTGTCCATCCCTGTGTGACAGAGTTGGGTTCTGTGTAGTATTAATTTATTTGTAGCCTTTGTAGACCACACAATCTACCACTGGTTCAACACACTAATCAATAGCTGAGATTTAATTTAATAAACTAATTAGTTTTATATTAATTAGAAGAATCATATACGGATTTGCAGGATGGTATATCTTGCAAACGTTATCCCGTATACATCGCAATCTCGTACATCTCTTCCCAAAATCTTCAGTTACCAAAGAGCGCTCCACGTTTACTAAACCTGCAGCACTCTTGCGATTTCAAATCTGTGTTACATGTCCGAGCACTTCATCACCGCCAGGCTGCTATCTCCGATTTGAATTATGTTTAGAGGTCAGTTTGCAGAACAAGCCTCTCAAATAATGCCAATGTATTCTTCCACTTTCGTGGTATGCATATGTTGTACATAATGTTGTGTGTATAGCCTGTTTAATTATTTCTGATTTTGTAGAACCGGTCTTGAATGATAGTGGGTGTTAATTGAAGAAAAATTGAATGTTCACTCTTTTTTTTTGGGATAATATTATTTTTGGAGATGCATGTGATTTGTGTCTTCAGTTACCAAACGATCACAACACGGTTACTAAACCTACAGCACCCTTGCAATTTCAAATCCGTGTTACATGTCCGAGCACTTCACCGCCGTCGGGCTGCCATCTCCGAGTTGAATTATGTTTAGAGGTCAGTTTGCAGAACAACCCTCTCAACTAATGCCAATGTTATCTGCCACTTTCATTGTATGCATATGTTGTACACAATGTTCTATGTATAACTTGTTTAATTAGTTCTGATTTTGTGGAACCGGCCTTAAATGATAGTGGGTGTTAATTGAAGAACAACTGAATGTTCACTTGTTGTTTTTGAGATACATTGTTTTTGGAGAAGCATGTGATCTGTTTTAGACAAATGCATTTTATGTAGGTAACTTCGAACAAGTTTCTTGTTTTTTTATGAAGATCTGTAATTTAGTGGCATCGACATTAGGAATTTTTGTGCAAACAAAGGAGGGAACATGTTCTGCGCTAAATAAAAATCTAATTCTTTATTCTGGTATTTTTTATTGCTTAGAACCTGACAAGTGTTTTTGTGGAGTTACTTATTTGTTGTCCTTGTGCAGTTCATGACAACTAGAAAGTTGACTTGTTTGAGATGGTCTTGTATGTTGTGCTTCAGAAAAAATAAATAAATAAACAAGTTAAAAGTTATTGTGCTTCTTGTGGTTTGTAGAACAGTTGTACAAACAATGTTCCATTTGGTTTTATTAGTTTGTCTAGTTGATACTAATTATTCGAGGGTGTGGTTTACGATTATGCAAATTAGTAATCCTGATATTGTTTGTGCAGGGCTGAGATGAAGTAACCGACTTGTGGAAAGCCCCTGGCTTTATAACTGGACAAAAAAACCACCTGGCTCTGTAACTTTAGAGGAAGGACAAGAGATTGAAGTTGTGCAGGACAAGGACTGACCAAAACAAATCTTGTAGCGGAGATCAAGATGATTTCGTTACGCCTGCCAAATGCTTCTCAAAAAGGGTTAGAGACAGCAATAAAAGTGTCAGGGGGTGATGTAATTGAACATGGAACTAAAGCTGGTTCGGAAAAAAACCTGTTCTCCTCCGGAAAGAAAGATCGACACAGCACCATAGAAACGATTTCCACAAGTAGAAAGAGAGCACAAGATAGTGTGGTACGTTTCTTACATCTCAATTAGTAAAATTTGTATTTATTCGTATTATCATACTCATTGTAGAACACAAAGATAATGTAGTATTGATGACCCTCAACCTAAACATTAATCATGTTTGTTCATACGGCCATCAACATCATTTTATTAAAAAAATATTGTTGGTTAAAGAATCTGGTCACACGCATACGTTTGGATGCACATCTGTTACAAGAGCAGTAGTTACAACCACAAACAAAAATCAGGTTTCTTTGTCGTACATGTAAATAGGTGCTACTAATTAGTGACAACTATCTGTAATACAATTGTGTCCAGTAATGAACATATAAGTTTGTGTTGTTCTGCAACTTACTCTAAAACATAATAAAGGAACTTGACAAATAAAGAGGTGGTTCCATACGGTCTCTAAAACCCTATGTCTGATGTGCAGTATTATTGTACCTCACTCCACTTTAAATGATTGAATTTGCTAAGGTATTGTGCATCATACCTCAAAATTTGTCAATAGATCGAGAAAAAACAACGTTAAACTGATTCAATCGATGCGTTATATAATACTGTTAACAAATCAATTGTTTTGCAACTATACTATACATCTCTTTAAAACACACTCAGTCCAACTTTATGATACTAATAATCTTCTAAACAGGGAGGCCTGCCAGACAAAGATATGTTGGTAAGTGCAAGGAATGTGGAAAAGAAAAAAGTTACTATTAAAAAATCAAGGTAGAAGAACAGAAAACAAGGAATTTAAAGTAACCAAAGAAGAAGCCTCAAAGAAAAGCGACATGGCAGGAGGTATGTTTTAGTACTGCAAAAAAAAAAGCAAAGGTGAGGAAGTAGAGGACGTATAGCTGATTATGTCGAATGTTGCAGAATAAATCAAAGGGAAGAAGTTGGTGACATAAAGCGGAAACTGGTGGAATTCTATCAGTATGAAATGACATGTTTATTGTCGGAAGGAACGCAAGAACCTTGTATCACTGTTTAGGTTTAATTATAGATCTGCCTAGTATTAGTGGGATTTGTAGTCCTATTGTAGAACATGTTCCTAACTTTAGTCTTAAAGTTAGGAAATTATAATACATTTGCTGGCCTATATTTCTATTTCTGAGTAAACATGTTCTGCATGTACTTTCTTTTCAAAATAAACTAACAGGACAACATAGAAAGGAAGTGAACTATCTGAAAGCAAAAAATCAATAGCTAGACCTGGGTTGACAATTGTGGTAAAACTGTAAAAAGAAATTATGATTAAAGTTTGACATGAGGATAACTTTGCAAAATTGGTAATCTGTATTAATGGATCAGGGCAAAACAAAGTCACCAAAAAATTTGCATTGCAAAAGTTATAAACTGTAATAATGGATCAACACAAGAAAGAATCATACAAATTTAGTGCTGCAAAGTAGGCTGTGAGACATATTATACCTGTGGCATTTGACTAGCAGTTTTTGTGAACAATTTTTTTTATGAGTTACCAACAGGACCACAACAAAGTCTTGTACCTTATTCTTAAAAAAATAATTCCACAACTTAGTAAAAATGTGTAAATTAGTAGAAAGTTTTCAACATAAAACAAAGGGAGGGTCTTTGTAAATTTAAACGTAATGTAGGATTGGAACACTGCAAAGCAGCTTTGATTAAGTTTTAAAGACTACATAAATAACAACTAACACAAAGCATTACAATGGTTCTACAATATTTTTAGGCGGTTCCGGACATGTACGGCGAGCATTACGACTTACTAATTGGTTACAATTACCACACTTCTTCTTCTTCTTCTCATCCTGAGCACCTAGTTCACGGCTACTCTTCAAACAACTTCCACAACCTTTATTACGGCTAATGTCTAGATTCTGCATAGAAATCTCTCCTTCCGGGACTGGTCCGGAAAAGTTATCAACCCTATGAGCATTGCCATCAATTTTGGAGGACCTTGAAATTTCATCTAGAGTGGTAAAATGCTGGTTTAATTGTGGCTTCTTCTTTTCATCACATTTAGATGTCCAATACTTAGTACCATCTGCGCCAACCTGATATGTGGGATCAGCTTTATTATTCTCGGAGACTTGTTTTGCATCTATCTCAAATTCTGAATTTTCATTGTCAGAGCTAACAACAGAATCATCAGACTCGAAACTATCAACATGACGGTGAACATCTGCACAAATCACTGTTAACCAGAACAAATAAAACATAAACATGAATCACCATAATCGAAAGAATGGACATGATTGCAGAACAAAATAAGAAAAATCGAAAAAACTAAAATACTAAAACTAATTCATACAATGAATCAAACAGTTGATGATGATAAACAATTAAGACAATTAATCATGACCCACCTGGAATTTCTTCGATATTCACCATGTTCAGATTAGTAGAAACAAAAAAGTAACAACTGTCTGCGAAGAACAATGGGAGTTTGGTGATATATGGCGGGAGGAAAAACACAATGTTCTGCTAATAATCGTGATGGTGTGAAAAGTTTGTACAGATGAGAGCGAGGCATTTGCAAATCACGGAGCGATATACAAGAAAAGATATACATAACTGACACCCTGATATGCTCCTCATGTTGTAACTGCTCCATTAAAATAATAACTACCGTATAATACAACGTATAAGTGGATGTATTATCCAAAAACTATTAATAAAAATATAAAAACAAGGTTAATGAGGACCATTAGATTTAAATTAATGAGTGGTTAGGATTATGGTCTACGGTACTACAGTAAATATGTGGAATACATGGAACTTTGTTCATGTATGACAATACTGAGGACCAGTGAACGTAAACACTTACATGGGTTGGGTTTTAAGGAGGAGGGAGTAACATGGCAATTGTTCAAATACGAATCGCTCAAATAAAAATTAAAATACAAAGTGAGAAATTATACCTAAACGACATCACCCACTCACTATATGTCATCTCTCATTTAGGGCCCACACTCGCCCCCACTAAAACCACTACGGGCCCGCTAAGGCCTCACCCAAGGCTCCGCACAGGCACTGAACAGGCTCCGGAAAACCTTAACAGCTAAAACTTGTTCCTGTCATGATTCCACCAAGCCCCAACCCAGTCCTATTAGGCCCCACTTACACCCATCTCAGAACCATCCCCAATCCCCAAAATCCTTACCGTTCTATTTAATGACATTGATTGATATTTTTTTTTTTTTGAAATAAAGTACTTGCTTCCATTATATAGAATCAAAACTCAAGGCATCCAACATAAAGTCAGGAGCAGTATCAATCCACTCCTGTGTATCTGACATAAAATGAGTTGCTCGTGCTAACACGTGAGCTACTTCATTCGCAGATCTATGAACAAACTGAACTAGCACATGACGAAAGTGCTTAAACAAATCTATACAATCACTAACAATAGTATGGAAAGGACTTCTGCCCTTGCTTCCCTGGCATGCATCCACGAGCAATTTTGCATCTGTTTCAAAAATACATTGCTCATAACCTGTTGTGATTGCCCAATATAAAGCTTCTTTTAGACTCAAAGCCTCGGCTTCCTTTGGGAGAAACTCAGCTGCAATTTGACGTCCTCTGGCCCGCAAAAAACTACCCTGTGCATCTCGAATAACACCACCCATTCCAATATGCTTTGTTTCCGCAAAAATAGCCGCATCAATATTAATCTTTACATACCCTGTTGGTGGTGGAGTCCATGTCCGAGGGCTTGACTACACTACTGGAGTATGATTCTGCTTCTCCTGCAATGCCTTTCTCCAGTCATATAGAAGATTTCTAGCCTGTGCTTGAACGCCAAAAGACGACATATTAATTCTATCCCATACCCATTTGTTTCTCCGGTTCCATAAGCTCCAACAAAGCATTACTACTTGCGCAATCTGTTCTGCGTTACACTTCTCAAAGACCCTTTTCAGAACTTTAAAAACCGTATCATCTTGCAATACCTGTATGTCTATATTCATTCTCGAATCTGTCCAAACAGATTTTGCAAACGAGCATTCAAATAGCACATGACAAGCAGATTCCACAGCTTGTAAACACCATTGACAACAAACATCAATAGGCACTCGTTTATCGGCCAAAGCTGCAGCTGTTGGAAGCCATGACCGACTTACTCTCCACAAGAAATTAGTTACCTTACCTGGCAATTTGAGTGACCATACCTTGTTCCAAAAGTCTTTATACGGCATACTATGTTCACCCTGTAGCATTCGATAACAACTTTTTACAGTAAAAGTCCCCTCTGCCTCCAGGTACCAAAACCAGGCATCCTTTCTGTCTCCCACAGGTAAAGGGATTTTAAGAATCAACTCCACATCTCTAGTATTAAAAATATCTTGTATTACCTCACGATCCCAGGTCCTTGTATCTTCTTCCATTAGATTTCGGACTGAAATATGTGCAAGTTCTGGAGGCATATTAGACGTTAAAAAGCCATTTTCTCCGCATGGTAGCCATGGCACTTTCCAAACAAAAGTATCATGCCCATTACCAATACGTTTTCGACATCCCTTTCGAATACTTTCCTGTGCAGCTAAAATGCTTCTCCACATAAAACTTGGATTAGCACCAAGTTGAGCATCCAAAAAGTCACAGTTAGGATAGTAACGAGCCTTCATTATACTAGAAACAAGTTGATTCTCATTATTCAACAGGCGCCATCCTTGCTTTGCAAGCATTGCTACATTAAATTTCTTTAAGTCCCTAAACCCCAATCCACCTGCTTCCTTTGTCATGCACATCCTCTCCCATGAACACCATTTAACTCCTTTCCCATTTCCACCGTTTCCCCACCAAAAACTATTCATCTGCTTGTGAATCCCCTCGCAAACCTCTTTTGGAAACAAAAACAAATTCATCCAAAAATTTGGAATGGATTGCGCAGCCGTCTTAAGTAAAGTAAGCTTCCCAGCCTTGGAGATACTTTTATGTCGCCAACCTTGTAGTTTACTCTTCACTCTCTCAGTTAATCCATTAAATACTTCTGTTTTCTTCCTTCCAATATGCATTGGCATACCTAAGTAGTTACCTGGAGTATTCACTTCCTTCACTTCCAAAATTCTACATACCACATCTCTATTCTGAGTCGTAGTATTTTTACTGAACACCACATTTGATTTGTTAAAATTGATAGCCTGGCCAGAAATCCCCTCATACCGCAACAGAATATTTTTCATAGTAGTAGCTTCTGACTCTGAAGCTCGAAAGAAAAAATATGAGTCATCAGCAAATAGTAAATGTGATATTGGCGGTGCACCCCGCGCAATAGTACATCCATGTATAAGCCCAGCCTCTTCATTCCGTCGCATAATCGAGCTCAATCCTTCAGCACATAAAATGTACAAATACGGTGATATAGGGTCTCCCTGTCGGATTCCTCTTTGTGGTTGGACCTCCCCGAACACATTCCCATCGTGTATGAAGCTGTATGTAACCGTCATTATACATTTCAAAACTCTATCTGTCCAGACTTGGTTAAATCCAAACTTGTTCAACATATTTTTCACAAAGCTCCATTCCAACCTGTCATAAGCCTTCGAGATGTCTATTTTCAACCCAGCAACTCCATGTACCCCCTGCGTACGTCTCTTCAGATAGTGGTTGAGTTCAAATGCAATGAGCGCATTATCGGTCAATAGCCTTCCCTCAATGAACGCGCTTTGTTTATCCGAAATGAGTCCAGGTAGACAATTCTTCAAACGATTGGCCATAACTTTTGACAAGATTCGAATCAAAACGTTACAAAGAGAGATTGGCCTCATATCCTGCATCTTTTGTGGCTTTTTAACTTTTGGTATAAGACAGACCAACGTCCTATTAATACTTTCTGGTAATTCTCCTGTGTTGAAGAATTTTCTACATAGATCAGTCACATCTTGTCCCACAACTCGCCAATAAGCCTGATAAAATCCTGGATTCAGACCATCAATTCCGGGTGATTTTTCAGGGTGCATCGAAAAGACCGCATTCTTTACTTCCTCCATCGTCACTGGTACCATAAGTTCAGCATTCTGTTCTTCACTAACTCGACTTACATTATCACGTACACTTAGCTCCCTTACCCCTGCTGTCGTCGTGAATAGCTCAGTAAAATATTCAACCACAATACTCTGAATATCCTCCTTACCTTCCTTCCACTCACCATCTCTATTCTTTAGTCCCTGTATTTGATTATTCTTTTTACGCCCCGAAGCATATTTGTGAAAAAATCGCGAGTTTTGATCTCCCTCTCTTAACCAGAATTGTTTGGCCCTCTGCTTCCAATATATTTCTTGTTTCTCCAGTAATTTTAGATATTCCCATCGAGCTGCATTATACTTACTAATACCATACATGTCTCGCCTAGATCTGTACTTCCTCAGCTCTCCTCTATATTTCTTAATCTGAAGCTGCATCTCTTTAGCTTGGCCTCCCCCCCATTCCTCTAACTTCAAACAACAAAAGTTAATTTTCTCCATAATGTCTCTTCCCTCCATACTACTCCAACTACTATTCACTATATTATAACACTCTGATTCCCGAATCCACATATTTTCGAACCTGAATCTTGTACTTTTTGGGACATACACTTTCTTATTAACTTGAAGAAACAAAGGTAGATGGTCTGATGTTGAAACATCTAGCACTTGAATCTCAGCCATAGGAAATATACTTCTCCAACTTTGAGTTGCAAACCCCCTATCGAGTCTCTCTTGAATCCAAAACTCCGTTCCCCGTGATCTCTCCCACGTAAATTTATTACCCACATACCCTAAATCAATCAACTCACACTCATTAACAACATCAGCAAAGCCTTCTAATAACCGTCGTGGATGAGTTCTTCCACCTCGTTTTTCACTTGCACGGAGCAGATCATTAAAGTCCCCCAGTATACACCAGGGCAATGGTGACTTCCCAGCTAATTCCCGAAGTATATTCCATGATTCTTGCCTTTTACTTCTTTCCGGACACCCATAATATCCTGTATACCGCCACCTCCCTATCTGCTCACAGACCACTTCAAAGTCTATATAATGATTACAACTACCTTTAATCTCAACACCTCCATTATTTTTCCATAGGAGTGCTAATCCTCCTCCAATCCCTTGAGCTTCAACTACAAAACACCCAGCATATTGAATAGCTTTACAAACCTGCTCCATTCGCTTTTTTTTTACTTTTATTTCTGAAAGAAAAATTAAACATGGCCTATACTGACTAACGATTTCTTTGAGAAACCTAACTGCTTGTGAGTTGGCCATCCCACAGCAGTTCCACCCTAATAGACTCATAATTCCAGGCGGGCCTGATATCCAGAGCCCGCCCCATTCAAGTTTTTTGGCACAGTAAGTCTATGTTCTTGTATCTGATTATTTTTCTCATTTTCATCCAGCCCATCTGTGAGCATATTTATCGGCCCATTCTCCATATTAAATTCTTCTGTGCGTTTCCTTTTTGTCTCCACTATTATGTCGGGGCTTGCCTTATCCTCATCATTTATCCCGCCCATATTTGAATTATTATTAACCATATCTGCGTGCTCCTGATTTTTTGCTGTGATTGCAACTGCTCCTCTGTCCCCCCAAATTTCTCGCACCACCCCGTCAATCTCCTGAAATCTCGCCAGATTCCCCTCTCCAGCAGACGCCGTCGACTGTGAATTCTGACTGTCCCTGTTCGCCGACCAATTACCCCTTCCGTCACCATTTCTCAGCCATCTTAACCCTGAGTTGTTTTTCACTCCTCGATTTGGTGCTCGCAGCCATACCCCATAGGCACGTTCCACCTCCTTACCCGCATTTGCATAGATCACACTGCATTCCCTTTCAGTATGTCCTATTATACCACATACAAAACAAAATGTAGACAACCTTTCGTATTTGAAATTAATCCATAGCCAACTCCCTCCTTCTCTTTTGATCTTCATCCGTCTCTTCAAAGGCTTAATCACATTCATCATGATTCGAATACGCACATAAGCTTTCCAGGATCCATCATAATTTGCAGGATCTGCCTTTATGAAAGTCCCTATATAGTCCCCTATGTTCTTCAATATACTCTCCGATATGAACCCTTTTGGTAGTTCATAAATCTGGACCCATATAGCTGCATCATTCAGTTGTATTTCTTGTGGATTCTCCGCCTCTGCGAGTTGCTTATACACCAACATATTCTGCTCAAATGACCATGGCCCTCCGTCTATAACTTTTTGTAAATCCATAACATGATAAAATACAAAAGAGTAACGATATCCTCCCAAATCATGAATTTCCATTCCTTCTTTTGGCCTCCATAGTGAAGCTAGTACGTTTTGCATCGCCTGGAAATTGATATTTTTCTCCGTGAGAAATCTTCCAACAAGCACAAACGTCTCCTTGTTTTTCTGAATCTCCTCGACACCGACAATAATACCCTCTTCTCCCTCATCCTCGATTGTTAATTTCGCATACAGATCCTCCATGTTTGACTCTGACATTTGGTTTTCTAAACTCTGTGAAATTACACACCTAGAGGGGGGGTGAATAGGTGTTATGGCTAATATACCCGATTTTTATAAGTTACCGAATAATTAATCTGTCAATGACAGCCTGCTGTTAATTTTCAGAGTAAACTGTTAGCCTGCTAATAAGATAAATGCAATGCAGATAATGTAAAGCAGTATGCTAGCAACACCAAGAATTTTAGCCAGGTTCGACCCCTAACCCTAATGGTCTACGTCCTGGTCCCCTACCAACTGGTAAGAGATTATATTATTAATCAATAATAACAACGATTACAAGATTCAATAATATAACTCCCTTTCTCCCTTGTTCCTGTTATCAGCCTGCTGAAACCCCTGAACCACGAACCAAAAGCCTACCAAGACCTATACTTCCCAAGTATATTCTCCAAGCTAACTAGTCCCCTTGTTCCCTTGTTTCACAAGCTCGATATGAATAAGTGTAATACAACCGAAACTATGAACTCTCAATATAGATATATATGCAAATATAAGTACTAGAGCTCAATAAAAGATTTAGCAATGTAAAGAGTTGTATTTCAGAAAGCTTGGTGTGTTCTCCTTGTTCTCTCTCGAAAATGAAAGCACACACAAATTTATATACATCATACCAACGGTCATAATCCAACAAATTTCCCAACGATCTTGGTAACAACCTCACGTTTAAATTTGAATTGAATGATGAACGTTTGAATGAAGTAAGATTACTGAGTAAAGGATAAGTCACGTTTGAAATCATCTCAGTAAAGTATTTAAAATAAAACCCGTTTGAAACTAAATAGGAGTTTGTTAAAGATAAGATTGATTTGAGAGAAAATCTCCTATTTGTTAGGAAAACGTTTTTGAATGAAAACTCTTTATAAAACCGAGCTCTAATATTTATATAAGATATATACAAATATTAGAATCCTTACAAAGTCGTTTCCTATTAAATCTCCTTGAAAATAGACTTTGATCTTTATCCGATTGTTTCTCTGTTCACGCTGTAAGCCTGCTGATAGCTTGTAAATATCCCTGTAAGCTTGCTGACAGCTATAATCATGCTAACATCCTGAAATACTGTTAGTCCGCATAAACAACCTTTGATAGCATGCTTACACATATCAGTTTCATGTTATTAGCTTGCTGTTAGTGTCATCATCAAAACCTTGAGAGTATCAATCTCCCCCTTTTTGATGATTACACTATATTAGGAAAAAGTAATAAACTCCCCCTAAATATAGCAATCTAATATCACTAAACTTTCACAATTATCACAGAGAATATAATCTAATAAATATCTAATTCACAGATATGCAATTTAACTAACACAGAAACAATTAATCAAAGCAACTTGCATAGATAATTAACCAGGATAAACCACCTGGTATCCAAAATATTATCCAAACACAAACCAAACCAAGTTAACTCAGGATAAACCACCTGAGACCAGCAAATTCAAATCCAACCAGCACAAAACAACTTAGTCTTTAAAGCAAATTAAAACTTAGGGCCAATGTACTTAAGCAGATCAAACAAACTTAAGTAAAAGTATTATTAATTTCCTAATTTCCTCCCCCTTAATCATTAAAAAGGTGAGAAAATCAAGTTCCAGCCTTGTCCTGTTCATCCTTCTCCAGTCCATACTTCTTGGCAAGCTCTGCCGCTATCACATTCCGAGCTAGCATTTCTTCCCCTGCAGCAGCATACTTGGAGTCCGTTCCAGCAGCCTCCTTCAAAGCATCCATAGCTGTTCTCGGCCGTGGGCTATCAGTAGCATCATCCTCTGAAGTGAAAGTAGCCTTCACATCAGATGAACCACCAGACCCATACATCCGCTTGCAGAGTTCATAAGCAAAGCTCCCAGAACTGCATTTCTCTGAAGCAGTTGAAGTTCTGGCCCCAAACATCATGTCCTTCCAGAAAGCAAACTGAGTATTCAACTCAACCATCTTCTCAGATAACTGCTTCTGGCCATCCATCACCTCCTTGTGATTTGCTCGAAGCTCATCCATATATTCCTGAATTTCCTGAGCAGAGATTCCCAAATCCACAATGTTCACAGACTGTGCAGAAGGTGTAGGTGGAGTGACTTCAACAACAACCAACTGACCTTCTGTATCCAGCTTCAAATTTGACTGAGTCAAGAATTTCATATCAAGAAATTCTTTTGCAGTCACAGAATCCTCACCAACAAAAGAAACTCCAAACCACTCAAAAACCCTTGTTAATAACAACCCGTAAGGCAGCCCACCAGATGACTTACCCTCAACAGAATCCAACATATTTTTCAGGATTAACTCAGGCAAATCAAACTTCCTACCAGCCATTATCATAGACACAACCACAATATCTTGTGAAGACAGATTAGACCTAGTACCAAGCCTAGGGCTAACATTCTCAATAGATAGTTTAAAAAGTGCTTGAGCAAGTGGAAGTAATTGTGTAGTGGAAGGAAACACACCCTCAGAAACATTCTCAAGACCAGTAATCAATTTTAACTGATCTTGGTGAGAAAAACCCTCAACATTTTTCGGTCCCCTCTTAGTATGAATCGACACAGTAGATGGTGGAATCTTTAAAATAGCACCCAAAAACATAGAGGACAAGCAGATTTTGACATCCGAAACAAACGACACATACTGATCCGACCCAACTAGTTGAAGATTCGCATAAAACTCTCGAACCAAAGCAGGATAACATATCTTAGGTAAATCAACCAAGAATGATTGAAAACCTAAATCCTCAAACAACTTAACAACACCGCAAGAGTAAAAAGTTTTTCCAGAGAGAGGCTTACCCAAGATGACCTTTCGGCCTGCAAGCCCTCGAACAGCCAACATCTCCGATTTAGGCTTTTTCTGAGTTGACTCAACCCCAATCTCATCGCGATTAACACCAGAAAGTTCATCACCGCTCTCAACCGTCACGAACTCTTCATCGTCCTCATCAATTAGCTTGCGCTTCTGAGAAATAGAAGATGGCTGAGGAGTGTGAGCCTTCAAGTTCGCCCTTGTCTTCTTCCTCATTGCGACCCGTAAACCGATAGTTGCTATTGTGATTACGAAAGCTTTTCTGAGAAAATGGTTTAAAACCCTAGCGTCTCGGGGAGGGTTGTATATGTAGTTGAAGAGGCGTGGAGTGAGTAGATATTTCAAAACTCTTTTAACAATTATCAGGGGAGTAGTTTTAGGAATAAAATTAAACGAAGTGATATTCCTAAAATAATTCATGTTAATCTATTACAAACCGAATGAGTTAAAAGATGTTAACACTACTTATCTCTTATCACATATATATATCCATTTGAACTAATTTGAATTTGAAACCTTATCATAAATTACACAGATAAGCACATAATCACGTATCAAAATTCAACAGAAAATTTCAACTTTCTAAGCATACAACGGCAATATCATTTAAGAGCACAGATTTCAAATTAACACTTAAACTGACCGGCATGCAAAATAAACAAATATTATGTAAAATGCTAGGAGTAAGCTGATAGTACCCGGACCATGCTTAAGAGCCTGCTGACTGCACATCACACATACCCAATTCCCTTCTCAGCACGACATAACGTTCTTCAGGAAGCGGTTTTGTGAAGATGTCAGCTAGCTGATCTGCTGTAGCCACAAAGATTAGCTTGACAGCACCCTTTGCAACATTGTCTCTCAGAAAATGATGTCGAACATCAATATGCTTTGTCCTTGAATGATTGACTGGATTTTCTGAAATGTTGATTGTACTTGTGTTGTCACAATAGATAGGAGTTTGCTTGCATTTGATTCCAAAGTCCTTCAATTGTTGTCTCATCCATAGCATTTGAGAGCAACAGCTACCAGCTGCTAAGTACTCCCCCTCAGCCGTAGATAGAGCAACTGAAGTTTGCTTCTTGCTTAACCAAGAAACTAAGCTTTGACCCAAAAATGCACAAACACCACTTGTACTTTTTCTATCAGTTTGACTACCTGCATAATCTGCATCACTATACCCAACAAGATCAAAAGCATTTGTGATAGGATAGAATAAGCCCAAAGTAATGGTTCCACTTAAATATTTAAATATTCTTTTAACAGCTTGTAAGTGAGAATCCTTTGGTTTTGCTTGAAATCTAGCACAAACACAAACACTATACATAATATCAGGTCTAGAGGCTGTAAGATAAAGTAAACTACCAATCATACCTCTATACATTCGAATATCAACATCTTTACCTTGCTCATCTGCTGTCAGCTTGCTGACAACGCTCATTGGTGTTGATTTCGCCTTGATATTCTCATATCCAAATCTTTTGAGTAGGTTCTTGATATACTTTGATTGATGCACATAAATTCCTTCTGGAGTTTGCTTAATTTGGAGCCCCAAGAAATAATTGAGCTCTCCCATCATGCTCATGTCAAACTCACTATGCATGCACTTTGAAAACCACTTACACAAAGAATCATTAGTAGATCCAAATATAATATCATCTACATATATTTGAACAACTAATATATCTTGACCTTTAATAATGGTAAACAAAGTAGGATCAATTTTACCTCTAATGAAACCATTTTTGATCAAAAATTCACTTAACCTTTCATACCATGATCGAGGTGCTTGCCTTAATCCATAAAGTGCCTTCTTGAGCTTGTAGACACGGTTGGGATATTTTTCATCCTCGAATCCTGGTGGTTGCTTGACATAGACTTCTTCCTTTAGATATCCATTTAAGAATGCACTTTTGACGTCCATTTGATGTAGCTTGAACTTCTTGTAGCATGCAAATGATAACAGCATCCTAATAGATTCCAATCTTGCAACCGGAGCATATGTTTGATCAAAATCAATTCCTTCTTGCTGATTGTATCCTTGTGCAACAAGTCTGGCTTTGTTCCGAGTGATAGTACCAAATTCATCAACTTTATTCTTGAACACCCATTTGGTTCCAACAATTGAAGCATCCTCTGGTGGATCAACAAGTTCCCAAACATCACATCTTTCGAATTGATTGAGTTCTTCTTGCATTGCCATGATCCAATTTTCATCTTGTAAAGCCTCTTGAACATTCTTTGGTTCCTCTTGAGCTATGAAGGCAACATAAGCACAAATGTTGGCTTGAGCTTTCCTTGTCTTGATTCCAGCTGATTTATCTCCAATGATCAACTGAGGAGGATGATTCTTCACTGTTCTAGTTGATTTTGGAAGATTATGTTGAGCTATGACCTCTTCATTCCTTGTAGTCTGCCTAGGAGGAGTCTGATCAACAACATTTTGGCTTGCTGATGAAGTTTGACCTCTGGATTCATCCAATGTAAGCTTTGACATCTTATCCAAGGTTTCTTCAAGAGATGGAGTGGATTCAGTAGCATTATTGCCTTCTGAAGTTGTGGCAGTTGACTTGTCAGCTTGCTGATTTCCAGTTTCCTTCACTGTCAGCTTGCTGCTAGTACCTGTACCTGCACATTCTTCCTCATCCCTTGCAAGATCATCAGTAGACTCTTGAAATGAAACATCAATAGACTCTTCAACAGTATGTTTAGAAAGATTATACACTCTATAAGCACGACTTGTTAAAGAATAACCCAAGAATATAGCTTCATAAGATTTAGAGTCGAATTTACCATCCCTATCAATGGTTTTGAGTACGAAGCACTTAGATCCAAAAACTTTGAAGTAGCTGATGTTAGGCTTCTTTTTCCTTAGCAATTCATAAGGAGTCTTGTTGAGAATTGGCCTGATAAGTACTCTGTTAAGAACATAGCATGCTGTGTTGACAGCTTCTGCCCAAAAACTTCTTGGCAGCTTGCTCTCCTGCAGCAATGTCCTAGCTGTTTCTTGTAAGGACCTGTTCTTACGCTCTACAACTCCATTTTGCTGAGGTGTACGAGGTGCTGAGAACTCATGTGAGATTCCTCTTTCTTCACAATAAGTAATGAAGTCTTTTTGGAATTCCCCACCATGATCACTTCGAATACCTACAAGTCTTGTATCTAGCTTGTTCTCAAGCAACTTGATTAGTTTCTCAAATTCACTAAAAGCACAATCTTTAGTACGCAAGAATAATACCCAAGTGAATCTAGAATAATCATCAACAATAACAAAGGCATATTGTTTACCTCCAATACTCTTATAAGCTTCGGGACCAAAAAGATCCAAGTGAAGAAGCTCTAAAGGTTTAGAAGTAGATACCATTTTCTTTGCCTTATGTGGAGTCCTTGTTTGCTTTCCTAATTGACAAGCAGAACACGTCTCCATCTTGACATACTTAAGCTTTGGTAGTCCTCGAACAAGCTTCTTTGCTGACAGCTTGCTGAGATGATCCATATGAGCATGTCCAAGCCTTCTATGCCAAATTTCTGGATTATTATCCACAGCTGCTAAACAAACGCCTGCCTCCTGTTCTTCAAAGTTCAAAACATATATATTTCCTTCCCGTTTTGCAACTAGAGGAGTTTTGTTAGCACCAACAAGTATAGTACATTCATTCTTACCAAAGTTAACAATATGACCATCATCAAATAACTGACTTATACTAAGCAAGTTATAAGTAAGACCTTTAACATATTGTACCTTGTTGATAGAAATGATACTATTACCTATAGTTCCTTTGCCAAGAATAGGAAGAGTTTTGCTATCACCAATTGTGACACGACCACCCTTCTTCATCTTCAAGCTTAGAAACTGAGATTTGTCTCCACTCATGTGCCTAGTGCATCCACTATCCAATATCCATTGATTTGGCTTTACTTTAGACACGAGACAAACCTACAAAACAAACACAAACAACTCAACGTTTTGGTACCCAAATTTTGTTGGGTCCAACAGTGTTAGTTGATAAAACATATAGAACATTAAGATCAGATTTCTTGATCCACATTTGGACCACTTTAGAACTCTTCTTCCATGTTCTGCCGGTCTTATCAGCATACTGTCTTGGAGCTGTCTTCTGTCTGTTTATGTTGTCAGCATACTGCCTGTGAGCTGACTTCCTTTCCCAGCTTGCTGATTGAGTATTCTTCATTGGACAATTATTAGCAAGATGGCCCTTCTTTCCACATTTGTGACAAGTCACCCAAGGCATGGCATAATTATATGGAATGCCATTTTTCCCTTCATATCTCATTGAAGATGTGGATGTAGAAGCTGCACCAATGCCTCCTTTGTCATGAGAACCTTTAGCTTGTTTCATTATAGATTTGAGACTTTCTTCTCCTTGAACAAACTTTCCCATGGCTTTCTGAAGATCTTTGACTTCTTGCTCCAATGATTTGATCTTTTCAACTTGAATAGAGATTTCGGCTAAGCTTTGAGATTTGCTTAACTCGAACGCCTCCAAGCTTGCATCCTTAGCTTTAAGATCTGCTCTCAGCGAGCTGAGTTCCTTCATGAGTGTATCATTCCTTCTTTGGATTTGCATGTTGTTCCCTTCAAGTTGTGAGATTTGTTCCTTGAGAGTAGCAATGATTCCACTGCTTGCCTTGGCACTCTTTTCATTCAAGAAATCACCTATGACTTTCTTCAAATGAACATTTTCTTTCTCGAGCTCATAGTTCTCATTCTTTAGATCAATGAGTTCCATAATTGATAGACAACTCTTATCCTGCATGGTTAGTTCACAAGATGTTGTATCAATAGAATGTAATTCAGAATTAATAGAATGTACCTCACTATTAGTCTCTGAATCTGAATCAGTTGTCTCTATTGAACCATCGAGACCAACAAGAGCCAAGTTAACCATCTCATCACTTGAAACATCAGAAGCTGACTCATCTTCATCATCACTCCATGTGAGAAGTGCCTTTGATTTCTTTTTGTTCTTGTAATCAGCTTGCTGTTTAGGCGGCTTAGACTTGTTTTTCAGCTTGTAGCAATCCCTTTTGAAATGTCCTTTCTTGCCACATTCGAAGCATGCATCATCTTTTAGATCTTTCTTTGCACCAAAAGCTTTCCCCTTTTCTCTTTTCATCTTATTCTTCTTTTCGATCATTCTCTTGATTTTTCTGGACATAAGAGCTAGATCCTCATCTGATTCTGTTTCCTCATCTGATTCCAGCCTGCTGGTAGTGGAGTGAAGTGCAAGATTCTTCAATTTCTCTGTTGGCAGCTTGCTGCTTTCTGAGCTGTTAGCTTCAATCTTAGCTTCAAATTGTTCTAACTCAGCAAATATAGCCAGGTGATCCATAGTATCAATGTTGAGAGCTGATTCTAATGCTGTGACCTTGGCACCATATTCGAATGGAACAGCATTTAGAATATTCATGTTGATTTCCGATTGAGGAATCTTTTTGCCAAGTCTTTCAAGACTGTTGAGAGTGACTTGGAATCTAGCTTGGCTTTCTCGAATGGATTCTCCCTTCTTGATAGCAAAGCTTCCAAATTCTTTCATAAGCTTTCCGAGCTTGACTTTCTTTAATGCCTTTGAGCCTTCGTGATATGTCTCCAATGCATCCCAAATTTCTTTTGCAGATTTGAGAGAAGAGACCTTGTCATATTCAGCTTGATTCAGCCCATTGATTAATGTACTCCTAGCTTTTCCATTGGCAGCAACCTTTGATAGCTCGTCCGCTGTGAGAACATCAACGTCCTTGACTTTGCCCTCGCTATCACGATATTCATAAGGACCTCTTTGCACAACTCTTTGCATTAGGGGATCTCTGGATAGATGAGCCTCCATTTGGCCTTTCCACCAATTGTAGTTGTCAGAACCCGTGAGGAGAGGAGCTCTAAAATCGGACTTTCCCTGAAAGTTATCAGCCATATCGATCGATACTATTCCTGTTACAGAAGTATTAGTACAAACACAGCTCTGATACCAATTGAAATTACACACCTAGAGGGGGGGTGAATAGGTGTTATGGCTAATATACCCGATTTTTATAAGTTACCGAATAATTAATCTGTCAATGACAGCCTGCTGTTAATTTTCAGAGTAAACTGTTAGCCTGCTAATAAGATAAATGCAATGCAGATAATGTAAAGCAGTATGCTAGCAACACCAAGAATTTTAGCCAGGTTCGACCCCTAACCCTAATGGTCTACGTCCTGGTCCCCTACCAACTGGTAAGAGATTATATTATTAATCAATAATAACAACGATTACAAGATTCAATAATATAACTCCCTTTCTCCCTTGTTCCTGTTATCAGCCTGCTGAAACCCCTGAACCACGAACCAAAAGCCTACCAAGACCTATACTTCCCAAGTATATTCTCCAAGCTAACTAGTCCCCTTGTTCCCTTGTTTCACAAGCTCGATACACAGCAACAAAACATTACACCTTGAACAATACAATGAATAAGTGTAATACAACCGAAACTATGAACTCTCAATATAGATATATATGCAAATATAAGTACTAGAGCTCAATAAAAGATTTAGCAATGTAAAGAGTTGTATTTCAGAAAGCTTGGTGTGTTCTCCTTGTTCTCTCTCGAAAATGAAAGCACACACAAATTTATATACATCATACCAACGGTCATAATCCAACAAATTTCCCAACGATCTTGGTAACAACCTCACGTTTAAATTTGAATTGAATGATGAACGTTTGAATGAAGTAAGATTACTGAGTAAAGGATAAGTCACGTTTGAAATCATCTCAGTAAAGTATTTAAAATAAAACCCGTTTGAAACTAAATAGGAGTTTGTTAAAGATAAGATTGATTTGAGAGAAAATCTCCTATTTGTTAGGAAAACGTTTTTGAATGAAAACTCTTTATAAAACCGAGCTCTAATATTTATATAAGATATATACAAATATTAGAATCCTTACAAAGTCGTTTCCTATTAAATCTCCTTGAAAATAGACTTTGATCTTTATCCGATTGTTTCTCTGTTCACGCTGTAAGCCTGCTGATAGCTTGTAAATATCCCTGTAAGCTTGCTGACAGCTATAATCATGCTAACATCCTGAAATACTGTTAGTCCGCATAAACAACCTTTGATAGCATGCTTACACATATCAGTTTCATGTTATTAGCTTGCTGTTAGTGTCATCATCAAAACCTTGAGAGTATCAATCTCCCCCTTTTTGATGATTACAGTACTCGTGAATACGAATACGAATACGAATCTAACAAGATCACTCATGACTATATTTAGTTTTATAGATTAGATGTAAATTAGTAATTTGTCTCATGTTATGAACAGTACCGACATTACAAATAGGAAAAGAAAAAAGATACGGAGGGAGTATAGAGTTTTGAGATGAAACACATGCATGAACCGGTGGGTGCACCATAAATATAGACAAACTCCCAACTGCATTCACGTTAGATTTGATTTGGATGTATTATATTATAAAACCATCCATTCCACTATTTTTGTAGGAGTACATAATACAGTACATGTCAATCTCATTTTAAATAATACTCCCTCTGTACCAAAAAACATTTCCTGTTTTGATTTTTTGCACTGTTTATTGTAAGCAATTGACTACTAATTTATGCATAATTTATAAGATAAAATATAGTCATGAGTGATCTTGTTTGATTCGTATTTATGAGTACTTTAATACAGTGAAATTTTTATATTTAATACTAATACGAAATTAAAAATATTAAAGATAAGAAATGTGTGTTGGCAAACGCGCACATGATTAACAGGAAAAGTATTAAGAGACGGAGGGAGTAATATCAAAAGGGAGAAAAGAAAGTTGGCCCATTTCTTCACTCAATTCATCTATACTTTCCCTAGCGCCATCATATTTTCACAACCAGAGACAGACAGTATGTGATGGTTTGATTTTGATAGACCACTTCAGTCATAATTTCATTCATATTTATCAGCATGATTAATAAAATGGAAAATCGAAATTAATACTCCCTCCTTACTATTTAATTGTATACGTTTCTTTTCAACTGCTCGACACGCATTTTAATGCTCTTATAAAATATATTTCTGTAACTTATTTTTGACATTTTCTTTTTCTGAATAAAAATATAACATCCAAACTTTAATTCAGAAAAAGAAAATTTTAAAAATAAATTAAACAACTGCACTTTACAGGAGCATTAAAGTCCGTGCCGCGTCCCCGTCCCCCAATGTATACTACTCAGGGGGACGGAGGGAGTAAGTTAGTTTATAAGTTCATAATTTATCAAAATTTATTTTGCTAAATCAGAAATTTTAGTCAAATCAGAATATAATTACTAAACAAAATATTATTTAAAATTTAATCAAAAACTTATTGAAAATTTTCAAATGAATCAAAAAATTTTAGAGCACTGTTTATGGTGATTAAACATAATTCTGAAAATGTTAAAACCAAAATATATTAATAAATTATGAAATTTAGTGATAATTTTTAAATTGATGTTTCGACTGTTTACTTGAAATTAATGGGATAAATATTTTTCATTATTTTTTAGTTTTTGCAATTTTAGCGGCTCAGTCGAAACTATGGTCTAAAACCCAAGTCGAGACATAAATATAAATCATCACTGTTTCTTCATAGTTGAGAGGTAACGTAAACCTCACTCAAACTTGTTGCTCTAGCAAATGATATAGCTTCTCTCCCTATGCCTCATCAATCCCCTATCCTACACATGTTTTTGATCATTCATTTCTCTGTATCTACCAAGATATTTGAGATCTTCAATCCAATCCCCTAGCTTCACAGTCTATTGACACAACCCTCTTTTTTATTCACCCAAGGCATAAAAAACAGAACCATTTTCCCCATATAAGGCCTAGTTGATTGCTAGCCTCCTTGTACTATTCTTCTTGATCATGAAAGAGAATGACCAAAACTTCTCAGATTCTTCATGTGATCTGCCTTGCAGAAGGCACCCAAATGCCTCTTCTGTTGGAATCTGTGCTTATTGTCTCAAGGACAGATTGTTGAAGCTGGTTTGTCCAGATTGTGGAGAGCAGAGGCTGTCTTCATGTTCTTGCTCTGAGGTTTCTTCTTACAGGAACTCTTGCAGTGCTGTTGAGGTGGGAAGTGTTGGCAGAATCTCTTTCTTGATTGAGAGTGAGAGATTTGAGGATTTCCCGGAGATTAGATCACATGTGAAAGTGCTCAAGAGGAGTAGTAGTTGCTGTGTTGAGGCTAAGAAAAGTAGTGGATTTTGGAAGATTGGTCATTTTTTTAGGAAAAACAGAGGAAAACAGAGTAAAAATGGTGAGGTTTATGAAATGAAGCCTGGGATTTCAATGGCTGATTGTGAAGGTATTTCAAGATCTAAGTCTTTATGTAGTTTCAGACGCAGTTCTTTCAATGACCCAGATCAAGAAAGTGCTGAATTTGCATTGTCAAGTGCTAAGGTTTCTGATGTTAATGAAGCTGCAGAGCCAAGAAAAAGTAGTTTTCTCAGAAGAATTTTATTCGAAGCCAAAAATATGAGGAATCACAAGGAGATGAGATGCGGTGGTGAATCACTAGGTGCAAAACAGTGTGGTTTAAAGGATGATTTGAGTGAAGTGGATGATGATGGGTCAGAGTTTATTGATTTGAATCTTGGTTTGTCAAGGAGTTCTAAAACAGAGGACTCTGTTCCAGTGTCAAACCATTTTGACAGTGTTCAAGATAGGTTATTTGGGCATGGGGGATCATGCAGAATCACTGTAAATGACAAGGAGATAAAAAAAGGAAGCAAAGGAAAGAAGGTTTGGAGATGGATTTTGAGTCATCAACATCAACATGGTTGGAGGAGCTCAAGCAAAAAAGATGCAACTCAAATCTTGAATGTTTAGAAGTTTAATGAACTTGTGTTAATCGAACAATTAATCGGTTAAATCGGGGATTTTTAAGACATAAGTCGGATGCTGTGTATCGTAGTTTAGTTTAGAGATCCTTGTTATCATGTGGAACTTGGAAGTCATCCATTGTAAGTTTACTCTAGTTCTAAAAATTCACCTATATAATTGACCAGTACCTGATCAATTGCTGCAAGATCCCTTGTGGATTCAGTTATTAAAGTTTAATTAAGTTGCATATTTTAAAATTAAATGTATAATAAATTAATAAATATAAAAATGTTAGGACTATGGTTAGGAGAAGCCGAACCACAGAGGCTCAAGGTTGAAACCCGACTCATGCTTTCGAGTTTTTATCAAATCAGCCTCTTTATTAGTTTTTATAAATTTGTTATATATTTAAAAATTGAAAAAAAATATATTTAATATTTGAAATTTGTGGCAAAATACTATATAATCAAAATATGCAAAACTCGCTTTGTTTTTTTATATTAGTCACTTTGACTTCTTGCACGTATTTTGAGTTGCAATAAAAATGTATTTCTATACATTATTTTTTATTTTTTTTTCTGAATAAAAATATAAATGTTAAACTTTAATTCATAAAATGAATTTTTTTAAAAATAATAAGTAGAAGTATGTTTTTTGTACACCTCGAATTACGCGCACAAAGTCAACGACATCCTTAAAAGTCAAATTACGTGCACAAATAAAAGCACTTCTTTTCATAAGAAGTCAATTTCTACATTTCTTGACCCGTTTGCGTAAAGAAGTCAAATAAGTCAGAAACAATTATAAAAAACTTGTGTTTTACAAAATCATCAAATAATAAAAGTAATAATATTTTAATGTTAAAAAGATTTGGATAATTGAATAATAGTGATCCAAATTTGGACGAGTACTATTCACTGATCCAAATTTAGATCACTTTTTAGTCCATAATTGGAGTGGTTTGGGCAGTTTTGCCCCCAAATTTGAATTTTTGGATCACGGTAGGAGATGCCTTAGGCCAACTCCAACCATAAATCTAAATTTGGATCATCAAATGATCCAAATTTAGGGCGGTATCCAAAATTCCAAATCATATTCCAACCATGTGATCCAAATATATATCTAAATTTATTCATCCTTATGATATTCATATACTTCGATTTTAAATATTTTAAAAAATGATTAACTAATTTCATCATTAATTATAATAATACATTAATTAACGACTAGACAAAGATAAAATATTACAAAATAATTCAAAAAAGTTAAACCGGTACATAAAAATATATTAAAAGCATTAAAATATTACATTAAAATACTAATTCTCAGAATTAGTATATTTTTCTTACAAATGCTCAATTAGTGCATTTCGAATTTCAAGATGGGCAATATTTATCTTTGATTTTTCTGTAGAAATTGTTAAATTGTTGAATTTTTATGTATTTTGAAATTTTAATATATAATTAATTGTTGTTTTAATTATATTCTAATTTTAATTAATCTATTTTTAATAACATTAAGAAAATCATCAAATAATAAAAATAATAATATTTTAATGTTAAAAAGATTTGGTTCAGTGAGTAGTAGTGATCCAAATTTGGACCAGTACTATTCACTGATCCAAACTTGGATCACTTTTTAGTCCATGGTTGGAGTGGTTTGGGGCAAAACTGCTCCAAATTTAGATTTTTGAAGTTGGAGATGCGCTTAAGCTCCGAGTTCTGAAAGTAAATTCCGGAGAAGGTTGCAGGCTTGCAGCAACCCAGTTGAAAAACCAATCTTGCAAAGAATATATGAGAATCGATGGAGGACTATATTAATCACATTATTAGAAAAACGGTTAATGTTTTGACAGAAGTTCGATGTGTTTCTTCTCAACAGACAATATTCTGTCGAAATTAGCCAACTTCGATATAATTCTGTCAAAAATTAACTAATTTCAACAGAAATTTTAGTCGAAATTATCGGCGTTTCTTATAATGTCAACATGCAGATGATCTCGAAACTACTGACATTCCTTATAATCACCTTTTGAGGCGTTCATGTATATGGTATAGTTGTACAGAGCCATCAGAATTATAATGTGTAGGCAGAAGACATAGTTGTGTCAAAGGCTTAGATGAGCATCAATGAGCGAGAATGTAGAACCGATTATGAGGTTTGCGTTCAATATTTCAACACAGGGCTCTGAAGAAAGATTAATCGATCGATCCAATGCTGCTTCTTGTAATAATTTCTGCACCAGTTTCTTGTAATAACTTGATATTATCCCAACCTCTTGTACTAATCTAATGCGCTCCATTGTTCCTAAGAAGTTAATTACCATGAATTTCTCTGCTTTAGTATTCTTATGCAAATCAGCATAAAATATACTCCTACTTCATTGCATATTTAACCTTATATATTTAAGTTTTCTAGCTTCCAGAAATGTTTAAATTATGTAGCTAGGAAATCAGAAATCATTTTTACATGTTCTCTGGATTTCATTCTCCATACGATGTTGCATAACATGGCTCAACCGCTGCTGAACTTATAGGCCTGATAGTTAAGACACAAACATGTCAGTTCGAATCGACTCGAGAGCAACTGCAGTGATGCACTTTTTAGCGCCCAACTTCTACGTCAGTAAGAAGCTTATGCTTCTAGCTTCTGCTTTTCTTTACCCGTTTGTGTAAAGAAGTAGAAGCAATTCCAAGAAGCTGAGAATGTTAACTTCTATCTCAGAGCTTCTGCTTCTTTTCCAGACACTTTATTAACTTTGTTACACATATATAAAGTCAGCATAAGGTCAACTATGCAAGTGCCAGCTGTAATATAGTGCAAGTTGATGCTTTCAGTTGTGTATAAATATAGCTTTAGTAGTGCTCTGTAAATAACAACTTCATAACAAACTTTGTATATAGCTTTTCATTTCAATGAGAGAATATGTTCTACTCTTCTGCTTCATAGTTTTGACATGGTATCAGAGCTATGATCTTCGCTCTTCTCGCTCGTCACCTTGATTCATCGTTGTTATTCTCGCCGATCTTCTGGATTTCTCGCTCAGTTTGCTGATTCATCGCTAATTCTTCGTCTCTGCTTCATCAAGTTGCTGATTGATTCTAGATCTGGTGTTGATTTCGAGCTTCATCACATCGATACAAGTTTGTTTCATCTCTTACTTGCAATTACATCTATTTTGTGTTATCATGACTTATGCTGCTGCTACTGTTGGTAACACATCTAATGCTGCATCTGCAATTGATGCTAATCATCCACTTTATCTGCAAAATTCTGATAATCCTGGAATTCCTTTAGTTACTCAGCTACTTACGGATCAGAACTTTCATCAATGGAGTAGATCTGTTAAAATTGCTCTTAATGCTAAAATGAAATTAGGTTTAATCAATGGAACCTTCCCTACACCACTGGTTACTGCTCCTCAGTTTGCGTTGTGGTCAAGATGTAATGATATGGTTCTGTCCTGGCTGTTGAATTCTATGACTGAAGAAATTCGAGACAGTGTGTCTCATTTCTCAACAGCCAGAGAGGTTTGGGATGATCTTACTATGCGTTTTTCACACACACAGTCAAATATGCCTCGAGCGTTTTTCACACACACAGTCCACTTTATCTGCAAAATTCTGATAATCCTGGAATTCCTTTAGTTACTCAGCTACTTACGGATCAGAACTTTCATCAATGGAGTAGATCTGTTAAAATTGCTCTTAATGCTAAAATGAAATTAGGTTTAATCAATGGAACCTTCCCTACACCACTGGTTACTGCTCCTCAGTTTCCGTTGTGGTCAAGATGTAATGATATGGTCCTGTCCTGGCTGTTGAATTCTATGACTGAAGAAATTCGAGACAGTGTGTCTCATTTCTCAACAGCCAGAGAGGTTTGGGATGATCTTACTATGCGTTTTTCACACACACAGTCAAATATGCCTCGAGTGTTTCAGTTAAGAAAAGATGTAGCATCTGTAAGTCAAGGCAATATGTCTATTACTGCCTACTTTACCAAATTCAGAACTCTGATTGCTGAAGTTGATAGAATGGAGCCTTTGCCTAAGTGTGCCTGTGAGAATGCTCTCAGGCTGGACAAATATGAAGAAAAGATCAAACTAGGTCAATTTCTTATGGGATTAAGTGATCAATACACTGCTGTTAGAGGTCAATTGCTTATGATGCAACCTACTCCAAATCTTACTCAAGCTTATTCTCTGTTGTTGCAAGAGGAATCTCAAAGAGAGTTTGCTAAAACTGCTCAGACTCCTCTGGTTGAGAGCATGGCCATGAATGTCAAATACAATGCCTTGTCTAAGTTCAAGCAAAATACAGCTTCTACCAGTTCTCGAAAGACTAATGATAACACTGCAGCATTTTGTGATTACTGTCAAAATTCTGGTCACACTAGGGACAAGTGTTTCTGTTTACATGGGTATCCAGAGTGGCATAAAATGCATGGCAAGCCTAAACCTAAGCCAAGGAAACTTAATGCTACAAAATCAGCTGCTCAGGTTACTGTTGCTTCTAATGTAACATCTACTACCAACTCTGATCTTGTGCAGGCTGAGAGTAACAAGGATGTCACTGGCTTTTCTGATGCTCAATGTGCTCAGCTCTCCAAAATGATTCAAGACACACTTAGACAGAACTTGCCATCTACCAGTTCTCAAATGTCTGGTATTTCCTCATTTCATGTGCATTCATGCTCTACAGTTCATTCTGTATTGCACAGTACTAATAATCATGGTTATACCTGGATTCTAG
This sequence comes from Daucus carota subsp. sativus, assembly GCF_001625215.2. Taxonomy (NCBI): domain Eukaryota; kingdom Viridiplantae; phylum Streptophyta; class Magnoliopsida; order Apiales; family Apiaceae; genus Daucus; species Daucus carota. The sequence goes on from NC_030389.2 coordinate 31,811,204, forward strand.
ATTCAGGGGCCACAAATCACATTACATGTCACAAACACTTATTGTCAAACTCTAAACCACTTCATGCTCAGTTATATCTCCCTGATGGGAAATCAGTTGAAATTACTCATATTGGGAATATCCAATTGGGTACAACTTTGACATTACTTGAGGTTCTTTGTGTTCCTCAATTTACTTGCAATCTTATATCCATTTCTAAACTGTTATCTCATCCTTCTTCACGTGTGGTTTTCTCTGCCAATATGTGTTTTCTTCAGGACCCTACTTTGAAGAAGGAGAAAGAGATTGGTAGACTGCAGGATGGCCTGCATAAACTTCATGTGAACTCTAGTTCCTCTTTGAGTTCATGTAATATCAGTAGTCAGTTTCAAACTTCTAACACTTCTACAGTGCAAGTTTGTAATACTTCTAATAGTCCTAATGCTCAGTTATGGCATAATAGGCTGGGGCATCCCTCTACCACAGTGTTAAACAAACTTTCTGTTGTTGAACCTCACACTGTTTCTTTTAATGATTGTGATGTTTGTCATTTTGCTAAGCAACACATGACTGTGTTTCCTGTTAGTACTAGCAAAGTATCTGCTATTTTTGACTTGATTCATTTAGATGTTCGGGGCCCTTACAGACAAGTTACACATAACAACTTTAGTTATTTTTTAACTATAGTTGATGATTTTTCTAAAGCATCTTGGGTTTTTTTGTTTTCTCACAAAACTCAAGTTCCCACTCTGATTAAAAAATTTCTCAGTTATGTGGATAAGCAATTTCACACCTCTGTTAAAACTTTACAATCTGACAATGGGACTGAATTTACAAATCATGATATTCAATCTCATTTAAAATCTTTGGGGATTGTACATCAAACATCTTGTCCTTCTACACCTCAGCAAAATGGACATGCTGAAAGAAAACATCAGCATCTGTTAAATATTGCTAGAGCTCTGAAATTTCAGTCACATTTACCAAATTCTTTTTGGGGGGACTTCATTCTCACTGCTGCACATATTGTTAATCTTTTACCAGTGCAAAGCCTTTCTTTCAAGACACCTTTTGAAGTTCTATACAACACTCCTCCTGATTATTCAACTCTCAAAACTTTTGGCTGTCTGTGTTATGTAACAAAAGTCAATCCTTCAGACAAACTTGAGTCTAGAGCATTTAAGGGAGTCTTCATTGGATATCCTTTTGGGAAGAAAGGGTATAAAATATTTAATCTACATACCAGAAAATGTGTCTATTCTAGAGATGTTCAGTTCATTGAACATGTATTTCCATACAAAGAAGCACATCCTTCTGGTTCTTTGTCTTTACCAGTGGATACTACTGTATTTCCTGCAGTACCTGTGATTCCCAATCAGTCTACAGAAACTGTCATTACTGTTCCTCAACAGTCAACAAATTCAAACACATCTCTTCCTGTAGAGTCTCCTACTGTGCCTAGACCTACTAGAGTCAAACAGTTGCCAGCTAAATTTAAGGACTATACAGGCCTTCCAACTACACATGCAGTGCTGCCAGCTTGCTCTTCTTCTTCAGGTACTCTATATCCTTTGCAATCTCACTTATCATATCAACAGTTTACTCCTAAATATCAAGCTTTTCTGACCTCTGTTGATAAGATTCCAACTCCATACAATTTTTCTCAAGCTGCTCCACATCCTGAATGGTTTCAAGCCATGAAAACTGAAATCTCTGCTTTGGAATCCAACCATACTTGGGATTTGGTTTTAAAACCAGGTGATCAGCACATTGTAGATTGTAAATGGTTGTTTAAGGTGAAGTATCTGCCTGATGGTTCAGTTGAAAGATACAAGGCTAGATTGGTGGCAAGAGGATTCACTCAGACTTATGGAGTAGATTACTTTGACACTTATGCACCTGTGGCCAAAATGATTACTGTCAGATTGTTTCTTTCAGTTGTTGCTGTGAGAAATTGGTCAGTTTCTCAACTTGATGTGACCAATGCATTTCTGCATGGAGATTTGCCTGAGACTGTTTATATGAGACTTCCCCCTGGGTATGCATTTCTCTCTGAGCAGTGTCCATCTAATTCTCATGAATATGTCTGCAAGTTAGTGAAGTCCATTTATGGACTCAAACAAGCACCTAGAAGGTGGTTTGTTAAATTCTCTACTGCTCTAAAGGAATACAATTTTCAGCAATCTCACAGTGATAACAGTTTATTCACTCTGCATAAGAACAATCAGTTTGTGGCTGTTTTGGTATATGTTGATGACATTTTGATGTCTGGTTCTTCTGACAATTTGATTGCTGAAGTAAAAGCATATCTGTTAACAAAATTCAAGATTAAAGATCTTGGTCCCTTGAAGTATTTTCTTGGGATTGAAGTAGCTAGATCTGCTAAAGGTTTTTATTTGAATCAAAGAAAATATGTGTTGGATTTGCTCAGAGATACTGGCATGACAGCTTCTAAGCCTTCTACTATTCCAATTGAGCAAAATGATTATTTACTGGATAATCAATCTGCTTTGCTCAAATGTTCAGAGGCTTCCACATATAGACAACTGGTGGGTAGACTCATTTATCTTACCATTACCAGACCTGATTTATCATACTCTGTACATGTGCTGTCACAGTTTATGAACTGTCCAAGAGTGGATCATCTGTATGCTGTCTTCAGGGTTCTCAGATACTTAAAGCAATCTCCAGGTCAGGGTCTGCTGATATCTGCCACCTCACCTCTCACTTTAACAGCTTTTTGTGACTCAGACTGGGGGGGGTGATCCCATCACTAGACACTCACTGTCTGGTTATTGTGTTTTATTGGGAAAATCTGTGGTTTCCTGGAAATGCAAAAAGCAAACAACTATAGCCAGATCTTCTGCAGAAGCAGAGTACAGATCAATGGCTGATACTTGTTGTGAAGTAATCTGGCTGGTAGCAGTTCTTAAAGATTTGCTGGTATCTCCTCCATTGCCTATTGCATTTCATTGTGACTCTAAGTCTGCTATTCACATTGCTTCTAATCCAGTTTATCATGAGCGCACCAAACATATTGAAATAGACTGTCATCTGGTTAGAGAGAACATTGAGAAAGGGTTCCTGCAACCATTACATATTTCATCATCTGCTCAACCTGCAGATATGTTCACTAAGGCTCTTGGTGCTAAACAGTTGCTTGAACTTAGCTCCAAGTTGAATGTTTGTGATATGTTCCAACCATCCAACTTGAGGGGGGCTGTTACACATATATAAAGTCAGCATAAGGTCAACTATGCAAGTGCCAGCTGTAATATAGTGCAAGTTGATGCTTTCAGTTGTGTATAAATATAGCTTTAGTAGTGCTCTGTAAATAACAACTTCATAACAAACTTTGTATATAGCTTTTCATTTCAATGAGAGAATATGTTCTACTCTTCTGCTTCATAGTTTTGACAAACTTATTTATTTTTTATTTCTGATCCACTTCTACACTTTAAGCAAGAAGTCACTTTTTTTGATCTTGCCCAAATGGACCATCGACTGTCCACCAGCGTTGGAGGAAAAAAGTCCTGACAAAATCAATTATGGATGCTCTTATTTCACTACACAAGTCTCAGATTAGTTTTGCACTTCTCTCTGTATACATTGCAAGGGCTAACAGTATTTCGCCTTTGGAAACTCTTACCTACTACTTCTCCATTATGATTCACTATTCAGACTTCAGAGTGAAACCCTAAAAAAATGAAGAATTTTGTACACTCTGACACTCTGACCTGTTAGATTTTTGATCAAGGATTAAATTTTACAATTCATGGTTTATTTAAATCGTTTTGATTCATGAAGATGCTTTATATAGTGACTAGTGTACTCTATATTTTTTTTTGACATGAGTACTTTATATGAACCTATTTATAATCATTTGATTATTTGCACCTAACTTTAGGTGTTGTGACCATATCAAAAAATTAATATTTTTTTTAATTTATTTTTTCTAAAATAATATTTTTTTTGTGAGAACTTTTTAAAATATCAATTTTAAATATGTAATCAAACTTTCTAAAAATACGTGTAAAACTTCAACAACTTATCTAATGGAAGAGAGGGAGTATATAATTAAAAGATTATTAAGTACATGATCTTTATAAGAGTCAAGACCGTGAAATGACATAATTACCGATTTAAAGATAAATTATTGACTTGAAAAGTATATTAAGATGGATTACTTTGATAAGTATTTCAGAATTGTAATAAAATATAGTTTGACAATTTATTTTTAAATTTTTTTTTATAAATTTTTAAAATTATATTTTTATTCAAAAGAAGTATTTTTAATGATTTATGAAATTATATTTATATAAAATATAATGTGTGTTAGTTCTTCGACCTAAAGACTCTAGAATTAGGCGGACAGAGAGTAACAACGAGCAAGGACCTGCTTCTCAATCTAAATGGGCTTTCTTCACCGACAATTTTTTGTAAAATGGATGATGCCTCAAGGTTAATCATTTTGCTTCAATAACAAGCAAATTGCAGAACTTTGCTTCAGAAATTGCAGTAGTTAAGAGATAAAGAGAGGGGAGGAAATACTATATGCCCATTAGAAATGCTCTTAATGGTCGACTAAGTCACCAAAAGTAATTTAAAAACTCAAAGTCTGGGTCATATGAATTGAGAGATATTGGAAAAGATGACAATTCCAACGCTAAAATATAATTTGTATGTGACTTTTAGTCGGTTAAGAGACATTGTAAAAGATGACAACTCCAACGCTACATTTTATACTTGCTCTTTATTCATATTTTATTCATATAAATGATAAATGATAGGGAAAAGTAAAAACAAAGAAATGTTGGAGAATAATTAATATTATATTCATAAATAAAAAGAAAGAGCTACTAGAGACTTTTTATAAGATCGGAGAGATGATGAGTTCTTAAATATTTACAGAGTTTTTAAGAGTACATTAGAGCTCTCATTTTCACCTTGACTCTTTGAAATTGAAGTTAAGAGCTTGTATAGAGAGTTCTTTTGGAGATGCTCTTAAATATTCATATTTTATTATTATTTAAGAAAAAAATTCGAGAGAGAATGAGATAAAATTGAATAGAAATAGAAGGAAGTTAATATATATTTAATGATAATAAATTAAATATATAATAATCATATAATTTTTAATGTTGTTTGCTGATCTCTTTATTTCTCTTCGTTTCTCAATTGCATTCCGTTTTGCTCAGCCCGAACTAAATGGGCCGTCAGAGTTAGGATAAAAAGCCCATGCTCCAACACATTCTTTTATTTGACTTTAGTTACAAGCAACATATCTCATTGTTATTTACAACAAGTACTTTCACTTTGTTGACAAAACTCTGGGTCAACCTAGTTAATTAATGTTAGGACTCCCTAAACTAGTTTATTTTATGTTCGTGTTCAAACTGTTCAAACAGACACATGAGTATCCTTTAATTCTTTTGTGTATTTTGTCAGGATGGTTGCTGTCAGCTTGGATTTTGAGGCCCCAGTAAGCGTGTATTACCAAGTTTCATTCTTCTCGAATATTTGGAATTGAATATTTCAACCTTTTGTACAATCCATGCTAAAGGTAAATATTATTATGATGTTGATGTTGATGATAATGATTATGATGTGATGTTTTGTGGCGTTTTGCATTTGGGTTTTGATCAGCTTTGGAATTTGTGTGTTTATGACTTGGGTATTTGAGTTTTTAAGTGATTAGCTGAACTATGTTTTCTGGGTTTTTTTTATGAAGTTAAGAATCTTGGTTGCTGATTTGGGCTTTTGAGTATATGAAAAACTGGAAAATGGGCTGATTTGTTTTTAGGTGATCCTGTGGTGAATTTTGATTGAAGCTGACAAGGGAAGGGTTTAGTAGATGAAGTTCTGGATGATTAAGAGAGATTAAATTGTGCAGACCCTTTTGTGATTTTACATGAATTAAGGGTAAATTTTGGTTTTATTTGTATAAAAGGAAATTTTGGAAATAATAATGGTGGAAGTTTGTGAAATTTGGTGATATTAGTAGAGGTGAATTCTGTGGATTTTTGTGTGTTACAGGGGAGTGAGTACTGAGTAGTGATCTTCTGATGGCAACATCACCGTCTCCGAATTCTTCGCCTTCTGCTGACCCTCCTATAGCGACCACTGCGCCACCGCCTCAAGCATTTTCTCCGAGTTCTTTTCAGCCTAATGCAACTTCTACTACCCCTACTACTCAAGCCCCTCCTCCTTCCACCAATTCGACATCCTCTCCTCCGGTTTTGCAAGCGGTTCCACCAGCTTTGTCACCTCCTCCAGCTGATTCCCCACCACCGTCCTCCAATTCTCCTCCACCGACACCGATTTCAGCAAGCCCACCTACACCTATACTGTTGCCACCGACCAGTGCTTCAAGTACACCACCACCAAGCCCATCTGCTCCTCCGCCTACTCCTCCGGGAAATCCACCCACACCACCTAAAAGTCCACCTACTGCGCCACCATTGAGCCCGCCTAGACCCCCAGCAAGTCCACCTCCACCAGCAGCAAGTCCGCTTCTGCCACCATCTAGTCCTCCTCCGCCAACAGCAAGTCCACCTCGGCCATCAGCAAGTCCGCCTCTGCCATCAACGAGCCCTCCTCCGCAACAAGCAAGTCCACCTACATCGCCAGCAAGTCTTCCTAAACCGGCAGCAAGTCCTCCTAAACCGGCAGCAAGTCCACCTAAATCGGCAGCAAGTCCACCTTCATCCCCTACGAAACCTGAAAGCCCTCCGTCATTACCTCCACCTATACCACCCTCAGATCCCCCAAAGAATCCATCACCTCCGCCATCCTTAAATTCTCCTCCCAACTTAACTCCACCACCTTCCATTGGTCCTCCATCAATACCTTCTCCTCCTTCACCTTCTCGAGTACAAATACAACCATCAGGTAACCCATCTACCAACAACTCTAATACTCCTTCGACCTCAAAATCAGAAGGCAATGGTGGCATTGGTATTGGAGGGACTGTAGCCATTGTTTTGGTACTAGGTCTTGTACTGCTTAGTTTATTTGGAACTGTTATATGGTGTGTCAGAAAGCGAAAGAAGAAATTTGCTGGATCAAGTGGTGGTCATATAATACCAACCTCACAAAGTTCTTCTCCAAAATCAGGTAGTGCCTCTAAGTAAAATTTCTTTTCTTCGGCACTGCATCTTATTATTGCAGTATATGATCGGGCATGTCCATCTAGAGAATTTTATAAGACTGAACTTGAAGAAAAGGACTTGATCATTTCTAAAATTGAAACTTCTATATCTAAATTCATGGCCTCTACACATTTATGAAATTTTATACAATTTATTAGCATAATCATACTAGAGGCTTTTATGTGTATGTAACTCAGTTTTCTGATAACAGATTCAGGCTTACTAAAACTACATGCATCGGTAGTCAATGGTGGGAGTGGTAATGACAGTAGATATGTATATTCACCAAGAGAGCCAGGTGGATTGTCTAATTCAAGAGCATGGTATAGTTACGAAGAACTTTTGGATGCTACAAATGGGTTCTCAGAGCAAAATTTACTAGGTGAAGGTGGATTTGGTCGTGTGTACAAAGGCTACCTGCCAGATGGAAGGGAGATAGCAGTAAAGCAACTAAAGATTGGAGGTGGGCAGGGAGAACGAGAATTCAAGGCAGAAGTTGAGATTATTAGCCGTGTTCACCACCGCCATTTGGTTTCTTTAGTCGGTTACTGCATTTCTCTAAATGAAAGGATGCTTGTCTATGACTACGTTCCAAACAACAACCTGTACTTTCATCTGCATGGTAAATGATAGTGTTATACATGTAAAAAAAGAATTGCTGCATAGTTTTATGGCTCCTGTGCGTAATATGATCATACCCTTCGTCTTCTATAGGAAAAGGTAGGCCGGTAATGGAATGGGAAAAACGCGTAAAGGTTGCTATAGGCGCAGCTCGCGGAATTGCTTATCTCCATGAAGATTGTAATTACATTTTCATTTTCTGTTTTTACATTTTAGAGGGTACATCTTACAATACTTGCATAAGCAGCTTTTGGAATGTGTTCATAAGCACTTCTCTACTTACGACATTCCTCAGTAGCATGTTAATTTTCTAGTTTTTCTGATACAACTTTCATCTCTGCTTTTGCTAAGTGTTTGTCTGATGAGTTTATCGGTATTAAAAATGCACGTCTACAGGAGCACTGCCATTGTATTATGACAAATTTCACAAAATTTTCATAGCTGTGATAGTTATAGTGAACACTTTTTGAGAAATAGAGGGATACAAGTAATAGATATTCTATTTAGCAAAAAATAGTAATAGACATTTACATAAAATACTGTGTCATCAGTCATAAACAACCAGAATTTCCTAGCCATGTTATAGCCCCTTAATCAGCAGCTCACGTACTTGCAGCTTGAGACAATTGTCTGCAACGTTCTTTTATTTAATTGGTTTTTCATTAATCAGGTTTATTTTTCTACAACAGGCCATCCTCGCATAATCCATCGAGATATCAAGTCATCAAATATTCTTTTAGATAACAACTTTGAGTCGCAGGTATGCTACTTCTTGACTGACTTCCTTTAGCTGATTCCTGAGTTCATGCTTGAATTTTTAACATATTACTTTTCCTCTTTAACAGGTTTCTGATTTTGGGCTTGCGAAACTAGCTTTGGATGCGAACACCCATATAACAACACGTGTGATGGGAACCTTTGGGTATTTTAATTATCTGACTTTTTTGAATATAATATCAAGATAGGAACAGAGTCAGTGACTGGTAAGTTACTGCAGAAATTCTTGTTCTGTGAGAGTATAACATCAGTTTCATTTTTAGATACATGGCTCCTGAATATGCGGCAAGCGGCAAATTGACTGAAAAATCCGATGTTTATTCATTTGGTGTTGTGCTTTTGGAACTGATCACTGGACGCAAACCTGTGGATACTTCTCAGCCTTTGGGAGATGAAAGCTTAGTTGAATGGGTAAGTTCTCTAAATGCTGGCCCAATACTGTGCCTCTGAAACATAGTTGTGCTGTATCAATCAGTGTCTTTAGCCTCATAATTTTTTTAGTACAAGCTGGTCACAACATCATTGCTTGGCTGTGTCAATTGTTTCCATATAGTATTCCTCTGGTGTTTTCGCACTTGTATTAGGAGAAGTTCTCTGTATTCGACCACTTTCTTACTCTAATAATAAAAACTTATGGAGGTCTTATACTCGTTGAACATTTTTATTGTTTCCTTGTTAGTTGTTTTAGTTGCCTCTCTGATTTAAAACTTAGACTGTTTGGAATTTGTATTGTATTGTCTAGAAAAGCTTAGAAAACCTGAGATTGTCTGTTAGGCATTATGCAGTTAAAGCTAATTATATTTCTGCATATCGATATATAAAATTATCAATAGCTTAGAAAACCTGATATTGTCCTGTTAAATTATATTTATATCATAATATTTATTTCTTGATTTCAAAATAAATATCTTTTCTGCAAAAAGTGGCGAAGTATCTCTGTTTTAGCAAAAAAAGAGTCCAAAATTGGATGTAGTAAAATGAAAGATCAAGGCGATAGTTTTACATTTTCTCTGGGACATTTTTGCTGCACTATCTCAGCACAAATGATATGATTTTCATTAGCCTAGGGCCTCAAATTTGGTCGAGACGGCCTTGCTTGTACTCAAATTCTTAAACCAGTCCTAGTATATAGAACAAAACTGGACATTCTTCAACTCTACAATGTAAACCTTCTCAAAACAGTAGTCCTTGAATATTAACACATTATATTAGCAATAATGTAAGATATGTAACTACTGACTACTACTTGATTATTTACATATTACAAGGTAGTGTATCATTACACAACTTGTGAAAAACAATCACAGTCCTCGCTTATGCAGTTTGTCAAAAGTGATTTAACACTATTTTGTTTTTTTTTTGTTTGGTCCAAGAACATATATTGTTGCAGTTTAATGATTGATTATTGCTTTTATAATGCATATATCATGTTTATTATAATTTATAAGAATCAGTAAAATCTACGTACTCTTCTATAAATAATCAAATTATGAACCATCGTATTTCCTGTGTATAGCCAGTTTCTCTTATCCTTCTTTTTTAAAAACTTTGATATTTCTTTTAGGCTCGACCTTTGCTTGGTCATGCACTTGAGACCGAAGATTTTACAGCATTGGCAGATCCAAGGCTTGAAAATAAATATGTCGACATTGAAATGTTTAGACTGATGGAAGCTGCTGCAGCTTGTGTGCGACATTCAGCTGCAAAGAGACCACAAATGGGACAGGTAATACTTTCCTTTTCTCACTCTCTGTTCCATGAAATGCAATAGTAATTATTCTGAAGGAGTTCTCATCATCATTAGTATATTATTATCAGGTTGTGAGAGCATTTGATAGTATGGTCACAGCAGATTTAAGCAACGGGATGAAAGTTGGTGAAAGTGAAATATACAACTCTGCACAACAATCAGCAGAAATTAGATTGTTTCGGAGGATGGCATTTGGTAGTCAGAACTACAGTACAGATTATTTTAGTCAGAGTAGTAATAACAGTCAAAGACCTTGATATACATTTTTCGTATAGCTCAAATTTTTTATATATTCAAAGAGCGTCGCAGCAAAGCTGAGTAGCTGCAAAAGTAATTCGGAGCTAATAGAAGTAGGATTAGCTTGAATTTTGGACCAGATCCACTACAAGAACAGAGTCAAAACCATCCACTACAAGAACAGAGTCAAAACCGACAGTCGTTTCTAGAATGACATAACTAGACTGTTCCTGCTTATGGTCGAGTTTGAAACAAAACCGACCGCTAATATATACATTTTTTACATGCCGTTTTGCAGAAACAGATTTGCTTGATAATGTCAGTGACCCCAAACCAGAAAAATGATTACATAGCCTGCAAAAATGTCCAAATCTGAGAAGCTAAAATATAGGGGTAAATAAACTTAAACCTCTGATAAATTTGGCTTTCTATATTTGTTCAATTATATCAAGAATAGGAATAAGGGACAAACACATTTTACATTGCACATTTCTCAAAAGTCTATCTAATGAAAAAGGAAACAAAGTAGATTAATATCCAAATATTCAAGAACACAAAATCTTACAAATTTTCCTGGGTAATCATCCCCCAACATATTCTTGGAGATCTTCCTCAATTCGACACCATGGCGCCTGAGCTAGCATCTGAACAGCTTGAACAACTCAAAGAAATCTTCCAACGCTTCGACATGGACAAAGACGGAAGCATCACCCAGCTCGAGCTAGCTGCCCTTCTCCGGTCCCTTGGCATCAAGCCTAAGGGTGATCAAATCCATGCATTGCTGACCAACATGGATGCAAATGGCAATGGATCCATTGAGTTTGATGAACTGGTTGAAGCCATACTACCGAATATGAATGAGGAGGTTTTGATAACCCAGGATCAACTCCTGGAGGTCTTTCGCTCATTTGATCGCGATGGAAATGGCTATATCACCACAGCTGAGCTTGCGAAACAAATGGCTAAGATGGGACAATCATTAACTTATGCTGAGATATCCGAGCTGATGAAGGAGGCCGATACTAATGGCGATGGCGTTCTTAATTTCAACGAATTCGCCACCCTTATGGGAAAATCTGCGAGTGAATTCCTCAGTGCTCTTGTATGATCAGCCAGAGGAGAAAAGCAGCATTTTCATTTCAATCAATGTGGTGATATCTATTAGCATTTTTTGTATGATTTTTTGACAATTTGCCTGAAACTCTAATATATGATCCAGGTTTCATGTTCATGTATTTGTTCAAGATTTTCGTAGAAAATTTTAATATATCCTTGTACGATTTTTCAATATTTTGTCAAAAAACCAGAGAGAACTACGAATGTATGAACATATAAGCCTGAAACTGCAGAGATGCAACCAAGATATACGAAAAAAACTCGTTTCTGCTGTCCAATTCTATCTAAAGGATTCATACGTTTTCCGATTCCTGAAATCTTTTGAGGCAAATTCTACAAGAATGTATGTAGCATTCACAGAGAACCAAATGACAGTACAAGAATATGGTAAGCCAGGAAGAGCTGATTACTACAAAAACGGGTTACATTTTATTTCTACTTACGAACCCTTTCTGCTACAGAAAAGCTATAATGCCTCCGAAAAATCTGACAAAGTATACAAACTTACGGACCTTAACATAACTATAAACCTATGTTTCTGTATAATATCTACAGCTCCTATTCAGCCATTCAAAAGGGAAGAACTTTCGTCACCCCACACTGGTATAGTACAGTATAACATACCCTATCTTCTACGATGAGTACTTCCAATCAAGGGATTCGTTCTTGCTAATGTCCGGGCTGTAAAGCCTACAGTTGAACGATTAAGTGATCTCTGTTTCACCATATTGATGTATTCTGAGTCATCTAGATGACCTTCATGCCTTATCCACTGTATCATTCCATGGTATGTCGGAAAGAAATTCATCTGGATCGACTTGTATGAAATATAAGGGACCAGGGATGCTATCACTACACAGAGTGTGATCAGCCAGTAAAATGGATACGGAGCTAGAGTTTCTACGAAGATTTTATAACCTGTGGTTGTAAAGGTTGAAGACATGTTTCCATATACCAAGAGGAAAACATACCAGAGACCTATTTCACCCCAAATTGCTATGTGGTGGAATAAGGTGAAGTAACTAATTGAAAGAGCCATCTGGCAGTTAACCACCCAAACAATGCATGTATACATTATGGGGCCTAATACATCCCTCCCTGCAGTTTTTCCGTCATTGTTGTATGCTTGGGGTTCTAATGCACTTGCACAGAGAAAGAAAATTATAATACCGCTACAAATTCCATTAAGCATCCAGCCAATGATCCGCCGCCAAGTAAAGAGGAGATTTTGCACGCCTTCTTGGTACAGTGAGGGAAACTGTTAAAAAAGAGGAAAAGAAAGTATATCAGAATCTCAAATAGTTGCCGCAAAGACATAGCTATATCTATAATATATCTTCGCACTTCTGAAGAACAGTAGAAGTCAAACATGAAAGTTTGTAAGTATCGTATATGGGTCAGCAGATTTTCATTTAATTGGCTAGTCGCACACTGTAACCAGGTTCTTCTTATATTATTGGCTTGATCAAAAGATACTTTGTTCTTTTAAAGACAATAGAAACGATATACTTGCTAATTTTCTATGGTAAATATCACACTTATTATACTCCTTTAGTTTCTCATCAGAGAATGCCAGAAATGTATAATGAAAGAAAAAGTAAAAACTTTCAGGTGGTGCGGATGTCAATAAATTATAATACTAATAGAAAGATTTAACAAAAGTGCATGGGATAAGTCTATGCGTTATAAGAGACATGTCTACTGCTTTAGTGATTTGAGGTTTAAGCATACCTTTAGACAATATCGTGCTGATACATCCTGGTCAAAAACCCCCAAAGTAATCACTGGAAGTGATGTGAACAATACATTGTAAAGGGACAAATACCAATCATTATACGCTGGTGTCCCAGAGAATGAGGTATATGCCTCATACAAGAAAACAGTGAAGCCGAATGTGAGATTCTTGTAAAAGAAGTAGCATATCTGCCAGAAAAGAAATTTGCCAAGTCAAACCATGGGATTTCAAAATTCAACATAATTAAACATGAAAGTTTGAACTTTGAACAATCACACATTTTGACCTTCATTTCCCCATAAGCTGAATTACATACTATTATTAATTTTTTTGATAGTTAAACAAAAACGAGATGTATACCACCTTTTGTGACTAACAAGAATATTGACCTTAGCATCGAGGTGAACATTTTAAACAGAACTGTTGGGTTACTACATTATTACCATTGATGAAATCCTCCTGTAGCACCAATGCCCATGCACCAACAGTAACCGCTCCAAAAATCTAAACTGCGCTATGGCAATATCACTTGCCATGACTGCCTGATGTAACAGAAACACATAAAGGTTATAATAAACCAAACGAAATATAAACATTACACTTATTAAGTACATGAAATGATTGAGCACCTGCATTCCTTCAACACCACTAATTCCAATCCCAATATCAGCTTCTTGAAGCATTCCCACATCATTTGCTCCATCACCAATTGCCAGTGTTGTCTTTCCAGTTCCCAACTTAACAAGTCTTGTGACCTGCAATGCATGTACCATAGGAAACTTCTATAGAAACAAGATATAACATTGAAAAAAGTCCTCGTGGAAGTGTAGAGCATTTTAGGAGAGGACTTGACAACTTACCAGTGCCTTCTGTTTAGGTGATGAACGGCAACAGATTACAGATGCACATTTGACTGCAAGTTCTAAAAACATATCCTTTATGTCATCTTGCAAAGCATACACAAGTGATTTACCATCAATGATCAGAGCAAATACTTCAGAGCTTGATGACTTGATCAGATTCTTCCCATCATGTATCTGCTGGAGGACACTGCTCTTTGAGGCCTAAAAAAAGAGATCAAAATGCTCTATCAATATCATACAGGCTATAACATAATACCAGTCAATACCTAATATTTGTGTTACCTCACACAAATCAAAATCATGCACTTTAGATAGTATATTAAGTTAAGATAGTATTTTAAGTTCAAGTATTAATGTGTTATACACCTGATACATATTCACTCAATGTGGCAATAATAAGATAATACTGGTCAATACTTAACAAGTTATACACTTATACTGACTGTAGCAAAAATAAGAAATCTGGTCAATATTTGTTAAGTGCATTACGTTACACAACTACAATATTAAGATTGCATATCAAGTTCAACTATCAACGTGTATACGCTTTCACTCACTGCAGCAAGAGAAGAAGAAAGATAGGGTCCATCTTTATACGAAATATTATAATATCACATCTGACTATCAAATGTGCTATAATCACTAAACACGCAAATAAGAAGAAGAAGAAGAAGACTAATCAGAATGCACCTGAATAATAGCATCTTTATCTCCCATTTTCTCCAATTCTCTGATTCCAGGTGCATCTAAGTTTATCAGTATCTGCTTCATTCCTTGTCTAAGTAAGCTACAGGCGAAGCTAAAGAGTAGATATTTTGAAGGTCAGACAGGACTAGAGAAGCATACTTTGAGTATCAAATAAGGTGCACCTAGTTATCAGTCAAAATGGTCATACCCAATATTTATTGCAGTTTCCAGCTTATCTCCAGTCAAAACCCATATTTTAATTCCTGCTTGGGCAAGTTTGTCAATGGTTTCAGGGACCTGCAGGAATGATAAAGCACATCAACTTCAGATCCTACAGACACACAGAAGTAGAGAAAGGTAAGCTTTTAGCAACAGTGGAATATTAAACCAACCCCTTGTTGTAGTTTGTCCTCAACTGCTGTTGCGCCAAGAAGAATCAAATCCCTTTCGACCAGCTCCGTGGCCTCGTCAATTATTGTTTCCCGGTCTGCACTGACAAGATTCTTAGCCTCTTTAAACTTCTTATCAAATGCTTCATATTCTTCAGCACTGATTTCACGATAAGCAATTATCAATGTTCTTAAGCCTGCATCAGCATACTCATTCACATGTTTCCTAGTTTCATCTTCAAATTCCCTCCCATTTTCAGCAAGCCTTTCAAACATGACACTTCATGAAACCAGAAGTAAAGATTTAAAGCAATATCAAAACAGTACAGAAGTAATATACAAGGTCAATAGTACTTATGTTTGTGTAGTCGTGATGTGATAGAAGCAGAAAATTTGACCAACCTGTCAGCACCTTTGCAGAGTAATAACAACTTTCCCTCTTCATCTTTAATAATAACAGACATCCTCTTGCGTGAACTATTGAACTCCAAAACATTTAGAACTTCATACACCCTGGAAAACGATATTGTAATATGATTTACGTTGTTGTTATATTGTTGTTATATAACAAAGAAAAACACATGAATACTGGTAACTAGCTTCTATACCCCCAGACAACAAATATTTAATCATGGTCTCTATGTAATGAATATAAATATATTAATATATATTCAAACACAATAAATAAGAAAAACAGGAGGCGTTAAACGTATGGATCCTGACAAAAAAAACATATGGATCCTATTTATAACTTCAACATGACATTAATAAGTGCCAAATTACCTGAGAAGATTTTTACTTATTTGAGAACATAAACTGCGTGTAATATAAATATTCGCTCAGTTATCTGATGTTTGATGGTAGTATAAACCATTATAATGTAAATATAAACCATTGTGGCTAAGATTGTATGAAATGAAGAATATTTAAAAATGAGTCATACTGACCTTCAAAAACGTATATAATCAGTTTAGCAAATTGCGCATATATAGCAGTGCAGGATCCTATTCCGCATCATTAATGCAGACAGCAATTCAAAGAATAAATACACATCCATGATATACAAGATGGCAGTGCTCTTGTTGGCAAGTTGTTCTTTACCTATTAATCGTGTTCACGTAAAAACTAAGTTAACCAAATTCAACTAATGTTTTTATTTAGTGCTTTTCTATATATAAATATCCATTAGTCAATTAAGAAAAGAAAATTGTATGTAAATGGAAAATAATTAATATTAAAGAGTATAATTTCATATGAAACAACTTCAAGATTGATTTCACTATGGATTTGATAGAGACAAACCTTTCAGTTTTTTCCCGAGATACAGGGTCTAACTCAATAAGTGAGACACTTGTCTGGGTCCTTTTGTAGAATTCAAATCCAAGTTCCCTCGCTGCAATGACAAAAGCAGCTTCGTCCGGTGATTCAGCTTCATATGACACCTTTCCTGTTTTGGGGTCCAAATCAGGAATGGCTGTGTGGCAAACTGCCAATAGACGCAAAAATTTCTGTATGATTCCCATTTGTGCTTCATTAACCCAGCTCCCACCTGTTATCCTTTCATCTATAAAATTGTAGCCTTTGATGTAGGAATTTATATCAACATTGGCAGAATTCTCTTTCTGATCATTACCATTTACCCGCACTGGAGATCCATTCCTTTTGGCCACAGCCTTCTCAACTTCAGTGACACCATGGCCATAGGCTGTTCCTGCTATAGAGCATTTAATAAATTCCATTGAATTGCAAGTCAATGTTCCTGTTTTGTCAGAAAGTATTGTATCAATTTGACCAAGTTCCTCATTCAAATTTGAAGTACGGGCATAAGCAGGTTTGTCAGTTTCCTCGTAGTACATATTGATATCGTGACCAATGAACATGCTTTGAAGCACTTTGACAACTTCTACTGACACATATAAGGAGATTGGGATCAAGCCATTATAAAGCATCAGGACAGTCAAGAAGTGATATATAGCGGCAAATGGAGCTCTTTCTGGATCAAAGAATATTCGAGCATCGTCAGGTTTTAAATACCATCTTTTCATACGGCTTCCATGAAGATCATCTTTAGTTTTGATACCAAAGATGATTGATCCAGTAAAAGCCATTAGGAACAATATGCCAAACAGAACGTATATTATTTTATCCATTTTCCTCTCGATTCTGCTTCTTTTTGAGGGAGGATCGGTCGAGTTTTGGATGACTTTTGTGTCATGACCTGTGAAGATAACAACCCCATATATGAACTCTGTATTTCGAAGTTTAGAGTCTCTTAGGAGAATTTGTTGAGGAGAAAGAGAATGATGTTGTTCTTCAAACTCCATATTTCCAACAAACGAGTATAAATTTGCATTTGGATCTTCACATTTGACGAGGGCCTTAAAATCCCGAAAACTACCGTCGTTTCGATAGGAGGAAGTTACGTCTAATGCCTGCTTAAGTTTTAAATTCGTTTCTCCATCGAGGTTCATGGTTTCCACGTAGCAAATTGCATCCTCATAGCCGGATGAAAGTAAGATAAGGTCAGCTGGGAAGAATTCATCCTTCCCTACTTTGACTATATCACCAACTCGTAGATGTTTCCATTCAGTATGCTCAAATGCTCCATTGCCTTTATGTACTTTAACCTTTCTGTTGTTGACATCATCATCCTGAGAAATTTCATAGCAATAAAAATATTGTATTAAAGTCTTGCGCTCTTGCTAGAAATAAAAATAAACAGGCAAACTGTTACCATTTTTTTCACAAATCAAATCCCTCAAAAATTATATTCAAGCAGGCAGAGACAAAATTATACACATTATCAGAATAATATTTTGGTAAACCTGAAGATGCACTCGAAGTTAAAGCGGGGTATGATTTGAAAAGACCAAGCATCAAATCCCTTATGTAAGGGATTTTAAACTATGAGTCGTCAAAAAAACAATTTATAAAGAAATTTCTTTCTACACATACTTTAAAATATCACAAATTCACAAATTAGGCTAGCCTTTGATGTAAATCAGTATGGTTGTGAAGTTGCTACTCTTCTGATTTTGTACATCAAGGCTACAGCAGTATTAATCACAATTTTCAATTTCAAATCTAACAATTTAATTAGCAAGAATAAATTTTTTAACACAACCAAGTACTTCATATTTGCAGTTTTGCACCATTGGTTACCAAAGAGCTAAACATAATAAACTATTTCTAATATACAAATCGTAGGAAAGAACTGTCTTTGTCTAATAGAAAAAACTCGCTAGAATCTGGAACACCAAACACTTCTGAGCAGGCAAAACCACCAATATTTTATTTACTTGACAATATCAAATTTATCCCTGTGAACCCTACAAGTGATGAACTATGTGGTAGGATTAGCACCCTTTCATTTCATAAGCTCACGAACTATTTTAAGGTACTACGAAACAAAACTACCAAACAAGGGATAAGACTAATACCTGCTTTTTTCGCCGCCAATCCTCAATACCTTCTTTCACCATAGTTGCCCCAACCACAATAGTCAGCGGTAAAATAGCACTTACAGCAGTATAAGGAGCGAGCGGTGTAAAGGCCAAGATACCAACAACAAGAAAGAAAAAGTTGGCAACCCTTCTAAACTGTTCAAACAATGATTTTGGGAAGAAAGTTACAAGAGTGTACTTAGTAGACCTAACATAATTGCCTGGATATCTACTAATCGAAGCTTCAAAACAACTCGGATCATTGCAATAGACCACCCTCGAAAACCCAGGTTCCCCAATCAGAGACTGATTATCCATAAAACTCTTTTTCCCACATCTGAATGAGTAGATCTTACTTAACCTCAACTTTCTTCTCCCATTCGCCATTTTTTCACTCTCAAACACAAATTTACCCCAAATTCAATCCACCACAAACATAAAGTTTGAATCTTCACACTCAAAACAGCAGATTTTCAAGAACCCAAAAAGGGTTTTCGAGAAAAACTATCAATGTTTCACCAGGTAATGCTTATATATATTAAATAAACAAAAATTCCACAATGAGACAACCCCACAAACACTTAGAGGGCACAAATTTAGAAAGAAAAAGACACAAAAAACAGGACAAAAACCAATCAATACGGCAAGAATCTAGTGACACAATTCTTGAATTTCAATAAAGATACAATCTTTATTGTTTATCACAACACATAGAGATTGTACAAATAATAGGCAGCTGAAAAAGAGTAATTACAACAATCAATTCAACCAAACAACACGCACAATATAATAAACATGTGTTTGTGTATTTATAACAGATCTAGACAAGTGAAACCTTTCTAATGTTTGACTGTACCAACGCTAAACAGGAAGATACACGCGGATTAGCATGACTGATTAACATGTCAAGATCATGAGAACAAGGCCCAGAAATGTTTTTTTTTTCTAATCTTGAAAATTCAAGAATGTAAATTTCCATGTACGGACAGGGAAAGAGTGTTCAGACTTCAGACAGATAAAATATGTTATTTTGTGTAATAAATTTATTGAATTCCGCGGGAAAAAAATAGAGAGATGGAAATAAAGGATTGTGAATTGTAATGGAAATATAGGATTGTGAGGAAGGAAAGTGGAACACTCTAGAATGGAAGTTTGAAGTTTCAATATTTAAGATTTTTCTCGAGTTGGAAGTTTCTGTTGTGAATCTTGTACTTTTGAGTTTAGTTTGTGTTCCCATTAAAAAACTAAGGTGAAATTGTGTTTGGAAAATAATTAAAATATGGTAATGGGAGAAAAATGTGTTAAATGAGAGTATTATTTTATTGTATAATAGAAAGAAAGACGGAGTAAATTTATTTTATTACTCCCTTCTTCTCATTTTAATAATAAAAATTGTCAAAATAAACTGTCATATAATATTTAAATTTTTCTTTATTTAGTATAATTTCTGAAGTGGACAAATGGTATCAACTTCATCATTGATCTCCACGGGGTCTCAAGTTGCTCACTAAACTCGCTTAATGGTATCAAACTCATCACTGCTGTTAAAAAAGTAACGGAGGTTAGACGGAGTGACAGATTGGCGGTTTACGTGACACATTAATAAAAAAGACTGAATGAAAACAAATGAAAGAAAATAAAAAAAATAGAAAATAAAAATGCCACATAATTTGAAGTTTATCTGGAAATAAAGCATGCAAACTTTTTATTAAATTGATTTTAGGATATAATTATCTAAATAAACGTAGCGAACTAAATTTTAATATATAATTAACTAAACAATTAAGATTAATTTTTATATTTTTTATTACATTATAATTATTTTTGAATAATATTGAAATGTTTTCTCTTTTAATAAATTTTATTTATGTGAATATTATTGTTGGCAAAAAAATATTTTCAAATTTTTTTTATATCACCAACTTTTTAAAAATTTTAAGAAAAATCTAGAGATTAAACATAAAGAAATTCATTTCGATTTTTAACACCTATATATATTTCTTTTGGAGTTTCTTGTACCAAACAAAAACATGAAAATAAATATATGTAAATTTAACATATGAAGCAACACACATTGTCCAAAATCTTCAAAAACAACACATAATGTTTAAAAATATTTTTTTGCCAAATATAATATTCACATAAATAAAATTTATTAAAAGAGAAAACATTTCAATATTATTCAAAAAAAATTATAATCTAATAAAAAACATAAAAGTTAATCTTAATTGTTTAGTTAATTATATATTAAAATTTAGTTCCATACATTTATTTAGATAATTATATCCTAAAATCAATTTAAAAAAAAGTTTGCATACTTTATTTCCATATATACTTCAAATTATGTGGCATTTCTATTTTCTATTTTTTTTTATTTTCTTTCATTTGTTTTTCTTCGGTCCACGTCTCACTCCGTCTAACCTCCGTTACTTTTTTTAACGGCTGTGATGAGTTTGATACCATTAAGCGAGTTCAGTGAGCAACTTGAGACCCCATGGAGATCAGTGATTAAGTTGATACTATTTGTCCACTTCAGTGATGAGTTTGATAATTACCCCATAATTTTAATATTAATTTTAATATATACTTTCTTTGATTCATACAACTTTCAGAAATTATTAAACAAATAATTAAAAATTCAAATATAGTGAATGTAAATTTGATTATATATATATGTAATGGATGCAATTTGAGTGATAACAACAACAACGAAATATCATATTTAATATTTCTTAATTATATATGTGAAATTTAGAAAGAATACTATTACAAGAGACAGAGAGAATATATAATCTTAGAGTCCGGTCCATAAAAATCGCTTTATACATCTTTTATTCGTGATTTTTTTCAATCAATTTTTTTTTAATAAATTTTTATGTGATTGCAGTGATTTTTTTTTGAATGTATCCGCATTTTATATACAAACGTTAGATTTCTACCTATCTGATATGAAAAGCGCGCCGAAGATTTGTTACAAGAACAATACCATGATCCCCATCTCCCTAACTTTTGATGTTTGAAACTAAACTGGACGAGATTGATTAGTTTTCTTTTTTACGATGGAATTTAGTCTTTAATTCATCATAAATTGTCAATTTATGATGGAAAAATACAAATGAGTTGTAGGGGTGGAATATTTTACGAAATGTCAGTGAGAACCATATTATTCAGACAGTAAGGGGGTCAGAAGAGGTAAACTGTTATTTTTATATAAACTAAGCCGACTCATAACCTGAATTATATGCTCTCTCTATTTTCTAATATATGACGTTTGATTTTTTCACACATACCTTTAAGTGCTTTGACCGGTTAGTTAAAAAGATTATTTTTGAAATTTTTTTTTATGAATAAAACTATGTAATCAAAATTTTAATTCATAAAAAAAATCAATCAAAAATATTAATTTTTAATATACGGTCAACTCACCTAAAATTAAGTGCCCAAATCAAAAATGTCATGTAAAAAAACAGAAGAAGTATTTCGATAGGTTTCCGGGAAATCCTAATTGCTGAACAAAGAGACGTGGAAATGGCACATTAGTTGTTAAATTAATAACTGGATCAAGGTCAAGGTCCAGTTAGATTGCATTAATATGTACGACACATAGTTAGCACACCAAAACAGAAATTTTAGTATTTTTGTAGACAGTGAAAGGGTAATTATTCAAATTTGGTTGTTTAGTTGGTGAGCAAACGTCATGTTAAATAATGGAGCTGAAACACATTGGGGCCGTTTGGGTTAGCTTAAAAGAAGTGATTTCTTGCTTATAGTAAAGAAGTGGAATAGAAATGAAAAGTAAATAAGTTAATAAAGTGTTTGGAAAAGAAGCCGAAGCTGTGAGAGAGAAGTTAGCATTCTCAGCTTCTTAAAAGTGCTTCTACTTCTTTACACAAACGGGTCAAAAGAAGCAGAAGCCAGAAGCAACTTCTGCTTCTTTGAACCAAACACGCCCAATTATAAATTCAGCTACTGGTATTGTTCCCCAAAAATCTTTACCAAATGACGTGGCACACATTTGGAATATTATAATTGGGTGATTGATGAATCTGCAGGGGGGTCTCATTATTATGGGAGTGAAACAACTAATCACACTTCGACACGTCATTTGGGAAAAAATTTTGGGAATTTTTTTTGGGGTCTCTAGCATTTTCCCCACGGTTAATCTCTAATATATGAGCATGTAATCAATTAAATAATTATGATATAATTACAAAGAGTTAAGTTTGTAGTCCACATATCTCTCTATATTATAGTTTCTGCTGCGTGTTTTGTACAGTAAATACCCGCTGAGAAAATGACCCCAGCTTTCCACTTATTTGCAAAAATGCCACCGTTTTATCCTGGCTTGCCACGTTAGCTACAGCTGTGTACGGTCCTTGCACTTACAGAGACATACAAACACATACAATTGAATCAGCTTCTCGGACAAGCTGGGTTCTCCGCACAAAGCTTCTCGGCGACTCAACTCAAGTGAGTATGCTTTCTAATTTCACCACCACAGTCTTTCTTCTCTAATTTTGTCAAAATTAGAAAGGAACACCTTATTCTCTCCCTAACTTGCATAATGTCCAATGTTTGTTTAGTTACTTTAGATGGATTTATCAAGCTTCTATGATATTATATCTTTGCTGAGCTTCATATTGACATTTTTCAATCTGTTTTCTGTGTGTCTAGGATGATCAAGACAATTCCTGGAGATTGTTCACCTCTGAAGACATGGTGCAGGGTATGTATGTTTTCAGTGTTTTAATTTATGGATAAATGGCGCCTCTCCTCTTGGCTTTGTGAAGACACTCTATGTTACTTGGTTTTAGGTTACAAAGCACTTAAAAGACGAAAGAAGGCTAGGATTGTGAAGAACAATGCAGATTTTCAGTTCACGGAAACACTTGGAGAAGCAACCATGTCTTCTGTCAGGGGAACAAGTAAGTGCTTTTGTCCATTCACTTTTTTTTGTATGTTGTGATGCTAGCTGTGATGTGTTGTATTATTGAATATTGTTTTTCAGCTGTGTCAAGAAATATGATATGTGTTAGTGTAGTTGTTGATGCACGTTTTGAGTTTGGTTTTTTATGGTTGTTGTCAAACTTTGTGGTCTGTGAAATATCTGAATGAGTGTCATTCATTTAATCATTTTTTCTAATAAGATTTGTGATTGATTTTCTGTTGTTTAAAGAGAAAGGTATACGGTCTTATATACTATATGCACTCTTATTCAATTGCAGAGGAACAACAGCTTAATAGTCCATCTGCCGGCATTATACACAAATTCAATGAATTAGGCTCATCTGCAGTAGATATGGACATTACAAATACAACTCCAAAGTCTACAATTACTTCTGTGCGCGAGACGTGTAATAACTACCTCTTCACTTCAAACAAGATGACTGCCTTAATTTATTTGTTGCTATTTGCCAAGAGCGATTAATTAATGTTGTTTACTGCAAATTATGTGATCTGATGAACAATATAGTACCTGACAAAATTGCAGCAAATCGCCATGTTAATAGTCCATCTACTGGCATTTTAGACAACTCTGGATTGCTAGGGTCAGCTGCAGTAGATATGGACATTCCATCTGCAACACCAAAGTCTACAATAACATCTCTGCGCGAGACGTGTAATAACTCAAACTTCGCATAAAAATATGTTTTTGTCTGATCTTTGTAGCTTCCTCAACTAATCATTGATTTATTTGTCAATTGATGCAGGGAGAAGTGATTCTTGCAATAGCAAATTCCAAAGACATGATCGATCAAGTAGAACTCCCTTTGCTGACATAACCAACATGGTGCAACGCAATACATCACATACCAAATGTGACAGAGTTAAAGGGAAAGGGAAAAATGCAGAAATGCGGAGCAATAATGGAATAGACCAAGGGAAAGGCAAATCTGTTAAATGGGAGGATGCAACTAAAAAAGAGTGTAGTCGAAACCTGTTTGAGGAGGAATTTAGTACTAATCCTAGCAGTAACACAGTCTTATATGATGAGGACTTGGGTAAGATATCTTGCAGATTCTTATAGATTTGTGATGTGATGTGGATTATGTAAACACTCTCTTTTTTAGCATACGACGTAATGAATATATAGTTGATTAACTATTTATATATTTAATCTTATTGTAGAAGAGACTAGATATGAAGCACAAATTTTATCAGATGATTCCGAGACTGACCTGGAAAGTTCACACGGTATGCACTGCTTATACTTATATGCTTATACTTATACACTTGGGCTGATGCAATTCTGACTTTCTAATTATATTTACTGTGGCCAGAAGTTGATTACGGAGATGAGTTGTTTGATGATGAGAGTGAAGTAGAAAATGATACAGGTCTGTAAATAAATTTTAAGCAGAACCCTCTCAAACACACCTGTTTACTTTTTGACATGTGTATAAATTTTTCCTCGCAGAGAATAACAATCCGAATGAAACCAAATCCCAGAAGCGGTGTACTCGTGGTTCCAAATACCTTATACCTGAGGAATATGCTACCCTTGGTGGCCCTTCAAAAAAATGCAGCTCATGCAATGCTATGATGTGGCATGAGGAGCGTGTGAACAAGAACGTGACAAAAGGCAAACCACTGTTCTCCATATGTTGCAGAAAAGGAGAAGTGAAATTACCAGATCCATTGCCGACTCCAAGCTATCTGAATAATCTTTATAAAGATTTAACTAGAGGCCCAGATTTCCAAAGAAGCATCAGGATCTACAATGCTATGTTTGCCTTCACTTCTGCTGGTGGGAATGTTGACCATTCCATAAACAAAGGAAGGGGACCCTACATATATCGTCTAAATGGCCAAAATCACCACGTTTTTGGTTCTTTAATTCCTGATGATGGGGACACTCCCAAATTCTGTCAGCTCTACATATATGACACAACAAATGAGGTTAATAATCGTCTGCGTTGGGTGAATGTTTCTGATCAACAGCCTGTGGATGCGGAGATTGTTGAAGGATTGATTAGGATGCTTGATGATACTAATGAATTGGCGAAAAAGTTCCGAAGTGCACGTGATCGTTGGGAGAATAACGATATTTGCGATTTGAAAGTTGAACTTAAAGTATGTCGTGCTGAGAATGGCAGGGAGAACCATATATCTGCTTCCGACGAAGTTGCTGGCATAATGGTTGGTTCTAGCTCAAACACTACTCCAGATCGTGATATAATCATTGAGCCGAAGTTTGGAAAGCTACAACGGGTATCCTACATTCATCCAAAACTGATGGCACTACAATATCCTCTCCTTTTCCCAAATGGTGAAGACGGATACCATGACAAGATTCCATTTCAGAGTGCTGATTTGTCTAATCTTAAAGAGCGAGATTATATATCAATGAAAGATTATTATGCTTACCGGTTCCACGTCAGGCCTAATCAGTGTAAGTGTCAGCTCTGTTGCATGTAATTGTATTAAATTTTATAACTTTATTCCATGGCTTAATAACTTAATGTTGCCTATGAAATATGTAGCTTTGACAGACCGTTTAGGAGGGAGGTTATTCCAGCAGTATGTTGTTGATGCCTTTTCTTCCATTGAACAAACACGTTTATGGTGGTTTCGGAAGCATCAAACAATTCTGCGCAATGAACTATACAGTCATATTTGTGATTCTGTTCGCAAAGGAGATTTGGCTTCATCTAATGTCGGCAAAGGTGTCATCTTACCATCTGGATTTGTTGGATCAAAACGATACATGCAACAAAACTTTCAGGACGCGCTAGCTGTGTGCCGCCATGTCGGTCACCCTGATATCTTCCTGACAATGACAACTAATCCACTGTGGGATGAAATTCAAAAGATGATGCAGTTTCTTCCGGGCTGTAAGTCTGAAAATTCACCGGATATCATATCTCGAGTGTTTCGCTTAAAACTAGACCAGCTCACCACAGATATAAAGAAGAAAGCATATTTTGGTGTTTGTGTTGGAGGTACTATTTTTTTACCTTTGTCTTGATAGTATGGATAATTTATTTACATACCTTTCTAATCACAGTTTCAACAGTTATGTACGTTGTAGAGTTTCAGAAACGAGGTCTTCCCCATGTGCATATGCTAATTTGGCTCGACAGTAAATCCAAGATTTATCTGAAAAACAATGTTGACAAATTCGTGTCTGCGGAGATACCTGATCCTGTTAAGGATCCTGTTGGATATGCTGCAGTGAAAGCTTTTATGATGCATGGGCCATGCGGACTGCAAAACACTAAATCTCCCTGCATGAAAGGTCTGAAATGTATCAGGCATTTCCCTAAGAAGTGAGTAGTGGATCATTTTTTAATTTTCCGGTTTTCTAATGTTCTTTTTTTCATGTATAAATTTTATTTGGTATTAGGTACGCTGCCAGGACGACATTTGATGAAAGTGGGTTTCCTATTTACCGGAGGCGAAGACAGAACATTACTGTTAAAGTTCGTAATGCAGAGTTGGATAACCAATGGGTCGTCCCTTACAATCGAGATTTGTTGGTCAAGTATCAATGCCACATGAACATTGAGATTTGCTGCCATGCTCGGAGTCTGAAATACCTCTTTAAGTATTGCCTAAAGGGCCACGATACTGCAACTGTACATGTCACTGGAAGGAAGAAGCGAAGCTCAGTCCAGAATCCCGGTGAAGGCCTAGATGAAATTGATGCATACTTTGATGGTCGCTACATCTGTGGTGCAGAGTCGGCTTACCGGATTTTTGGTTTTCCTATACACCATCGCACAATATCTGTTGAGCGACTGCCATTCCACTTACCAGGTCAAAAAAACTGCACATTCCATTCTAGCCAGCCATTAGACAAGGTTGTTGATCGTGAGAAGAATAAGCTCAGCAAGTTGGAAGCATTTTTCGAGTTATGCACTGTTAATGTGTGAAAGGCATATGTTAAGCCTATTTGTAATTAAGAGGAATCAACTCAACTCTGATAAGAAAGCAAGTAAATAGCAAGTACTGTTATCCGGAATCCGTACGAAGAACGTCAAATGATTTATTGAAGATTTTATGTCAGAAGAATTTCAGGATGCTGCTGCAAACCACTGGAAGAAGATCATTAATATGATCAAGCCTCAGTGTACAAATAATCTTTTGTAGCACGTCCAGAAGATCAGAAGGTATAAAGTTTAAATACTTTATTTATTCAGAAGATTCCATATTGTGTCTACAAATGAAGATGAACTAAGAAGACGAAGAATCGACGAACAAGCCACTGCCTAATTGTTTAATTGACAAGGAATATTTAATTCAGCTAGTTACAGATGAACCAGACAGTACATTTGTGTATCAGCTCATCCGGTTAAATATTCTGAGTCAAGAAAAGGTGGTCGTTCAATCAAGTCGAAGATCATAATTATTTAAAGAAGACTGAAGACTCTGCTGAAGAAGGAAAAGAATAATTAATTATCTAATTAATTATTTCACTTCTCAAAATAATTATATTGGATGTGTAATTTATTTATTAAATTAATTCTATCTCGAATTAATTTAATTTATGAATCTATGCATTTAAAATAATTAAGTGAATATTAATTGGTTAATTAATTAAAGGGAAAATGGATTGTCTACTTGAAATACACAAGGAAAGACAATCTATTTGATTGTCTAGTTGAAAAACAAGAAGGAAAGACAATCTAATTGATTGTCTAAAGTGTTAAAACACAAGGAAAGACAATACAAGGCATTGTCTTGCTAAAACAAGCAAGGTAAGACAATCCAGTGGATTGTCTTGCTGTTTTAAGCAAGGTAAGACAATCCAAAGGATTGTCTTACCGACTGTTGCCCTCTCACAACACGGCAAGACAATCTCCTAGATTGTCTTACCGCATTTCTCCCCCTCCTTGACACGGGAAGACAATCTCAGAGATTGTCTTACCGCTTGTTGCAATTGTCTTGCCTTGGTAGCTTGCAAGACAATCCTTGTGATTGTCTTGCCGATTGTAGAACAGTAAGACAATCTCCCAGATTGTCTTACCGCACTTCTCAATTGTCTTACCGACCCCTAGATTGTCTTGCCCACGGATTTCATTGTCTTACTAGTTGTAGACAATTAATTTAATTGTCTTACAAGCTCTAAAATAGCAAGACAAAGTGCCAAATTGTCTTAGCAAGCTAGGGATTGTCTTTGCCACCATTGTCTTACTAGTTCAAGGGTTTTGCCTATAAATATGGCTCTCCCTCATTCATTTGTTCTTGTTCAAAGTATTGTAAAGCTTTCAAGTTGTGCTAAACTTGCTATTCGTTAAATCCACAGTTTACTGTGCTTTGATCATTCGGTTGTTTTGTTCCGCTGAGTTAGAATACTTTCTGTCAAATTTATTCTACGAACTAGTGGACATTAAAACGAACCATATTAATTATATAACGACTTCCACATTGTTATATTAATTAATTAAAATCTAATTATCAATTTTATATTCAATCAGATTATTCCGCCGCGAATTATTTTAAGTGACGATTGTATTCAACCCCCCCCTTCTACAATCGTTCCAGGACCTAACAATTGGCATCAGAGCGGTTGATACCATTTTACCGTATCAGATCCTATACAAACTCTGTAACGTCCAAATATTTTTTATTCGAATTAATTTTATTCCAAAAATTAATTTTGATTAAAAATATTTTTCTTTCAAAAATCCAAATCTCATCCAAACACTATTCACTTCAAATTTAAATATTTTTAATTTGAATTAATTTTTTTTTTTTTTTTTTAAAAAAAATTAATTTTGATTTAAAATATTTTTCTTTCAAAAATCCATTTCTCATCCAAACACTATTCACTTTAAATCCTTAAAAATGAGTACCCAAAAGATCAGTAGCATTAAAATCCCACCGTTCAGCCAAGAACACTTTGGCCTATGGAAAAGGCACATGTTCCTATTCCTCCGAACAGCGAACAGAAAATACATCGGGATTTTGGACAAAGGTGTTACTACTCCGATGAATGTCATATTAGCACACGAAGAGGATGGTGTGTTAATACCTCATCAGGTCATTCCGAAAGAACTTTCTGAGTACACAGATGAAGAGAGTGAACAGATGAACTTAGATGACGCTCTTCAACTAATATTGGTTGAATCTCTAAATCCAGTGATGTACAATGCTGTTGTAAATTGTACGAACGCCAAGCAAATCTGGGATACTTTAGAGATTATCAATGAAGGCTCAGAGGAAGTTAGGGAAAACAAGAAAGAGATACTGATGGCTCAGTATGAACAGTTTGGTTCCCATCCCGGTGAAGGGATTTCAGAAGTGTTTATCAGACTTAATAATTTGATAAATAATTTAAATCTGAATGGGAAATTCTATGACAAGAAAGAGGTCAACATGAAGTTTCTGTTAACACTTCCCGAACATCTGGAACACAGAATCACTGCCATCAGGGAAAGCAGAGATCTGAATGAGATTTCTCTGGAAAGACTCTACGGAGTTTTGAAAACTTATGAACTGGAGCAAGTTCAGAGTAAACAGAGATATGGCTGGGGTAAAACACAGAACCATTCGAGAGCTCTAGTTGTTGAGTCACCTGCACCGGAAGAAAAGAAGGATGTTGTTGTTCCTTCTAAAACCACTCAGGAATTTGTTGTACCTGAGATGGGTCAGACTGCCTCTTCCAGTGGTGACGAAGAGTTCTATACAATGGAAGAGCTAGAACAATTAGAAGATCAATCTCTATCACTGTTTGCCAAGAAATTTGGAAACATGAGATTCAAGAAGAACCCCTCCTACAAGTACAAACCTACTGTGAACAGGTTTCAGAAAGGAGGTTATTCATCTTCTACGAGCAAAGGAGGATACAAGACTGGGATGGTCGATAGAAGCAAATTCAAATGCTTCAACTGTGGTGAACCGGGACACTTTGCAACTGAATGCAAACAACCCAAGGTTCAAGGAAAGAGAAAGGATTCGTACGACGAGCTGAAGCAGAAGTATGATGCACTAGTGAGAAAGCATCAGGGTACTTCTGGAAGTCAAAGTTTCAAGAGCAAGTCTTATCTGGCAGAAGGGAAAAGCTGGGATGATACAGACAGTGATGAAGAAGAGCAGATA
Source organism: Daucus carota subsp. sativus (assembly GCF_001625215.2). NCBI lineage: Eukaryota > Viridiplantae > Streptophyta > Magnoliopsida > Apiales > Apiaceae > Daucus > Daucus carota. The sequence goes on from NC_030389.2 coordinate 31,841,997, forward strand.
GGGAATGTTGCTCTCATGGCTAATGCTGGATCATCTTCACCTCCTCCTGCTGGAAGCTTTCAGGTAGATCCTACATGCCCTAAACTTTTTATGCAATTAGGACTTGAAAGAGATGATGCTATTAAGAAGATGAAAGCTGCCAATCTTAAAGTTGATACTTTAGTCTTAGAAATTCATGCTTATAAGATGAATGAGATGAAAGTATTAAAACCTAAAATAGAACAATTGACTATGGATTTAGGATTACAATGTGCTAAAGTCAAAGTTCTAGAGAAAGGTGAGATTGCTTTAAGACTTCAGCTAGACGAAGAGAAAGTGAAATGTAAAGCCTTTAAGGATGCCTCCATGATAGTCAAAGAACTTAATGATAAACAAGAGATCAAAAGAACTGTTGGAATAGGTTTTGACTATAACAAATCTGTAGGTAAGGCTAGTAACATTACTCCTTTTAAAAAGAGTGCTGAGGAGAGAGGGATTCCTTTTGTTTTGAAAGATTCCCCTAAACCTTTGTTTAAAACCTCAGAAGCTGAACCTCTTTTAGAGACTCCTGTTGTCATTAGATATGAACTCAAACAGGAAGACCTTAAAATGAAAGAGAGTAATAAGAAGAGAGATGAGATCCTGACATCATTGAAACCAATCAAAGTGAAAGGCAATGTTAGGTTGCCTAAAGCTGGTTTAGGTGTCAACTCTGAGAGAACTAAATTCAACAAGCCTAATAATTTTGTGAATAGTAAGAACAAGAACAATAGATGTCATTCTACTGAAAACTTTAAATCTGATAACAAGGTTAGAGTAGAATCTATTGATGTTCCTACTACTATGACTGATACTCCTGTTGTTTCTGCTTTTGATGCATGTCATAAATCTTGTAGTGTTGATAATTGTATGACTTGTGCTTTCAATTTGATGTCTGCTTATTTTAGAAATTTGCATGCTAAAAATGAAAACACATCACCTAGACAACATACAAACAACAAGCATGCTAGATCAAAGACTGCTAGTCCTACTCGTGTTAGGAAGGAGACTTATGTTCCGAAGCCTAAAACCAAGGTTTATAAGGCTGTTGTTAAGGAAGTAAGTTCAGTCAAATCGGAACCAAGTATCAGTCCAAGAGGCTCTGTTGTTACACCTGATAGAAATCAGTTCTTTAAGTTTGCTGGACCCAATCAAGTGTGGGTCCCAAAGAATGTTTAATCAAGTTGTCTTTTGCAGGGTGCCAGTGGAATTGTTCGTGTTACCTGGGTGCTTGACAGTGGAGCGTCAATGCACATGACTGGCAATAAATCCCTGCTAGAAGACATAAGAGAAGGAGCTGGCCCAACAGTCAGTTTTGCTGATAATAGCAAAGGTCGTACTGTGGGATATGGCAAGTACAAAATTGGAAGAATCATCATAGAGGATGTTGCTTTAGTTGAAGGACTTCAACATAATCTCCTTAGTGTCAGTCAGTTTTGTGACAAAGGATATTATGTTCACTTTGAAAAGGAGATATGTATCATCAAACATATCAAGGATAAGCGTTCTTCACTATGTGGCGTAAGGAAAGGCAACATATACGTAGCTGATTTGTCTTCAGGACCAGGAAACGAAGTTCACTGTTTCTACGCCAAAGCGTCTGCTGAAGATAGTTGGTTATGGCATAAGAAGCTCTCACACCTCAACTTCAAAACCTTGAACTCTCTAGTCAAGAGAGATCTAGTGAGAGGTTTGCCTTCCCTGGAATTCTCATCTGATGATCTGTGTGAAGCTTGTCAGAAAGGAAAAGCGAAGAGAGCATCTCACAAAGGCAAGACCATCAATACCATTACAGATCCACTTCATTTATTGCATATGGATCTGTTTGGCCCTGTGAATGTTGCATCCATTGATGGAGGAAGATATGCCTTGGTTATTGTGGATGACTTCTCGAAATTTACTTGGGTTTACTTCCTTGCTTCTAAGGATGAAACCCCGTTGACAGTGATTGATCATATAAAGTTAGTTGAATTGGATAAAGGTGTGCCAGTCAAAGCTGTAAGGTCAGACAATGGCACAGAATTCAAGAATCAAACTCTAATCAACTTTTACTCTGAAAAGGGAATTAGAAGGCAGTATTCAGCACCAAGGACTCCTCAGCAGAATGGAGTCGTCGAAAGAAAGAATCGTACATTGATTGAAGCTGCAAGAACAATGATTGCTGAAGCAAAGCTTCCTCTGTACTTTTGGGCTGAAGCTGTGTCTACTGCCTGCTATACCCAGAATAGAACTTTGATCAACAAGGATCATATGAAAACTCCATTTCATCTGTATAACAACAAGAAACCTTATGTCAAACATCTTCATGTCTTTGGAGCCAAGTGTTATGTTCTCAAGGATGGTGAAGAGAACTTGAACAAGTTTGAGCCAAAGGCATCTGAAGCAATTTTTGTTGGTTATACAAATAATGCTTATAGAGTTTTTGTAATTGATACTCTGTCAGTGAAAGTTAGTGTCAATGTAACATTTGATGACACTAAACTACCAAGTTTACAATCTGATGATCCATCTGAATCTCTGAAGTTTGACAACTATCCAGATTCTGATTCAGATGATGATGTGCCACCTGAGGTTGCAACAGGTGATGACAACAATGATGATAATGATCCAGGCAATGGTGGAGGAAATGGCAATAATGCTGGAGATTCCACTGATGCTAGTGGTGGATCATCAAGTCAACCTGGCAACAACTCAGGGGGAGCTGGTGGATCAACTAGTCATACACTTCAGCTTACTAACAATACAGCTGAATCATCTAGGACACAACTTCCAAGGGAAAGGATTTGGAGCAGAGATCATCCCTTTGATCTTATAATTGGTGATCCTGATGTTGGTGTAAGGACTAGAAGTGCTACGACAAATGAATGTCTATTCTCTGGTTTTCTTTCACAACTAGAACCAAAGAAAATAGATGAAGCACTTGCTGATCCTGATTGGGTTCTTGCCATGCAAGAAGAACTCAATCAATTTGAGAGACAAGAAGTCTGGGCCCTGGTTCCAAGGCCAAAAGGAAAGTCTACAATTGGAGCTAGATGGGTCTTCCGTAACAAGTTAGATAGTGATGGCATTGTTGTAAGAAACAAAGCTAGACTGGTCGCAAAGGGTTATTCTCAAGAAGAAGGAATTGATTACGATGAAACCTATGCTCCAGTTGCTCGTCTTGAAGCCATCAGAATATTCCTTGCATTTGCTGCACATTCCAACTTCAAAGTTTATCAGATGGATGTGAAGAGTGCATTTCTGAATGGAAAGCTAGAAGAAGAAGTATATCTGGAACAGCCCCCTGGCTTTGAAAATCCAGAATTTGCTGATTTTGTTTACTTCTTATTCAAAGCTGTCTATGGGCTCAAGCAGTCACCAAGGACATGGTATGACACTCTCTCTGAGTTTTTAATTGAAAACAATTTCACTAGAGGTGTCATAGACAAAACTCTCTTTTACAAATTGCATGATAATAATATGATATTTGTTCAAATATACGTTGATGATATTATATTTTGTTCTACTAACGATAACTTGTGCAAGAGGTTTGCTAAGTTAATGCAGAGCAATTATGAAATGAGTATGATGGGTGAGCTGTCCTACTTTCTTGGTCTTCAAGTAAGCCAAAAGGAAGATGGCATCTTCATTTGCCAGTCAAAGTATGTCAGAGATCTTCTGCGAAAGTACAATCTAGAAGACTCTTCTCCGGCAAAGACACCCATGGCCACTGCCACAAAGCTTGACCAGGATAAATCTGGTAAGAAAGTTGATATCTCAAGCTATCGAGGTATGATTGGCTCTTTACTCTATCTCACTGCTAGTAGACCAGATATTATGTTTGCAACATGTTTGTGTGCTAGGTTCCAAGCTGATCCTAAAGAATCACATCTTATAGCCGTCAAAAGAATCTTTAGATATCTTAAGGGTACACCTGGTTTAGGTATTTGGTACCCTAAGAATACTGGTTTTGACTTAACCGGCTATACAGATTCCGATTATGCAGGATGCAGGATTGATAGGAAAAGTACGTCTGGAAGCTGTCAATTTCTAGGACGTCGGTTGGTTTCCTGGTATAGCAAGAAGCAGCATTCAGTGTCTACTTCTACTGCTGAAGCTGAGTATATAGCTGCTGGAAGCTGTTGTGCTCAGATACTGTGGATCAGAAACCAATTGAATGATTATGGGATTTCTGTCGACAAAATTCCAATATTTTGTGACAACACAAGTGCCATAGCCATTTCCAACAATCCGGTTCAACATTCCAGAACCAAGCACATAGATATCAGGTATCATTTTATTCGAGAACATGTCATGAATGGTACAGTGGTGTTACATTTTGTGCCCACGGCTGATCAAATTGCTGACATCTTCACTAAACCACTTGATGAATCCACTTTCTCTAAGTTGGTTTGTGAGCTAGGGATGTTAAATATGACATGATTCTCATTGTATATATTTTTAATATGCTTTATATATTTTTATATAATTTTGTGAATTTTCTGTGTATTTATAGGTATTTTATTGGATTTTATATGATTGTCTGTATATTATTTGATAATTATCTGTGTAATTATGCATGTCTATGTAATTACCTGTAATTTTCTAAATGCCTGATTACTCCCCTGTATTATTCTCTAAGCATTTAGATAATTATTTGTATTTATTTTGTATTTTTCAAAATTAATTAAGCATAAATATTTGAATTTAAGTTAATTCATTTTTATGAATTAAAGTTAAGTTCATAAGTATTTATATTTAATTAAAGTTGAATTTTACAAAATATTTGTGTATTATATAATATTGTTTTTAACTTAGATTTTTGATTTAATGTGCAAAACATTTTATCTTTTAAAATAAATCAAAAAATCATATTTTTATTTTTTTTTCTTTTATTTTCTGGATGAAAAACGCGGCAAGACAATTCGATTAATTGTCTTACCGTGTTTTTAAAACCAATTTCCTTTATTTTCTTTATTTTCCACGCGGCAAGACAATTTCCATCATTGTCTTACCGATTTTTCTTTAACTCGGCAAGACAATTCTGAAAATTGTCTTACCGAGTATAGCTTCTCTTGTACGCCTCAAGACACGGCAAGACAATCAAGTCGATTGTCTTACCGCATCATACATCACCCCTCGCCTCTCGGGACGGCAAGACAATCAAGTCGATTGTCTTACCGTGCTTTGAAACGGCAAGACAATCGACGAGATTGTCTTACCGAGATTCAAATTGCACAAGACAATTCTTTTAATTGTCTTACTCCCCTCATTCATCTTCTTCATTCATATCTACCATTACACACACACCTACACGCACTGAAGCTCGATTTTTCAAGTTTTTCGCTCAAAACTTGCGTTTTTCGGCTGGTTTTTCAAGTTTTATGCTTAATAAACTTGCTGGTTTGGTTTATTTGCCTAAAAACAAACGGAACTCTGCCGGATTTTCGACTCAAATCTCGTGATTTTCGACCTTGTTTGCTGCGATTTGTGGCTTATACGAACTGGTTTTTGATTGCTTGTGGGTGTTTACACTGATTTGAGGACCATCGACCCTTGGCTTTTTGATTTGAATGTGTTGGATCAAAAACCCTCTTTCGGGTTCTTGTTTGAATTTGGGGTTTTCGATTTCTGAGGCTTTTGTGGAGATTTTGGACTGATTTTGGAGTTTTGGTTCAAGTTGGATTGATTTTTCATACATTATATTAATTACATTTTAATTCAAGATTAAATCAATATTTCGAATTATTAATTAATTAATTAATTAATTATCAAGTGAAATTTGCGAGAAATTTGAGAAGTATCGTTTAATTTGATAAATTCTCGCTTAATTCATTTTATAATTATACAAATGGCTGGAAAATTCATAATCCAAGAGACCAATTACAATGCCTATCTGGATCCTGAGGAATGCCCGAGCCGGTTCAAGCACTGGGTGAGATTTCTGAATGAACAATGTATCGCCAGTACTGCCCTCACCGCATCTGCAGAGTTACAGATACATCCTCTCTACGACTTCTACTCAACCGCGCTGAATTCTACACTGCTAGAAGAGTACAGGATGATCGGAGATATAAGGCTTGGTGATGTGAACGGCCGAAGGAGTATTTTGATTACATCTGATGATGTTAATCGTGTTTTGGGTTTTCCTAGGGGGAACTTTGCTGAAGTTCCTGAAGAACCAGAGTTGGTACAGTTCTTTCAGACCATACAGTACCAAGGAGATATCAATCTACCCAAGATGTCTAAGGGTCATTTGAAGCCTGAATGGGAGATTTTCTTTGACACCCTGGCTAAGGTGTTCTCTCCTACAGATCGCAGAAACTTCCACAACATCTCCAACATCCTTCAGGTTTTTGGACTTTGCATTGCTTATAATCGTCCAATTGATTTTGGCAAGATAATTCTGAAGGAGATTCTAAGGAAAATGGGACCACTGATGAGTCGATCAGTGGAGAACAATGATAAAGTTGAATGCTTCTACCCTCGGTTTCTTATGCTGCTTTTGAATGACAAGATGACGGAAGCTGATAAGAACTTCTACTTCAACAGTGAACGAGCTTTGGTCAAGAAGGCCAGTACTAAGTTGGTGAATAAGCTCGCTAAATCTAAGAAGCACCTTTCTGTTCCACTTGTAGTCACTCCATTCATGTCAGAGATGTTCAACGCTCCGTTGGCACCTCTTCAGTTTAATGTGGCTCAACCTGAACCCCTGCAACAACAACAACCTCACCAGCATCAACAGCAACCCCTGCAACAGTTATTTCAACCACAACAACAACACTCTCCTCAATCATCACCTCAACAATCACCTACTCAATCACCTATCCACCACCAACAAGAATTCCCCTCAGTTGAAGATGAGCCTCAACAATACAACTTCTTTGAAAATCATCCATCTTCATCTGAACCTATAATACCCCTCACTCAAACACAATACTCTCCACAAACACAATCAACCTCACAACCACTACCATCAGAATCTGCTGTCAACCCTGGACTTCAGGAATTCAGAGATAACTTACAGGTAGCTCAGGTACTTACTGACTTCTCATCTAACTTTAATGTTGATATATCTGATTATGGTTGTAACTTTGATTTGTTTTGTCAGCCTGCCAGCAATGAACCTGACAACACACAGGTTCATAACCCCGCTGAAGATTCTCTTCAACAAATATTCTCTTCTCCAAACACAACAAACATCACTACTACGAAACCTGTTCGTAAAGTAGCCCGGAAAAGGAGTGGGAGTGCTTTTGTGTCTGAACCCGCAGCTCTGTCTTCTCTAAAGAAGCAAATGGTGGAAACCTCTAAGACAACTGCAGCCTCATCCTCGCCTTCTCAAAAGGGCTTGGACACTGATATGGCAATACAGTCTCTGGAGTCATTCTCTCAACAGAGTGAACCCATTGAAGTTGACCGTCCAGCCACGGTAATCTGTACAGAGTCAAGCACCGATCTAGCACTCACTCTAGTGCAAAATCAAGCCAATACACAGGTTACTACACTTTCTGAGAGCACAGTTTTTCAAAACCAATTTACTATGTATGAAAAATTTGCTGATCATTCTTTCTTTAATGATCAGGAGCTGCTTGGCAATATGCAAGTACATCTGCCGTCAATGGCATCCGGAGGACAATTTGTTCCTCCACTACCTTTGAACCCATCTCAGGGAACATTGGTAGTATATACAGGTACATCTGGAGCTATGAGTGAATCGAGTGATGAAAGGCAAACACCGAGCGATACACATGCACGAGAGGCTAGTGAAACAGCTTTGAGTGTACGTGAGGTGAGTGCACACACTAACACAGCTATTTTTGAGGAACAGATTGCAAGGTTACAAGCTGAACTTGCAAGAATAATTGCTGAGAATGAAAGGTTGAAAGGTGCACAACTGGTCACCTTAGAGAAGAAAGTAGAGGAGGAGCCATCCAGTACTTACAGGGATGAGCTTAGAGCTGATATCCAGAGTTTAACTGTCGAGATGAGATCTAACCATGAGCTCTATATGTCTAAATTTGATGAAATCGAAAGTAAACTGGATCAACTTCTCAGTAACTCCAAGTCTGATGATCCATCCTCCAGAGAGGATCCCTCAACTAAGGGGGAGAATAGAGACAAGGGAGGAGAAGACAAAGGAAACAGCTCCAATCAAAGCAACAAAGGGAACACAAACACCAATACTTCTGATTCTGCACCTGGCAGAGAAACTGAAAAGTCTAAAGGCAAGCAACCCATGCATCAACAGGAAGACAATTATGATGCCTTTCCTAAGGAAATGGATGATGATGATGTGTTTGATGCCACTTACTGCCAAAATCAAGAAGATGGTGTATTTGATGAAGCTTATCTGTTCCAGACCGAAGAGGAAGCTGTAGATCTTGAACATGAAGAGTTGGTGAAAAAGTTCAAGATGGAAAATGAAGCTAGGAAGCGAAAGCTCAGGGACTTTCAGAAGCTCCTAGAAGACAAGCTGATTACTGAAGAAGAAATCAAGAAGGAAAAGCAGAAAATCTATGATGCTGCCTGTGTGCAGAAGAATCTTGATATTAAGCACAAAGTTGGTAAGAGTTGGGACATTGCACGGAGAATCATCAATGGACCTCAAAGGGAACCCTTCGACGACAAGAAGTTCATGTCTTTGATCTATGATCTAAGGGAGGTAAACCCTGATGAGGATTTATTTATGCATGCCCTATCTCTTGAACTGTGGTACATTACAGTTGCTGTCAGGAACTTGCTAGATGAATGGGAGCTTATCATTTATACCAGGAGGAACGGGACATTCAGACTCTCAGTTGAATTCTTAAAGTCATTTACAGTAACTGAGCTCTGGGTGCTTCGTAACAAAGTTAAAAGAAGCTCTAATTTGAATGAACTCCTTCGAGACAAGCTGATGGAACATGCTGAATTCAATAGTCCTCAGATTGTCAAGAAACCTTATTGTTTGAAGTTCATCAATGACGACGTCATAAATACTGTGTATTTGAATGATGAAGCATTCCCAAAGTATCCTGTGAACCAACTGATCCTTGCATCTACTCTCCTACGAACCAAGGGATTCGCTTCTAAAGAGAAGGCTGATGCTGATAGTGTTATCTCTGACTATTGTCTTCGGAATGGTATTTCTAAATACACAAGGAAGATGAAGCAAGTCAAGAAGACTCAGCCTGCTGACTTTCAGGAGGACCCGGTGGATCTGGAAGTAATGCACCAACTGGCTCTGGCTAACGAAAGGAAGAAACGTGGTGAAGCCACTACTGCAGAAAAGCCATCCAGGGAAGAACCTTCAACTCCTATTCTTCACAGTTCTGATACTGAAGAAGGAGAAGTTGATCTGTAGATTTATATAGGGTATTGTAATATATGTTCTAAATGAACACCCCTTTTGTAATCTACTTATATGTTTGAATCTGGTGAATGTCTAATGAATACCAGAAACTTTTGCTATTTATCTTTTAATGTTTAATCCTTTGTCTTATCAGTTAGTTGAGTTATCCTCTCGATAATTTGCATGTTATGTTAACAAACAAATAGGGGGAGATTGAAAGGCATATGTTAAGCCTATTTGTAATTAAGAGGAATCAACTCAACTCTGATAAGAAAGCAAGTAAATAGCAAGTACTGTTATCCGGAATCCGTACGAAGAACGTCAAATGATTTATTGAAGATTTTATGTCAGAAGAATTTCAGGATGCTGCTGCAAACCACTGGAAGAAGATCATTAATATGATCAAGCCTCAGTGTACAAATAATCTTTTGTAGCACGTCCAGAAGATCAGAAGGTATAAAGTTTAAATACTTTATTTATTCAGAAGATTCCATATTGTGTCTACAAATGAAGATGAACTAAGAAGACGAAGAATCGACGAACAAGCCACTGCCTAATTGTTTAATTGACAAGGAATATTTAATTCAGCTAGTTACAGATGAACCAGACAGTACATTTGTGTATCAGCTCATCCGGTTAAATATTCTGAGTCAAGAAAAGGTGGTCGTTCAATCAAGTCGAAGATCATAATTATTTAAAGAAGACTGAAGACTCTGCTGAAGAAGGAAAAGAATAATTAATTATCTAATTAATTATTTCACTTCTCAAAATAATTATATTGGATGTGTAATTTATTTATTAAATTAATTCTATCTCGAATTAATTTAATTTATGAATCTATGCATTTAAAATAATTAAGTGAATATTAATTGGTTAATTAATTAAAGGGAAAATGGATTGTCTACTTGAAATACACAAGGAAAGACAATCTATTTGATTGTCTAGTTGAAAAACAAGAAGGAAAGACAATCTAATTGATTGTCTAAAGTGTTAAAACACAAGGAAAGACAATACAAGGCATTGTCTTGCTAAAACAAGCAAGGTAAGACAATCCAGTGGATTGTCTTGCTGTTTTAAGCAAGGTAAGACAATCCAAAGGATTGTCTTACCGACTGTTGCCCTCTCACAACACGGCAAGACAATCTCCTAGATTGTCTTACCGCATTTCTCCCCCTCCTTGACACGGGAAGACAATCTCAGAGATTGTCTTACCGCTTGTTGCAATTGTCTTGCCTTGGTAGCTTGCAAGACAATCCTTGTGATTGTCTTGCCGATTGTAGAACAGTAAGACAATCTCCCAGATTGTCTTACCGCACTTCTCAATTGTCTTACCGACCCCTAGATTGTCTTGCCCACGGATTTCATTGTCTTACTAGTTGTAGACAATTAATTTAATTGTCTTACAAGCTCTAAAATAGCAAGACAAAGTGCCAAATTGTCTTAGCAAGCTAGGGATTGTCTTTGCCACCATTGTCTTACTAGTTCAAGGGTTTTGCCTATAAATATGGCTCTCCCTCATTCATTTGTTCTTGTTCAAAGTATTGTAAAGCTTTCAAGTTGTGCTAAACTTGCTATTCGTTAAATCCACAGTTTACTGTGCTTTGATCATTCGGTTGTTTTGTTCCGCTGAGTTAGAATACTTTCTGTCAAATTTATTCTACGAACTAGTGGACATTAAAACGAACCATATTAATTATATAACGACTTCCACATTGTTATATTAATTAATTAAAATCTAATTATCAATTTTATATTCAATCAGATTATTCCGCCGCGAATTATTTTAAGTGACGATTGTATTCAACCCCCCCCCTTCTACAATCGTTCCAGGACCTAACAATGTGGCTGCTCAGCAATATACGTATCAAGAAATACCCGAGCATTTCGTTTGGGATGATGGCCACAGGAAATGGAATCCAAGGAAGAGAGGATTTCAAATTGGGCGACTTTCCTACACACATCATAGCAGTGGTGAGGTGTGGTTTATGCGGCTTTTGCTCACCAAAGTACGTGGTCCAACTTCTTTCAAAAGTCTTAGGACTGTCAATGGAAAAGAGTATGATTCTTTTCGTGATGCCTGCAAAGAGTATGGATTGCTTGATGATGACAGGGAATGGCATGAGGTGTTAAATCAATGTTCGTCTGGTGGCTTACCTCCTCAAATCAGGCAGCTTTTTGTTCACATTATTGTCAACTGCAAGGTCACTGATTTATCTGAATTGTGGAGTATGCACTGGAAGCAAATGGTCGATGATATCGTTTTAAAAAGGAGGCGTTTAAATAATGATGATAGTTTGATGCTGGATGACAAGCAGCTGCAATTTTATGCCCTTGCAGGTAGTAGAGCTCTTATTCATTTTTAATTATTTCCAGTTCTTTATAAATTACAAATTCAATTAATTTATGATTAACAGAAGCATGTTAGCATGACATTACAGTTTGTACTATGTTTGTTTTGCAGAGATTGATGATTTGCTCCGTTCCATAGGCAAGTCATTAAAAAATTTTCCTCAACTGCCCCAACCACCAGAGAACTATCTCAACCATGGAACTAATAATCTGATTCTAGAAGAAACCAACTACAATATTACTGAAATGGAAAGAGAGAACCAGAAATTGCTGTCTACCATGAATGAGGAACAATTAAACGTGTACAATGCAATTCTAGATTCTGTGGGGAAGAATGAAGGTGGTCTGTATTTTGTTCATGGCAGCGGCGGTTGTGGCAAGACCTTCCTTTGGAGAACTTTGATTTCCAAGTTAAGGTCACAAGGTGACATTGTTCTTCCAGTTGCTTCTTCGGGGATTGCTGCCACACTTATGCCAGGAGGTCGAACTGCGCATTCGAGGTTTAAGATACCTATTGTGCTTGACGAATTATCTGTTTGTGCTATAGGAAATAAATCAGACATTGCGGAGTTGATTAGGCATACAAAACTTATTATCTGGGATGAGGCTCCGATGCAACACAGGTTTGCTTTTGAATGTTTGGATCGCTCACTGAGAGATATTATGAAGTCGTCTGACCCAGCGCGCGCAGCTCTGCCTTTTGGAGGAATCACAGTAGTACTTGGAGGAGATTTTCGGCAAATTCTTCCGGTCATACCTCATGGAGACAGGGCTGAGATTTTGGGAGCGTGTATAACAAGGTCAAGACTTTGGAATATATGTAAAATCTTCATTCTAAAAAGAAACATGCGACTGAATAAAGGGACGTCTCAGTCTGAAATTGATGAAGTCAATGAATTTGCCAAATGGGTGCTTGAAGTAGGAGATGGAAATTTGGAAGGTGGTGAGGAAGCTGAAAAATCTTTTAAGGAGGATGGTATTCAGGTGCCTATGAAATTTTGTGATTTGGAAAATGACAACTCTGTCGAGAACATGATTCGCAGCATATATCCAGATTTTGTTGAGAATTCAAGCAATGCAAAGTATTTGAGTGATAGGGCCATTTTGACTCCTACTAACCAAACTGTTGGTCACCTAAATTCTCTCATTGTGGATATGATACCTGGCGACGCAGTGACTTATTATAGTGTTGATAATGCAGAAGAATTTGCTGGCACAGAGGATGATTTACAGTCTGCATTTCCTATTGAGTATCTGAACTCTCTTAGCATTCCAGGTATGCCTGCTCATGATTTGAAGTTGAAGGTTGGTGTAGTTGTGATGCTGATGAGGAATTTGAATCAGACACTTGGACTTTGCAATGGAACTAGAATGATTGTGACCAAGTGTTTGAAATATTATGTAGAGTGTGAAGTGATATCTGGGACCTTCATCGGAACAAGGCACTTTATTCCTAGAATGGAGTTATGTCCAAGTGATTCTGTACTGCCTTTCAAGCTGGTAAGGAAGCAAATGCCCCTGCAAATTTGCTATGCTATGACTATAAACAAATCTCAGGGACAATCCTTAAAAACAGTTGGTCTATTTCTTCCAAAACCTGTCTTCACACATGGTCAGTTCTATGTTGCTATTAGTCGTGTGACATCTCCTGGAGGTTTAAAGATTTTTATTGATGACGACCGTGGTTTTCCAACTAATATTACCCAAAATGTAGTGTACAAAGAAGTCTTCTATGCGCTGCCTAGGTAGAACTTTAGATTGCTCTGTGCATACACAGGAATGCAGTATGGTTTAATTTATTTTCAATTAGACTGTCAAGGCAATGTGATCCCGTCTTTTGTTAACTACTCTTTTCATTGAAAATATTGTGTTTACTACTCTTTTAATTGAAAATATTGTGTTTACTATCAGTATGCATTTCTCAGCTTTTTAACCCATACTATTCTTAAGGTTGTTGGTTAGTACTGTGATATGCTTTGCAGTTAAGATGACGTAGATATCAGTCCATGTTTATCGTTCATGACTTAAGAAAGAATGGACTTTTTCCGTAGAACTACTACAGTACACACCAAATTTCTCAGAAATAGAAGTTATATCATTGGTTGTGAATGATTCGATGAGGCAGCTATTTTGTTCACCAGTTAAATTTCAAAATGATGCATAGTTCATTTTTACTTCATGTGAATGTAGCTATCTATGTATATTAGATCAGCAATAAGCAAAGTACTTAGGAATGCAATAGGTAACTGTTTTGAAATAATCCATTACCAAATACTGCCAAGTTGAAGATTCTTACAAAAGCAAAAGATTACAGTCATTGACATCCAAAGCTAACCATTCAACAAAAGTCAGTAACAATTTTAAAGATTCAGCTAAGATATTGATACGTAATCAAGTAATAGGTGACAATCGAGATTAATGACAACTACACGGTTTCCGTCACTTGAAATGTTTCATTCCCACCATAAGTGAACACCAAATTCTGACCCTCATACAGTTTGTTCTTGAGGGTGAACTCATTCCAGCCAACTCCGAGGCGACATGTCTTCTTCCTCCTCAGAATGCCCATTCTGTAAGACTTTGAATCCATGATTAGTGTTACAATTGTTCCTTTCTTCCACTTTTTATATGTTTCAAACAAAAACCTGGGAAGAAACTAAATCCAAAACAAGAAGGAGTCAGAGTCGTTTATGCATAATACCACCTTAGTTAAGAGACTTAAAAACGCAACTAACCACTCCATGGTAGTTCTGATCGACATGTGACCTCAAGAGCTTGATAATGAAACTAATATTATCTGCAGAGGTCTGATCATGTTGCTCTGTTTCGTCTGCTATTACTGCAACAACAAATCACATAAATTTAATTACTTTACAATCTAGCAGATTCAATTTAATTTTTTCTTAAATTGACCAATACCAGAGGTAGCTTCATTTGCTAAATTGTTTCCCATTGTGTGCCCGCCCACCACATCTGCTACGAGTGGAAATTTATAGTATTTGAATCAATTACGTATTATGTTTCAGAAGACTTAAACCCATGTGAACAAGAGTATTACAAATTCGGCAATACAGTTTATAGTATTTGTTTCTGAGCAATACCAGAGTACAGTCCAGATGTTGAGATTGCATAAATTGTTTGTTCATGTCCCACCTCTGCTACTCCTGCATATTTATAATATTTGCTTCAGTTTCCGATCACATGTCATAATAAAATCCAAACAGTTTATAATTTTTTTGCGTTAGAAATACCAGAGCTTTGTCCAGATGTTAAATTGTTTCGAGTTGTGTGTTCAACTCCCACAGCTGCTATTCCTGCAATTTTGAAGATATTTGCTACAAGTTTGGTTTGTAAGAACATTTGAAGAGATAATATAAGAGAAGGTGAGCATACCTATTTCCGAGTCGCTGTCTGATATCACATAAAGATCTGCAGTCATATAATCTACCACAGAACTTAAAATCAACTTTAATGGCAAGTTGTTAAATATATGCAGACCATGTTCATCAAAGATTGTTGCATAGAAGACTGAATTGCCAATGTATTCGAAGAAAACCGTACTATCCGCCCGAATAGTGTACTTGGCCATCAAATCCTTAATACCATACAGTAATTTAGATGTCTTGGACAAGTAACAGCTGTACACCATGCCATCAGGTGTATAAATTGTACCAGAGTCCTTAAAACCAGACCCGTACTTCTCAGCAAATACAGTTGGAATTTCCTAATTCGCGTTATACAGTTCATATTATAAGATGCCCAATAAATACTATATATAATAATCAAACATAGAAACTATATTGTTTGATTGTTTACCACTTCTCCAGTGAGCAAATTCATCCAGTGCAAAACTTTGAACCATTTCAGATAACCCTTCCCTTCCTCCGCACCTATTCATTTACAGAGTAAATGTCACATCTATTTTGACACGTTACAGTATGAAGATAAAGTTTTTATATACAGTGAAAAGAAAAACATTAAGAAGTAGACATATTGAGGGAAAACATACCGTGTTTGTAAGTATTCATCGCCTGATCTTTGTGGAACACAGCTAGCTTGAACCTTTGACAGGAGAATGTACATATGAAGACACATCTGTCGCCCACAGCCAACTTACATGCTTTTGTTAACTCATTCCACTCACTGTCAAATAAAATTTCATCTTCAGTCCACTTCAAATGAATTCTCCATGTGATTTTCTGAAATCCCAGATGAAACCATTTCATTTCGGGATCCAAACCAACGTCCAATGCTTCGTCCTTTGGCAGAACCTATACAACCAATCCAGAGTAATCATACACTGCAGATATAGAAATTATATGAAAGTTCTCATGGAGTTTAAATATACCTTGATCCATCTTTTGCGCTCCAAATGTTTGTCAGTGATGACAAAGTCAAATTCCCTTTCAAACTCACATGCAGAGCTATAGGAGTAAGCTGATCTAATTTTATCTTTGTCTAATTCACTCTGATGAAACACCGGATCCCTATCAACGCCTCTCATGATTCGACGTGAGTACTCGATTTCAACAGCATACTCACTAAAGATCTCAACTTTGAATTCAGTACCACCAATATACTCAAGTGAAAACGAATAGCAAGGATTCACATCAAAGTACTCCATTAAACTCTCGATTCCTTCAATTGTTTCAGATTCACTAACGTAACGACCAAGCCATGTCTTATTAAAAGATAAATGCAGGCCAACAATATTCGAGTTCAGTGAAGCAAAAAAGGCAGCAAATGCAGAGGGAATTTTCTGTTAAACATTGATACAGAACACATGATAAATCTATCTATATTATGTATTCTCTTGAAAGGCAGTACAACATATAATATAGAGAGATATAGAGAGATATATCATACCAGAACACCATTCTGATTTCTTCCTTCCACAAGACGGCAAAGGAACACCTTTTCATCCTTTGATTTGGTCAATGGAATAGAGGCTGTAAACAATAATACATCAATTGCATTCCGAGTAGATAGCATCAATGTACAAAGAATATGGACTGAAAAGAGCTCTCACCTTTCTTACTCGGAATAGACATCCTGTGAAATCAAAGGCAAGTGCAATCAGTTGTGGTAAACATGCATAATAGTTAAGGCTACAAAGTCGAGATTTCATACCTTGATCAGTTGTTGTTGAAGGTCGAGTTTAGGGTTTTGACAGCTTTGGGAAATCACTTTTTTCTCTCTTGCAAGAACAGTGGAAGCACCAAGAAGACGTTTCAGCTGCTTAGTAATATATATGTTTCATTACAGAGTCAAAAAAGTCAAGTTTGTGGTGTAACTGTAAACTAAATGATAATTAAGCCCGCATCAGTTCAAATGTGTTCATATAGAACACTTATTTAAATTGATTGACTTGGTTTTAGAGACAAATTAATATGTGATTCCGACATCAAGTAATATTATTTGCAATTAGAATATTAATTGAAGCTACATTTCATTTTACAACTTAAACACACTCTTATCTTAATTTTTCTCTATTTATAAAACAACAACTTTTCTATAATACTCCCTCTGGTCCTTTATATAAGGCACCTTGACTTTTTTTATACAATTTGAATTTTGTAAATGGAAACGAAGGAGAATACGAAAATTGCTTACTTCTCTTCTATACGTTGTTTGCTATATTATAAGTACAAACGTATAGAGAACCAAAAATGTTGTGTACACTTAAAAAAAAAAACACCTATTAATGTTTTAACTTCATGTCTGTATTTTAGAAAAAAAATTAGCTTATTTTAAGTTCTAATTTAAAGTAATAATATACTTTAAATATTATATATTATTTCTAAAATGATAAAAAAATTATTAGGTAATTATTATTGTTGTCATATCAATATATGTTTTTTTCTAACTCTTTCATAAAAGTGATTACAGTTGATTCAAAAATCATATGAATCCTAACTTGACAATTTGAGAAGAATAGCATATTCTTATGAAAGATACCATATGGAGTAACCGCATAAAATTAAGGAACACTATCCGCGCGAATATGTTGTGTCCGAATTCTTTAAATCTGAAACGGAGTACAATATTGTCCATTTTTTTTCTTACAAATTTTATTTTACCACTTACTCTCAAGTATTTTGACTTGGTTGTAAAAAAATTTATTGTTTTGAATTTTTTTTTCCTAAATACAAAATTTGATTATATATTATTAATGAGAAAAAGAAAATTCTGTTTTTTTTTTTGGACTTTCCACTCAATACACTTAAAATTGGGTGTAAAAAATCTTCTTCTTAAGTACAAACGTTGTTTGCTGTATTCTAAGTACAAACGTATAGATCACTAAAAATGTTGTGTAGACTTAAATTTTAAAAAAAATACCTATTGATGTCTTCATATCTGTATTTTAGAAAAAAATTATCTTCTTAGTGATCTAATTTAGAGTAATAATATACTTTAAATATTATATATTATTTCTAAAATGATAAAAAAATGATTAGGTAATTAATATTGTTGTCATATCAATATATGCTTTTTTCTAACTCTTTCATAAAAGTAATGATAGGTGATTCAAAAATCATATGAATCCTAACTTGAGAATTTGAGAAGAATAGCATATTCTTATGAAAGATACCATATGGACTAACTGCATAAAATTAAGGAACACTATCCGCCGTGCGAATATGTTGTGTCCGAATTCTTTAAATTTGAAACGGAGTAGAAAATTGTACTTTTTTTTCCTAAAAATTTTATTTTAATACTTACTCTTAAGTATCTTGACTTGGTTGTAAAAATAATTATTGTTTCGAATTTTTTTTCCTAGAATACAAAATTTGATTATATATTATTAATCAGAAAAAAAAAATTCTTATTTGTAATTCTTTTAAGTTTCCGGTCAATATACTTAAAAGTGTGTGCCAAAAATCTTCTTCTTAAGTTGCTAAAACTTTATTTAATGATAGGTTAATTAAATTTATAAAAATCTGTTGCTCTCTTGACTTTTTTTTATTTTTAAATACTAAAATTTCCCTTCCGTCCCACCAGGTTGTTTACGTTCACTGTTTGCACGCATTGTCAGATTCTTGCAAAAGATAGTTCAATAATATTTCTCTAAATTATTGTTGTTCTAAATAAAAGTTTAGACATCAAACTTATTTTTTTATAAAAAAATCCTTTCTGAATAAGAATTTAGATATCAATCTTTTTTTCTACATTTTTTTTAAATTTATATATAAAATGTAAGTATACTTCATCGTACTATTAAAAAGCTTGCCAAAAAATAACGTAAAGAATCTGTTCGAACGGAGGGAGTACTTATCAATTAATAATCTTCTTTATAATTTTTCTGTTCTATACAGTGGCAATTTACGATTATACCAAACTCATTGTAATAATATTTTTGCCTCATTTCATAATATAATGATATATACCGGACTGATGATATATTTATTTTGTACATAATTTACTAAACAATATATTTCTTTTGTAGATAATTTACTAAACAGTATTGCAACATCGTTTACTACGTATTCCTCGGCAAATAAAAAATTCTCATATATCAAAGATTTAACGGATGTATCGAGAAACTGGGCACTGCATTTTTATTCTGCAAGACAATAACTTCTCGAAATGGCGCGTGTACTGTTCGCGTCTTCTTTTACTGTAGCAAATGACTACAGCTAGGCAACTCAATCTAAACCCTTAAGACAAAATCCGTGTCTGAATCTCAAACCACACACTCATCTCGAAGCAAGCAAAGCTCTCCACTACTCGATTAAGAAGAAGCCGCCTTAGAGAAACGAAGTACTCTGAACTTTAACTTCTCCTTACAGCCCAACTACTCTCGAATTGAAGACCATGTCGGAGAAAACAACTTCCTCTGTAAGTTATAATTCACTCCCTTTGTTCAACTAAGTGTATTGAATGAATCTGTAACTGTAAACCTATCTGTTATGTAATAAATATATTCCTACCTGCAGTTTATTATGAATGATTTGAGCCCCTACAGTCCTATAGACAGTGTCGACACAACAACTTATGACTGGAAACTGAGAGTAAGAGTGCAATCATTCTGGAAGAGCCTGAGCAGAGAGAAACAGGAATTTTGGGGAGTTAACATGCTACTAATTGATGACTCGGTACAGTCCTCTAAATATGTGCCTATTTCATAATACTTTATATAGAAAATATTTGTGTATCTGATTTTAAAAATTTGCCTTGCTTTGTGAATATAGAATGGTAGAGTTCATGCTTTTGCCAATTCCAAATACTGTGGTGACTTGCTGAAGGAGATAAAAGAAGGAGAAATTTATGTTATCTCCAATTTTAAAGTAAAAGATTATTTGGGAGATGAGAAATACAGAGCTGTACGCAGCAAAAAACATATTTTTTTCACTCCTCACACACTCTTCAAGAAAGCCACAGATGTTGGACTACCAATTGAGTTGTATGCTTTTGACTTATTCCATTATGATGCAATTGAAAAGCTTGCAGACGACAATCGGTTTTTAATTGGTAATACATTTTCCGAGTCACATATTCGCACAAAAATATGTCGACCTTATTTAGTAACAAAGCCTTTTCTTAGCAGATATGGCTGGCAAGGTGATAAATGTGCAAGACCTAATCAAAATCAAAAAAAATGATGAAGAAAAAACTCTCTTCAAGTTTCAAATCTCCAATGGAAGGTAAAAATAATTTAAACAGTAATGACAACTAGGCAGCTCATTGCTAATTCGAAGATCAACTAAATGTTCTTCTACTGTTACAGCTCTACTGTGCACGTCACCTTTTTTGATCAGTTTGGAGAATTAGCGGAGAAGGATTTTGGCAACGCGGACCGCAGGAATCTTTATGTTATAATATCCTGTGCGAAAGTTGGTCGCTATGAAGGTTCTGTCTAAATTGGAATAAGTACTATTTCAGCTCCTTAATGCAGTTCACCATACTTGATATTATTCAAATTCACAGGTCTGCCACATTTGTCAAACTACCCTGCCACAAGAGTTTATATCAATCCTAAACACTATTGCATAAATGAGTTGAAAAGAAGGTGGTAACTTGATTTATAGTTATGTATTTTATTTAAATAAATATAGAATGTATTCTTTTTCCAAAAGTATAACGCATTTCAATGCATTATAGTATTTCTGAGAAAAAAAATGAACCTGTTGTGGTTGAGATGGTTGAGATACCAGAGGAGGAGGAGGTCGTTGTTGAAATGCCAAGGAAAATATTCAAAGTTAAGGATATAAAATCCTTACCTAAAGATTTCGGAGAGGTTGTCTTTCTTTAATTTTTTTTTATATAAATGGAAAAAAACTATTTAAGCCGTATTTACAAATGCAGTGTTGTTTTTACAGGATAGCATCTTTTGTGAAGTCACGGTCAAAAGGATTACTGATAACAAAAATTGGTACTTCAGGAAGTGTACAGGCTGTGATTTAGAACTGGAACTTGAGCATGGAAAATTCATATGTTCACGTCCTAATGGTTGTGGTCGAATAATCCCATACCCAGATAAGAGGTCTACCTTTTGCACATAAATCTTACCAACTGCTACAAAATTAATTTATGATGTTCCTTTTACTAATACATGTCTAAAACCAACATTTGTTAGGTTCCGGTTGTGCACTCTATGCTCAGACGAAAGTGGTTCGGTTGCAATTATCTTCCTAGATCACGAGATTACAAAACTGATTGATAAAACAGTGATTGACCTACATGCTGATTGTAGTGATGTTCGTAATTCTTCCATTGCTCTAATTATTTGGTAAATAATGTCCCCCTGTTTTATTATTATTAACTTGAAAGTGTTGTACATAGGAAGCCGAGGAGGAAAAATTTCCAGAAATTCTGAACATGTTCCTCAAGCAGAAATATACCATCAACCTTTCTGTCAACCTGGAAAATGTTGAAAAAGGTTCGACTGTTTTCCATGCAAAGGAAATTCTGCAGGCACAGGAAAAAGGGGACAGCTTTGATCCGAATAGTGCAACTGTGGTTGAAATCGGAGATATTTCCTTGGTCAATGTATGTGACTAATTATAGTATTGTCAAATTTAAAACTAAATATTGTAATATGAGACGTGTTTTTTTAGGAATCTGGGACGGAGCAAAATGCAAATGAAACTCCAAACACTGAGAAGTCAACCAACATGAAAACGAGACCACGAAATATTTCCGAATCTTTGTCTTTCAATCCTACTGATGCATCCGTTTCTCCTCTGGTGAAGAAAATTAAAGTGGAGAAGGTATGCCTAGCTGGCCATTTAGTAATGATTTTTTTTGAATGACAAAAAAAACAACAACAAATCTTCTGTTTTGTTTCAGATTTCTAAATGAGAATCTCGGTCATCAATGTTGCCATCCAACAAGTTCAATGGTGGTCATCATCTTTTGTGTTTATTTCAGTTCAGCTCATGTACTAGAACAAACTAATTTGGTCACTATCTGTACTTTTTATTTTCAACTATTAAGGTCTGTAATATTGTGAACATATTTTTGTTGCTGTCACAACTACATGGTTATGTTTGAACTATATGGTTCTATTGGCACTACTGTTCAGTTTGTCACATAAATGCATATTCTGTTAGGTGTAAAAATTTAATTCAAACAAGGAATTAACTGATGTATATAAGCACACATGCAGTCTTTATTTACCACAGCAAGTTAAAACAATGGCAAGCAATCACTATACTGCAGTTGAGAACTTGAAACCTGGAGTTGATCAGTACAAAATTAAGGTCCGAGTCATCCGTTTATGGAGAGGAGCTACAAAATCAGGAGAGGAATTCAAGAGTTTCAATGTCATTGTTATAGACCAGAAGGTATTTTTTATATGATGTTTATGGTATCTGAATCTGAAAACTTTTTGCAACACTAATATTGTAACCTAATGCAGGGACATAGGATTCATGGATTTGTACCAACTAAATGCGCTGAGGAATTTCAATTTATACTGTTTGTTGGAAGAGTGTACAGTATTAAGAACTTTGATGTCCAAATTTACAAGCAAACTGAAAAGTTCAGAGTGTTAAGGAATGCTACTCAGCTGGTGTTTAATCAAGACACAATTTGCCAGCAGCTTGCAGATGATGGTGTCACAATACCAGCAAATTCTTTCGACTTCTACGATCACAGCCAGCTGGAGGAACTGTCTAAACAAACTACTTACCTAGCAGGTGATTTAACATTTCTTGAGACTGTTGTGTTTAAAATAAGATATCTGGTGCAAGCTCATTTTGTGGTATGCAGATGTGGTGGGAATCATTAAGGACTATGACAATATAAGAGATCTAACAAACAGACATGGACAGAGTCAAAGGCAGGCAAAATTTTATATAACCGACGGAAAGTAAATTTTTTT
Organism: Daucus carota subsp. sativus; assembly: GCF_001625215.2. Taxonomy (NCBI): domain Eukaryota; kingdom Viridiplantae; phylum Streptophyta; class Magnoliopsida; order Apiales; family Apiaceae; genus Daucus; species Daucus carota. Next base: position 31,865,003 of record NC_030389.2, read on the forward strand.
CTGTGTATTCTAATTTTATACTCCTCCTACCCAGTTACCCTGTTTTGATCTCTTTGTTTATTTGTAGTTCAAACATAAGTGTTACTTTCTGGGATAATTTCGGCCAAAACTTTGATCAGCTGATGAAAAGTGGTTTGGAGAAGCCAGTTATTATCATCATTTCAGGATGCAGGGTTGGGAAATGGAATGGTAAACACTTTACTATCTGTAGTTGATCATTAACACTCCTTATATGGTTTATGTAATTTTACATCGACTTACAGGTGAGGTAGACATATCAAACAACACAGCGACAACTGTATATCTCAACTACAAGCACCATAGTGTAGTGACACTAAGGAAATTGTAAGTGAAACTCTAAACTTTTGTATCTCCATATAACTGGCTGCTCTTTATGTCCACCTAACACATACAACTCATTTGTTTAGGTTGACAAACCCTGAATTTGCCAAGAAGGCTTTAGGAAAACCAAAAGTCAAGTCAATGGCTATGGCAACAGTGAAAGAACTTGAAAACTTGGGAAAAGATGACATTGAGGTTATTAAATTGAACCAGTTAGAAGCTTTTGTCTATTCCCTTTAAACCATGACTGTAGTATCTTTCCTATTTAAACTTTATAATATAAATGATCTATTCAGGGATTTTTCATGGCACATGTGAAGATTACTAAGATTGATGAAACTTTTAGCTGGTTTTACAATGCTTGCACAAGTTGTGACATGGAGGTCACAGTTGGAAATCCATGTCCAATATGTGAAGCTTGCAACAGATACGTTCCGTATCCCCAGAAAAAGTTAGTGCTTCCATTAACAAATTTTCTCAATTATATGTTGAGTACCTTATGATAGACACCCACCATTTGCATGTAGGTTTAAAATTCATGTTGTTGCTGAGGACCAAACCGGCCAGATGCCAGTAGTGTTAGGAGACAGAGAAGTGCGTGCAATAACTGGGAGAAGAGCTTCTGATTTTGCTGATCAGGTATTTGTCATCTTTTACGTATTCAATTCACTGTAGAAATCAAACTAAGAGTTCTTCACACCAGATTTTCAGTGTGCAAGCCTTTCCGGGATGTGTGCTTGGTATTACAGATAAGGAATACAGTATAGTGATCCAGATTAGGGAGGCAAACGTTTTGAACAAGTTCAAGTATTACTGGGCTACTAACATCTGCAGAGGTTTTGTCAAGCTTCCAGCAGAGGCAGACGAAGGTGCTTCCAGTAGTCGTGCACCAACATCACAGGTATATTAGTTTACAACTCAACATCCTGTCAATTAGTATGGACGATAAACATACTTTTATAATAACAGGCAGCCGAATCAACTGACAATGATCAAGGAATCTCAACTGTGGACTTAAACTCCAGCTTAACAGTTTAACAAATGCACACTGCTGTATGCTGCTGCTCTGCAAAGTTGCAATTTTCACAAACTGTAAATTTACCCTAATGCAAAAGACTGATTACTTTTGGGCTACTGTTAGCATCAAAGAACAATTAACCTTGCTGTATAAGGAGTTGTACCCTTCTGAAATTTTATTATTCAGAAATTATCAAGTGAAAAATCTTTTGGGATTCTTAGTTTGCACATTCGACTTTTGAAAAGCACCAAATATATATGCCAAAAAACTCTAATAGAATTCTGCAGGTGCCATAGAAAAAGCTAAATTTGTAGCATAGGCTTTGCAGGGCACTCATACTGGACTGCATATATGAACAGGAATCCTGAGGTAAAGTAACAAGATTCCTTTCAATAATAGCTACCAGCCAACAAAAATACTGTGAGGACAAGTAAAACTTGGAAAGAAGTGCAATCACCTGGGCCTTTAAATCCAGCTCCGCTTCAAAGAAAATATTCACACAAACATGGCTGAGATCCCATACCAGATGATATCAAATCTACGGCCTCAAATAACAACTGCTTGGAGGCTAAAAGTCCGAGTAACGAGGATTTGGCAGGCCATTACTCAGCAGGGAGATACAGTTGGTATAAACTGTATTTTCGTCGATGAATTGGTAAGTGAAACCAATTCTTGAGCTACCAACTATTCATTCTCAGGGTTTATTAGATTACTAATGGTATTTCTGCACTAATAGGGAGGCCGTATCCGTGCCTGGATTGCTGCTGCAAACATGAATCAACTTCAGAGTTTGATTACGGAGGGAGAAACCTATAATGTCCATAACTTTGTTGTTAGGCAATATGGTGCCATGCAAACTGAAAGATGCTTTGAAAATGATTTCTTCATCCAATTGTATCATATGACTAACATCTTTGTAGCTGAAGATGTGGATTATATCCAGCGTCATGTGTTTCAGTTCACTAACTTATCAGCTATAATCGATGCTGCAAGGGAAAACAACTTTCTAATCGGTCAGTTTTTTTGGTTTACTACAAGAGTTCCTTGAAGCCAGTGTAGTTTTTTGTAACTGCCTATTCTGTTATGTAGATGTTGTTGGAGTTCTACAACAAGTGCAGCCTATGACTACCTACAGGAACAAATATAACCAGCTCAAAAACAGCATTCAGTTTACCATCAACGATATGAAGTTTTTGTTAAACTTTTAAATCTATGCTTTAATAGAACTATTGCATGTTGACCCACTGAATATTTGTATCTATCTCTTAACAGCAGTCCTGCGCAAGTAATATTCTATGATGAAATGGCGCGATCTTTTGATCAGGAACTCCACAATGCTGGCCAGCATCCAGTAATCCTTATCATCTCCAGTGTTAAAGCTCGCATGATCCAAGGTAGTCCTCAAAAAATTACATTCCTGTTTATTACTATCTTTATAAACACATTGTCAACTAAATGTTTTAGGTGAGGTGAAGTTGACAAACTATCCTGCGACGAGGTTTTTCATAAATCTTCATCATGAAGCTGTGGAGGATCTGAGAGATGCATTGAGGTTAGTAAATTCTCCTATGTAATGCATGTTTTTGTAAATAAGTGTGAACCGATTGAATGGTACAGATTGGCAAATTGGCGTCTCCATTGATGCTCGGAAATGAAAGACACCTACAAGAGGATTCTACTACCTGCATCATTCCATCATGCTATTCCAATTATTCAATCGTCCTACTTATCTTATTTCATGTATGGTTTGCAAGCCAGATTAAAAACTTTGTATTATTCTTAAGATAATGGTGCCGTAGGTTTTTATAACTCTGTTTTAAGAACTCTGTATGAAGAGCTCTGTAACTCTTATGTCATTTGCAATCTATATTCAAGTATTAACACTTGGGACTTTACCATGCTACGTTTCGTTTAAATGTACTCATCATTTTCAAGTTTAAGTGTTTATCGGATATGACCCAATATCTCTCTTGGCAGTATTATTGCAGAAACTAAGAATTTTATCAATTACAAACATATTTATTATGTCGATGCCCAGCAGCGCGGGCTTAAATACTAGTTTATTATAGTACCGTAGACCACGTATGTTCTGCAACTATAAAACGACATAAAAACATTGCAAAATGTACGAAACTTGTTGTTTTGTGAAATACATTTTATAAATATCACTATTTTATGAAAAATATTGAAAATCATTTATGTTCGACAAGTAGAACACATATGTTCTGTAATATGTAAATATGTTCTGCAAACTTAACATGTTTTGCAGAATAATGTGTTTTTCACTATTTAACTTGTAGAATGTTTAGGATTGTCAAAATTTTTAACAAAATAATGATGTTTATAGAACATGATTTGCAAAATAACATATTTTGCAATGTTTTTATGCCATTCTATAGTTGCAGAACATACGTGATCTACGGTACTACAGTAAACATGTGGATTACATGGAACTTTGTTCTAATTATAAATAGTATTTATTCAAATTTTCGTAGATTCGCTGTATTTTGTTCCTCACCCCTGTGCTATTATTGGAGTATCATGACTCTACTCAGAAATCTTCACTGACGAATAATGCATGAGGGTGAACTGTGTTTTCTAACATTTCATTTTGCATGAAGTGCAATATTATATATCTTACGAAAATAGGTGAAATGGAGCCGAGTTTATATTATATAATTTCGGAGTTCAAATTATATGATTTTAAGAACATGTTTAGGAGTTGATATATAAATCTTTTATCTTTATTTTAAGATAATGGAGAAAATTACGTATAATAGATAAAAATTTGTGCTTAAAACCACACATGGGTGCGTGTGGGCTAATTATAATTGGATTAGCCACTTAAAAAAATGTAAGACTAAAAACAGAGAAAACATTAGCTAAATTAATTACAGATTTTTCCAAACATTTCCGGTTTTGATTATTCAAATTTACTTATCTTGTTTCTTTCCATGCTAGAAAAGCAATTTCCAACGTGTTTGTTATATGACTAAATATTATAAGTTCAAAATAACTAATCACCAAATGTTATGTATTTTAAAAATTATTTTTCAAATTACTTCTCTATTTTTTTTTTTCAAAACTAGTTAATAGAATATGATTGATTCTATTGAGACTAACAATAATGAGACATCTGTAATTAAAATTATTCATATGTTTTATTATTTAAAAAAAACTGAAAATAGAATTTGAATACGTAGCAATACTACATCAAAAATTCAAAATAATAAATTTGAAGTCATGCCCATGCTAATATGATAAAATTACTCGGCCCTTTTCACTTTTATGTACTCTCGAGCTTGGAGAAACTTATGCCTTACCCAACCCTAGTTTAGACTAAATATTTTTTTAACTCTCGATGTTTGGGAAGGTATCGATATTCTCAATATTTTAATTCGGCCAATTCAATACTTCATGTATATATCCGATATATTTCGATGAGTTCTCGTACCAAAAAAGGACATATAACGGATGAACAATCATGACAGGGGTTAAAAAGGCATTAAACATCGATGGTTTAAAAGAACCTCTAATATATTAGTTAGGCTTAAAAAAAACATGAAATATATTATTTAGGAGTTAAAAAGAATGAGCAAACTTTATTTTCAATAGTATTCTTCCGTTATATACCTTTTGATTCATCTTGATGGCTAATCAGAATATATCGGATATTTGAAGAATTAAATCGGCAGAATTATATATTGAGACCCAATTGGTACACACCCTGTTTAAAAGCTAAAAGGGGATTAAGCCCTTTGACAAAATTAACTAAGACTCAACATTGGCCAAGCCACTAAGTTTGATCAAACAAGTCGTGCCTTTCATCTTCGTGTTAAGTTCATTCCATGTTTGTCTTGTCTCATACACAGTCCCTTGTTCAATTTAAATCCTCTATACTGAATTTGTTCGACGGCTTAATCTCATCGCTTTTGGCTTGGATTAGAGTTGTTTGCAGTTGACATTTGCATGAGATAATAGCTCTCTGCACCTTAACAGCATCATCAGGCCTTATTTAAACTTCAATAGTGTTGCAAATCCAAGAATCTCTGACCACCTTAACAGTAGATCCTTGATGATTCCTAATATCTCCTATAGGTATGAGTCCGCAGATGGTTCCAAGGCTGTAGAAGACACCAGAACTGTGAAGTTTACTGTTGTAAATCTTGTAATACTGTCAAGTGTCAAGCACAATATTATACTAAATAAAAACACAATATCAATGCATTTCATTGCTAGTACATACTGCTAGGTGTTATTTGTTACTGATACTGATTTTAGTTAGTTGACTTGGAAATATCGTCATTGATAATGTATTTCAATTTTAGGTTGGTGAGTGAACTCATTCTTGGAAAAGTTCCTTACAAAGCGGACATTTCCACCGATCAGTACTGCAAGCCATGGTAGGATTTTGCTCAGCAAACTAGGTTTTACAGTGCAGCGATAATAAAAATGATAATATAAAAAATGTTTTCCTTATGAGATTGATTCTATTGTTTGAAGGGAATAATAAGAAGTTGTATTTTAACCTTTACTTATACAACTTCTCCTTGCTCGATCGGCAGATCATATAACTAACTAAAACTAAAATGTAGAGATCCAACTCCAGCTCATCCTAGTATGTTTCACAGATGGATCGAACCCTCGATATGTCAGTGAGAGTGATGCTATCAGACAAGAGGCCACGTTCTAGAGCTACATGGACGTACAGTAGCAAATAGCAATCGCACAGATTATATAATTTCTCAAATTCTACTCTTGTAGGGTACCTAGGACTAATATTTCGTACTTCAGACTCTACTCTGGAAATCTTCACTAACGAATTACGCATGAGCATGAACTATAACTGTATTTTCCAACATTTCGCTAACTGTGTTTTCTAACATTTCGCATTGCATGATAATACTGTATACATGACTTTAGATATTATATATCGTAGAAAAATAGATGAAATGGAGTGTAATTCATATCATATGATCTCTTAAAAACATATTTGGGAGTTGAGTTTAGTTTTTTTATTTTTATTTTGAGATAATGGAGGAAATTACTTATCATATTTTCAAATTCTTTTGAAGCGTTTTTCCAAATCTGAATGCATTGTTTAGGCATATTACGATGATATCGTACATAATTCAACTAGTTGAGTCCCTCCTTAAATGTATATAAAATATTGTAAACTCGTTTATTCAGTGTTGTTCAAAACCATCATCAGTGGGCACAGTATTCGTGTGCGCTAATTATTAACCAATTCGATCGCATGTATGGCAATTAGGATTATAAGTACTCAACACTTAAGAAATCAGAGACTCTATCTTAATTTTTTGACAAGATCCTATCTTGATTCTTGAAATTTACTTATCTTGTCTTTTTAGATGCCTCAAAATATGTTAATAGAAAACTGCGCTTTAATGAATAATATAAGTTCAAGATAACCAATAATTCAACATTCAAACGAAAAAAATAAGTTTGAAATTATACACATGGCTAATATGATAAAATTACTCGGCCTTTCCATTTTTATGCACTCTAGAGTCTGTCTTTTTAGATGCCTCAAAATATGTCAATAGAAAACTGCGCTTTAATGAATAATATAAGTTCAAGATAACCAATAATTCAACATTCAAACGAAAAAAATAAGTTTGAAATTATACACATGGCTAATATGATAAAATTACTCGGCCTTTCCATTTTTATGCACTCTAGAGTCTGGAGTTTGGAGAAACATGTGCTTATCTTTAGTAATACCCAACTCTACTTCACAAAATTAAGTAAAACAGAATGATGGCCAAGCCACTAAGTTTTATCAAAATTGTGCCTTTCATTTTCATGTTAATGTTCATTCCATGTTTATCTTGTCCTATTCATCACAAACAGTCCCTTCTCCAATTCAAATAAGTTTTTTACAGTTCACATTCACGTGAGATAATAGCTCTGCACCTTGACAGCATTATTGAGCCTTATTTACACTTCAATAGTGTGGCAAATCCAAGAATCTTTAACCACATTAGCATCAGATCCTTGATGATCCTTATTATATATCCTTTAATGGTATAGAAGGGGACATTTCAGGAGAAAAGTTGGCTAATCTTATTAGATTAGTTCACCTTGACATGAGTAGAAACAAATTTAATGGCTCCATTCCTGCAGAACTATTCCACATAAGGTTTCTGTAGGTTCTTGATTTAAGTGGAAGTCGGAAAGCTTGCAGATTTGAGGACATTGAAGTTGGATAAGAATTTTCTTGATGGAAATATTCCGGTACAGATGGGGAATCTCACAATTAAAGTTGCAGCAACTTTCTATTAACCAGAATAAATTTTCGGGTCCAATTCCAGATTCAATTCTGAATTTGAAGGAGTAAGAAAGCTTGGATTTGAGGGATAATAATTTACGGATGCAGATGCCAAGTTGGATTGGAAACTTGTTAAACATTTCCACTTTGGCATTGAGAAAAAACAGTTTCTCAGAATCTCAGGTGTGATCCCTCGATCTTTACGAAACATGAGCAAGTTAGAAACACTTATGCTTGAAGATAATACGCTTTCTGGAGAAATACCCTCCTGGCTATTTGAGATAGAGAGTTTGAAGAATATATACATTGGAAGAAATAAGATGATTTGGAAAAACAGTGTTAAAATAAATCCAAAGTGTATGCTTTCTCAAATTTCTCTAAGATCTTGCAAAATTGAAGGAGACATATCAGGATGGATTTCCACAAGAAAGGATCTTGATATTCTCGACCTGAGTAATCATCAGCTCACAGGAAGATTCCCACAATGGCTTGCTGGGATGGATGTTGGAAGTTTACTGCTGTCAGATAAAAACCTTACTGGTTGAATTCCTTCTCGCCTATTTAAATCTTAAATTTATCATTATTGGCTCCCTGAAGAAACGATTTTGATGGGGAGTTGCCGGAAATATAGGTCAAGCTAAGAAACCCAATTATCTGAACTTCAAGTTCTGAACCTACGTAACAACTCTCTAATTGGCTCACTAGCATCAACCTCATTCTCCAACCAAAGTGACCTCCGAATACTTGATCTCTCAAGTAACAATCTTGATGGAAGTATCCCTTCAGAGAGGGCAAATCTAAATGGAATGATTCGAAGTGACATTGTGATTTCAATGGGCATGGGTACTGACAATATAATGGTAAATAATGAGAAATGTAGCAGATCTCCTCGAGGGCATTAATTTGTCACCTACAAAAATCAACAGATGATGAGCAACCATGAACACCATTCTCACTATCTCATATCTGTGTATTAATATACTGAGTAGTGGTAGGTGCACAAAATTGTGTACATAAAATTCGTACATAATGATGTGGTGAGTTTAATTGGGGTTGTTGATGCAAATACAGAAGTTCCATTTCAACTTCTCCATTTTCGGCAGACCGGTGTTACATTTGCTTAATGATATAACTAAACTAAAACGTAGAGATCCAACTCCAGCTCATAAGTCTTTCATAATGTTTCAAAATCTGGAGACTGGATCGAACCCTAGATATGTTAGTGAGAGTGATGCCATTAGAACAACTGGACAAGAGGCCACGTTCTGTAGCTACAGCCTACACGGACAGTAGCAAATAGCAATCACACAGACTACAAATATACACCCTCCGTCCCTCTGGAACCTAGGTAGATTATGTATACGTTTGCACGTAATTTTTTTTTTTTTTGCCGCGCGTTTGCACGTATTTTAAATCTCTTATAAAGTATACATTTTTTATATATTTTTTTGAATAAAAGTTTAAATATCAAACTTTTATTTAGCAAAAAAAATTAAAAAATATATTATGAAACTATATTTTTAAATGAGTCTAAAAAACGTATCAAAAATAATGTAAAGAATTGAGAGTACAAATGAAGTAATTTCTCGACTTCTAAGGCACCTAAGAGGCTAAGACTAGTTAATACATCGTACTTCAGACTACAGAAATCTTCACCAACGGACTATGCGTGAGCATGAACGGTGTTTTTTAACATTTCGCTTTGCATGAAGTATACTTTATACATGACTTTAGATATTATTTATCGTAGAAAAATAGATAAAATGGAGTGCAATTCATCCTATACAATCTCTTAACATTTAGAAGTTGATTTTAGTTTTTTTTTAATCTTTATTTCAAGATAATGGAGGAAATTAATTATCATATTTTCAAAATTTTATTTAGAGTTTTTGTCTGAAGAAATATTGGCGGTGGTGTTACCAAAAAACACCGAGGGTTATTCAAGAAGTGAACAAAATTTAATACGAATAATGATTGCTTTTTAAAGGCGTATTATGATGATAATGTACATAATTCAACTAGTTAAGCGCTTGTTAACGTAGTAGATTATAGTTTAAGTGTAAACCCATTCACTTCTCAGTATCATTTATACAATTCGCCAGTGACCTCTCAATTCACTGGTAAATCTACTTCTATATATTAAATGGCAACCAAGGGCAAAATGAGCCAATAAAATGGTGATGAAATCTCCATTATACCCTTGTGTCACATGTAATTACAAGATTACCAAGTGGTGGGTCATTTATTGTATTAAAACATTAAGTGTTAGTAATTAACACATTTACATAGTAAATATCCATTTTAATTACAGTTGTCCTTTATTTATGATCACTCATTATAAACGAATTGAAATAGTAAATGTTAACGTAGCTATTTACTTTACACAAAATAAATTTATGTGAGTTGGAGTTTAGATATATGATTAAACTCTCATGTAAACTCTCTACAATCATAATTGATAGATTAAGATATCTTGATCCTCATTTTATTAAAAAAAATTATAAATTTTTTACATGTGCGATTATCTTAAATTAGATGTTAATGTAGCTATTTACTTTACACAAAATAAATTTATGTGAGTTGGAGTTTAGATATATGATTAAACTCTCATGTAAACTCTCTACAATCATAATTGATAAATTAAGATATCTTGATTCCCATTTTATTTAAAAAAATTATAAATTTTTTACATGTGCGATTATCTTAAATTATTTATGATTTAACTTAATGTTTCTAATATAGTAATTAATTAGCTCTTATACTTTTTGCAGAGTGATTTTGTTTACGAATCTTATTTTTAATTACATGTATGTATGTATGTATGTATTTATTTATTTATTTATGTACATATAATATGTATGTACGTACTTATATGTTTTCATATATGTAATGGTACAACCATATTTATTAAGTTGAAATTTTATCTTAATTTGTAATAACGAAATTTTACAACAAATCATAGATTTGTTACATGGTGTATTGAAAAAGTGGGAGTAAAAAAAAATACCAAGTATATCATGTGATTCAAATATTATCATCAGAGTGATGGTGTTCAAACTAAACTCTGGCGCTCGAGTGGCAAGTCATTAAATGCTAACTAATGTTCTAAAAAGTGAATTTTAATTTGACTCGATAATCTTATCAGTAATAAATACTCAAAATAATCGACAAGTACTTACTTAAACAGTTTGCATGTATTTATAAACTAATTTTAGAGATTAAACTGTTAAAAAAAGATGTGTATTATATGATAAATTTTCATTAAAAACTTTACAGGTTATCTGGGATCTTTTCTCTTTTTTTTTTAATCTGTTTTTTTTTAATATATAATCCACGTTGCCCCAATTTTTACGCGAGTTATGTCGAACTTTATTCGACTTAGGCTAAATATCGAGTTAGCATCCAAAGCACGAGTACTCGACCAAGTTATCGATCAAGCCAATGGATTTTAGACAACATACTCTAACAGTCGACTATTAAACAAATAATCACATATAAATTGTTAAAAATAGTCTGTTAAAATATCAATAAACACCCATTGATAAGATAATAAATGAACAGTTGATAAATAATCGACCGACCTTATAATAATGTATCATTAACCGATAATTGATAGATAGTTATTGTAACATACTAATGAATAAGATACATATATATAGAGTCCTACTCCAATAGAAACCAAATTAGCCTAAAAACTAGAAACCAGTTTCTGGACAGTTTTTTATCACTATTTTTAACTACAGAAATCACTAATTTGTACATAACATATCACTAATTTATATATAGCATATCTCGCAAATATAAATATATATATACACATATATGCAACGTATCTGACTATCATCTTCACTCAAATCGTAATAATGGACCTCTTACCACCATTACCAGACGTTTCTATGACTAACCACCATTGTCTATCATCACCAATAGTCACATACACTTTCCATCATTTCTTACAAAACTAACGACTACTTACCATCATCATACAACTTCTCTTGCGGCTTCCTACCTCCAAGAACCTTCCTACGGATGAAATTGATCATCTATAATCGATTATCAATAGTTTAGATAAGTAGATTTTCTCAATTTTGATAGTAAAAATCGTTGTTTGCATACTTTATAAAAACAGTGATTAGTGCAGTATAAATTAGTGATATCCGTAGTTATAAATAGTGGTAGGGAAACTGGTTTCTAGTTTTTATTTTAAGAGTGGTTTCTATTTGATCATTAGCCTATATATATATATGAAGAGATTTACTGGAGGAAGTGAGAGGGAGGAAGGCCTACCAAGTATTATGTTTATTTTTGCTACAAAACTGTATCATATAAATATCTTTTCATATGTGCATGTCTCACGGTGTTCGATCTTATATCTTTTTTTATCATAGTAGCATATGAAAATATTAATCAATTTTAGCCATCCTACCATTCAATGGGTTGCTTATATGATTCATGCGAATAGAGCTTATAATTTTTATCATTTACGGACACGTTCAAATGTGTTTTAGTTGAATAACATAATGAAAAAATGATTGTGTAAACTTCTTTCATGTGCCAATTCTATTATGCCAATTCAAGTTATATGAATATTTGTGTGTCATGCTGAATCAGATATCATGGATATTATTAATTTATTTTAAAAGAGATATTTAAAAATCAAATAAAATTGATATATAATAAAAAAAATTAAATTATTAATCCAAAAAATAATAATAAATCAATTTATAAATGACCGGTCCGTGCCTCGCACGGGCTTCTACGCTAGTTCGTCTTTATTACTTGACATCAAAAGTTTAAATCTTGTATTTGACATATGTGATAATTATTAACCAACCTGATTTAGGAATATTAGTAGTCATGACTTCAGAAATGACACTCTGTTTTAATTTTCTGTCAACATCCTATCTTCACTTTTGAAATTTACTTATCTTGTTTCTTTGGAGGCCTCAGAACGTGTTTATGGTATGGGTTTGCTTTAGTGAATAATATAAATTCAAGATAACCGATAATTTAACATTCAAATGAAAAGAAAAAGTTTAAAATTATACATATGTGTAGAAAATAGCATAGTTACTTAGTTGCTTTTGTCTTGTCTTTGTATATTTGTAGCAAGTGTCTGTTAGCCTTCTTTGTTTGTTTGCAGAGCTGTTCTTTGACTCTGCAGTTTTTTTGTCTTTAGGCAGTTGCTTTGTTTTGTTTCTATTAGTTGACAAGTTTAGATGGTAGGATAGTATAACTTGGTATATATGTAGTAGCTTGCATAGTTTTTCAGTTTGAGAGAGAAAAGAGATTAATACAAAGCTTAGTATTTTTCTCAGATTTTATCTTGTCTAAATTTCTTCATGGTATCAAAGCGAGGTTCAATGACTTGAGTATATCTCAAATTTCTTGATAATTGATTGAAGAAACAAGATGGCTACATAAGATAACGAAGTAAGAAATGAGAATGGATATTCAGATCCACTCTTTCTGGCAAACTCAGATAATGCAAATATACCGTTGGGGAATGTCATCTTTAATGGTGATAACTTTCTCAACTGGAGCAGGAGCATAAAGCTTGCTTTAGGATCCAAGAACAAGTTGGGTTTCTTGGATGGTAAAGTGAAGAAACCACAGGCAGATGATGCAAAATATCCACTCTGGATAAGGAATGACTACATGATAAGAGGTTGGCTCTGCAGATCTATGAATGAGAAGATTGCTAATAGTTTCACCTATATAGACTCTGTTGAGAGGCTATGGAATGAGCTAAAGGAAAGGTACGCAGAGACAAATGCTCCACTCCTGTATTCTTTGAAGAAACAAGTTAAAAATTTAGAGCAAGAAAACATGAATGTTTCCGAGTATTATTTCAAGCTAAAGTAGATCTGGGATGAAATACAAGATGTAGATGGACTGCCAGAATGCACATGTGAGGCAATGAAGAAATGCACATGTGAGCTTTTGAAAAAGTTCATAGAAATACAAGAAAGGAACAAAGTTATAGACTTTGTAATGGGACTAAATAAGAAAAATGAAAATATAGATGGGAACATTATGGCAATGGAGCCATTGCCAACTCTAAATAGAGCTTTTCACCTTGTGCAACAAGCTGAGAAGCAAAAACAAGTAGCTGAAAATCAATGTGTTGGAGAATCTAGCGCTTTTGCTGTTGGAAGAATGAGTCAAGGGAGACATATCTTGAACTCACAGAAAAGAGAGACAAAAGAAATGAAAATGAAGAAATAGTGTGACCACTGTAAGAAAACGGGGCACGCTGTTGATGAATGTTTCAAGCTCATAGGGTACCCGGAATGGTTTGGAAACCCTGAAAAAGGAAAAACAAACGGAGGAAACATGAAATATGCAGCTAATGTAGGAAGAGAAGAGCCTGAGTATGAACAAGATGATCCGTTGGAGATGGGATATGGAAGTGATAGCGGAAAAGAGATGAAACCAGATGGCAAATTAGTCTCAGCAGTAGTGCAGGAAATGATGAAGCTGTTCAATACACAACAAGCATCAGGAGGAAACAACAACAACAAAATGGCTAGTTTTGCAGGTATAATCTTGGCCTCTAATGTAGTCAGTATAGTCAAATCTTATGATAAAAATACATGGATCATAGATTCAGGGGCATCTGATCACATGTGTGGAAATACGATTATCTTTCATAATTTAAGAAGTTTGGATTTACCTGTAAAGGTAGGATTATCGGATGGAAGTGTTAAGATTGTTGATAAGATGGGTGATATTAAATTATCTAGAAGATTGACACTTTACGATGTGCTCTATATTGATGAATTCAATCATAATTTACTTTCAGTTAGTAAATTAATCAAGACAAGTAAAATTAATGTGATGTTTGATACAAAAATTTGTATCTTACAGGACCCTTCAACTAAGGAGATAGTTGGGAGAGGAAAGGAGGAAAATGGGCTTTATAGAATAGAAGCTGCAAAAGATGAAGAGAATCAAGTTGGAGTAATGAGATTTTGGAGACAAAGTAATAATGTAGTTATGTGCAATGCAGCTGTAAAACTTTATATTGTACATGCTAGATTAGGACATAGCTCGGTCTCCAAAATGAGGCACATCAAGTTTTGTAATTCAGATGGTTTAAGGAATTTCTTTTGTGATGCATGTTGTGTAGAAAAGCATCATAAACTGCCATTTAAGCCTAGTAATGCTATTGCTAAAAATATATTTGATCTTGTTCATGTGGATTTATGGGGGCCATATAAGATTCCAAGTATTACAGGAGAAAATTAATTTCTTACTATATTATATGACTATACTAGAGCCACTTGGACTCACATGTTATCTAGTAAGGAACAAGTTAAGGATATCTTGTTTACATTTCTCAATTATGTGGAGAATCATTTTAAAGTAAAGTTTAAAACTTTAAAAAGTGATAATAGAACATAAGTGCTACAATCACAATGTAGAAAGATGTTCAATGAAAGGGGTATAATGCATCAAAGAAGTATTGTAGGCGTGCCGCAACAAAATGGAAGGGTCGAAAGAAAACATAGGCACTTGATAGAAACTGCGAGAACTTTAAGGATATATGCTGGACTTCCAAAATATTTATGGGGAGAATGTGTGAAGGCAGCAACACATCTGATTAATTTAATGCCTAGCGCAGTGATAGGTTGGGAAACACCTTATAAAAGATTACTGAAAAAGAAGCCTGAATATGAACACCAGAGGATAATAGGTTGTTTATGTTATGCTTTTAATACAGATAGAAAATTGGACAAATTTGGAGATAAGGCAGTAGGATGTGTGCTGGTTGGGTATGCAAATGATCAGAAGGGTTACAGAGTATTTGATTTAGAGAAAAGAAAAATATTTGTGACCTGGGATGTAGTTTTTAAGGAAGAAATATTTCCTTTTCTCATCTCAGATGAAAATAAGGAAGGAAAAAAAGGGATTTGGGAAGTTTTAATTGTGAAATAATTAATTATCAAATTGGGCACTCACTTCACACCAATATATCATCGGGGGCATTCTCGAATTTTCGGTCTCATTTGAAACACCATTTTCAGAAATTGTATCAGTCTTAAAAATAAAACGTTAAATTTGAAAACAAATCAACAGTTTAAGAAGTGTTACTCATGGGGCTTTAACACAGTAGGCTATAGAGATTATGTAGGTATAATTAATTGAATTTCCGTGTCAAAAAAATGGGTAAAATTGATGATGAAAAAGATGGGTTATGAGGAACCCTAATAATACATATATAGCCATTTTTGAACGCAGAAATTCAATTAATCGTGCCTACATAATCTCTATAGCCTATTGTGTTAAATCCCCATGAGAAACGCATCTCAAACTATCGATTTGTTTTCGAATTTAACTTTTTACTTTTAAGACTGATACAATTTCTGAAAATAGTATTTCAAATGAGACCGAAAATTCGAGAGTGTCCCGAATGATATATTGATGTGAAGCGAGTGCCCTAATTGATAATTAACCCATAGAAGAAATCAATAGCAATCAAGAAGATGATGAACCACTGAATAACGAGCAACTTGAGAAACAGAAGCAACAAGAAGAAGCTCTGGAACAAGAGATGTTTTGGGAAAATTCAGATTTGTTGGATGAAGGAACTTCAGATGAAAGGGAAATATTGATCGAAGAAGAAGAAATACAAGAGCCAGTTTTAATTGATATACCAGTTGAACAACAACATGAAAGAAGAAGGAGCACAAGAATATCATCTGTTCCGAATAAATTCAAGGATTTTGTCTACAAGATTCCAGGAAAAGAAGAATCCGCTAACATGTCAAAGAGAACGGATTTGATTGAATATGACAGAAGTGCCTATTCAGAAGAATACATCAGCTCTCTTAATAATGTCTTCAAATAAAAGACCCATGTAACTACACAGCAGTTAGTAAAAAATCAGGTTGGGTAGAGGCAATGGATAAAGAGTTGAAAGCTCTTGAAGAAAATGCTACTTGGGAGTTGACAGATTTGCCAAAGGGAAAGAAAGCAATTAGTAACAAGTGGGTGTTCAAAACCAAGTACAAAAGAAATGGTGAAGTTGAAAGATTGAAGGCAAGGGTCGTGGCAAGGGGAGACAAACAAATCAAAGAAAAAGATTATACGGACACCTTCTCACCTGTGGAAAAATTCACCACCGTAAGAAGTCTCATAGCTCTTGCTACTACACAAGTTTGGAATTTGCATCAACTCGATATTAATAATGCGTTTTTACATGGGTATTTGGAGGAAGAAGTGTATATGAGACCACCAGAAGGATACAAAAAAGCCAAACCAGGACAAGTGTGCAAGTTAAAGAGGAGTATATATGGGCTTAGGCAGGCCTCCAGAGAATGGAATATGGAGCTGTCGAAGTTTCTAAGAAATTTTGGAATGAAAATCCAAGAGAGATTATTGTTTCTTTAGAAAGGTTCAGAATGGAAAAACAATCATGGTGTTGGTTTATGTAGATGATTTAATCATCACCGGTGATGATGAGGAGTGCATAACAATATTGAAACAAGAACTTGATAGAGCTTTTACAATCAAAGACTTGGGGCTGATGAGATATTTTTTGGGAATTGAAGTCTCCAGGAGCCCTCAAGGAACAATGTTAAATCAAAGAAAATATATACTTGATTTGTTGGAAGATACATGATTAGATAAATGCAAAGCAAGTCGATTCCCTTTGCAAAAGGGTCTTAGACTTTCTACTGCTACAGGAGAATTGTTAACAGATCCGGAGCGGTACAAAAGAATTATAGGACGATTGTTATATTTAAATTTGACAAGGCCAGACATTTCCTATTCGGTACAACAACTCAGCCAATTCATGCAAGCTGTGAGGAAGCCTCATTTACAAGCTGCTTTACATGTGATTAGCTATTTAAAGGGAACAAGTGATTGGGGTTTATTTTATTCAGCAACATCAGAATTGCAAATCACAGGATTTTGTGATGCAGATTGGGGAACATGTGCCTGTAGTGGAAGATCTCTTACAGGTTATTGTATTTTCTTGGGAGAGAGCCTAATTTCATGGAAGACTAAGAAACAAAAGACTGTGTCCAAGTCATTAACCGAATCAGAGTACAGAAGTATGTCTCACACTACTAGTGAATTAGTCTGGTTGGATGGGATTCTTGAAGATATGCATGTTTCTGTACCTAAAACCATCCCTCTTTTTTGTGACAATAAAGCAGCACATTATATAGCACAGAATCCAGTATTTCATGAAAGAACTAAACACCTTAAACTGGACTGTCATTATGTGAGGGAACAACTTGATAAGGATTCATTTCTACTATCTACATCAAAACCTCTCTCCATCTTGCTGATATAATGACTAAACCCCTTGGAGAAGGTCCTCACAAATTCTTATCCTTCAAGTCAGGACTTGTTCCTGCCAGCCCAAGTCTAACTTGAGGGGGGGCTGTAGAAAATAGCATAGTTACTTAGTTGCTTTTGTCTTGTGTTTGTATATTTGTAGCAAGTGTATGTTAGCCTTCTTTGTTTGTTTGCAGAGCTGTTCTTTGACTCTGCAGTTTTTTTGTCTTTAGGCAGTTGCTTTGTTTTGTTTCTACTAGTTGACAAGTTCAGAGGGTAGGATAGTATAACTTGGTATATATGTGATAGCTTGCATAGTTTTTCAGTTTGAGAGAGAAAAGAGATTAATACAAAGCTTAGTATTTTTCTCAGATTTTATCTTGTTTAAATTTCTTCAACATGGTTAATATGATAACATTTCTCAGCCTTTCCATTTTTATATACTCTGGAGTTTGAAGAAACACATTCTTCCCTCTGCAAATAACCAACTCCGGTTCACAATTAAGTAAAACACAACAATGCCACTAAGTTTGATCAAACAAGTCGTGCCTTTCATCTTCATGTTAATGTTCGTTCGATGTTTATCTTGCACTACTCATCACAAACAGTACATTCTCCGGTTTAAGTTCTCTATGCTGAATATGTTCGACGGCTTTTGGCTTGGAGTCATGGAACTCCAGTTTTGATTGCTGTGATTGGAAACGAGTTGTTTGCAGTTCACATTCGTGTGAGATAATAGCTCCGCACCTTGACAGCATCATCAGGCCTTATTTAGACTTCAATAGTGTGGCAAATCCAAGAATCTTTGACCACATTTACAGCTCAGATCCTTGATGATCCTTAATATCTGCTTTAATAGTATAGGAGGGGATATTACAGGAGAAAAGTTGGCGAATCTTACTAGATTAGTTCGCCTTGACATGAGTAGAAACAAATTTAATGGCTCCATTCCTGCAGAATAATTCCACTTAAGGTTTCTGCAGGTTCTTGATTTAAGTGGAAGTTGGAAAGCTTGCAGATATGAGGACATTGAAGTTGGATAAGAATTTTCTTGATGGAAATATTCCGGTACAGATGGGGAATCTCACAAAGTTGCAGCAACTTTCTATTAACCAGAATAAATCCAAAGTGTATTGTTTCTCAAATGTCTTTAAGATCTTGCAAAATTGAAGGAGACATTCCAGGATGGATTTCCACAAGAAATGATCTTGATATTCTCGACCTCAGTAACAATCACCTCACAGGAAGACTCCCGCAATGGCTTGCTGAGATGAATGTTGGAAGTTTACTACTGTCAGATAACAACCTTACTGGTTGAATTCCTTATCACCTATTTAAATCTTTAAATTTATGATTCTTGGCTCCCCGAAGAAACGATTTTGATGGGGAGTTGCCAGGAAATATAGGCCAAGCTAAGAAACTCAAGGTACTAATGCTTTCTGGAAACAAATTTGGGCTCATTCCAAAGTCTGTTTCCAGTTTTTAATCCTTTTGGCTTACTTTATTATGTAGATCTCTCATCCTGTGTCATTTTCCACACTAACAGGTATCCTTGCACAAGGCGACATAAGTTTTCTGTCAAGCTGCCTAAGGGCCTACCAATCTGACAAATCTTGAATATCTTGATTTCCATGACAACAACATTACAGGTAAATTTCCCAGAATATATTTCCCAATTATCTGAACTTCAAGTTCTGAGTCTATGTAACAACTCTCTAATCGGCTCACTAGCATCAACCTCATTCTGCAACCAAAGTGACCTTCGAATACCTTTTTTTTTGTAAGGGTGACCTTCGAATACTTGATCTCTCAAGTAACAATCTTGATTGAAGTATCCCTTCAGAGATGGGAAATCTAAAGGGAATGATTTAAGGTGACATTGTGTTTTGGATGGGCATGGGTACTGACAATATAATGGTAAATAATGAGAAATGTAGCAAATCTCCTCAAGGCATCAATTTGTCACCTACAAAATCAATAGATGATGAGCAACCATGAACACCATTCTCACAATCTCATATCTGTGTATTAATATATTAAACTTCAGAGTTCATACTAAACTAGGAAATCTGCAATAACGATTTATGCATGAGCTTGATTACCAACATTTCGCTTTGCATGCACTTGCTACTGTGGCAAAGCATACATGACTTCCGGTATTATATATGTCAACAAAAAGTAATGCTATGGTTTCTTAGAAAACACTTATCAGAATTGATTTAAGTTTTACTTATCGGAGTTGATTTAAATTTTTTTCTTTTTTTTTAAGATAATGGAGGAACTTATATATCATACTTCTTATATTATTTATTATTGAACATAATTATCTAAAAGTACATAATGCATTGACTTATTCAAATAACAATTAAGGTGAAGCGGGATCGATAGCAAGTCTATTATTACGGGTAGTTTCTATAAATGATCGGACTAATGACGTATACAATACTTTAATTCTCAGTGTGAATGTTACATAAAAACAAGTCATTTAGGTTGGAAATCGATTGGAGCGGATCCTTATATTAGAAAATTATATTTTTAATGTAAAATTTTAAAAAAATTCGCAAAAGTTAAAATAATTGAATCATCTTTTAATTTCATCAAAAACTTAAGCTCATAGATATTTTTTTTTGTCATTTTTGAAAATTACCTTACCTACCTCTGCATCAAACTTGGAAGAGCAACTGCATATTCACTTATGCAAACACATTAATCTTGTCTCAAGTTTGTTGGCGATCGCCATGACTGCTGGCAATCTAGGAAATTGAGTCAAGTAAAAAAAATAATGGTCACTGATCGCAACGAAAGATCATAAGTGTTGAGCCGCAAAGAGCTATATTGCCAGTGGCAAAACTAGAAAGGGGCGCTATGTAAATACTCCCTCTATACCGCATGTTCTTTACGTTAATTTTTGACACACATTTTGAGGCTCTTATAAAATTAGTTCTATAATATTTTTTTTAAATTTTTTTCCTGAATAAAAGTTTGATATTTAAACTTTTATTTAAAAAAATAAATAAATTAGAAAAACGTTATGAAACTATACTTTACGGGAGTCTCAAAATCGGTGCAAATAGTGAACGTAAACTATCCGGTAGTACGGAGAACACATAATATTGTAATGATCTAACTTTCATTAGATGAAAATTTATACTACTAATTAATCGACCTCTTTATGTTTCAGTATATTGTTCATTTTTCACCGAGTGTATTACTTTTTCTAGTGTGTATTACTTTTGTTTTATGTGAATAAAGCAGCAGGTCTAGGTCAGTTTTATGCGACGATTTATAAATGTATACGCAATTTGTTTTATTTTTTAAAGAAGGGGTAACAAACAACATTAATCCACAAGAGACCTATAAAAAAAATTATATTTGAGTTAAGCTGGGGCAGCGGACCCCCAACCACATGGCTCCTTCCGCCACTGTATACTGCTCTACTGCTCTAGGCCTCACTCTGCACAAGGCTGAATCCTGAGGATTGATATGGGCACTTAAATGGATTGAAGAGAACATCAGTCGAACTAATCCCACTCTATCTATCAAGATTCTTTCTAACAGGAGTGTATTGATTCCAGAAAGTTAATTATCTTGCTTGAGGACGTAATGAATCTGACGAGTCTTGAATATCTTGATCTCCATGACAACAACATTACAGGTAATTTCCCAGAGTTTTTTTTTGAATTATCATACCTTCAAGTTCTGCGTAACAATTCTCTACATGGCTCACCAGCACCCAACTCATTCTCCAACCAAAGTAAACTCCAAATTCTTGATCTCTCAAATAACAATCTTGTTGGAAGTGTCCCTTCAGAGTCGGGAAATATAAAAGGAATGATTCTCCTTTTCGATCAAGATCAATGACTTGATGGTGAATTGGAAAAAGGCCACACAAGGTCTATCAAGTCATAACCAACACATCTACTCATTGATTGACTTGTCGAAGAATAAGCTGTCAGGTGCTATTCCAGCTTCACTAGGAAATCTCAAGAGACTAAAACTACTCAACGTGTCCAGTAATAAACTCTCGGGACATATACCACAAAATCTTGGGGATCTAGAGAGTTTAGAGACCTTGGACCTATCTAACAACAATATCTCAGGTACAATTCTGCAATCATTTATGGAGTTAAAGCAACTATCCCTATTAGATGTAAGTAACAACAAGCTAAGTGGTAAAATCCAGCGAGGTGGACAAATGGACAGGATAAATGATCCGCGATATTTTGCTAACAACAGGGGATTATGTGGGATGCAAATCAGGGTGCAATGTTCACAAGATGAGCTAACACTATATGCACACGAAGAGGGTGACGACAGTGAACAGGAATCATGGGTTTTGTGGGCAGGCCGGGGGGATTGGGTTCCCACTTGGTTTCATCTTATTAGTGATATCTTGTTCCGACATCAAAGCACCACTCTATTCACCATAGGCAAAGAGTAAGCCGTAGTTTTAACAGCTATATTACACCTTATAAGAGTCCTTAGACATTAGACCTTTCTATGATTGTAATGCTGTCAAGCACATAGAAATGTAGCAAATTTCCTTATAAGGTTTTTATCTGACAGTAGTAAACTTCCAACATCCATCTCAGCAAGCCATTGTGGGAATCTTCCTGTGAGCTGATGATTACTCAGGTCGAGAATATCAAGATCCTTTCTTGTGGAAATCTATCCTGGAATGTCTCCTTCAATTTTGCAAGATCTTAGAGACATTTGAGAAAGCATACACTTTGGATTTATTTTAACACTGTTTTTCCAAATCATATTATTTCCTCCAATGTACATATTCTTCAAACTCTCCATCTCAAATAGCCAGGAGGGTGTTTCTCCAGAAAGCATATTACTTTCGAGCATAAGTGTTTCTAACTTGCTCATGTTTTGTAAAGATCGAGGGATCACACCTGAGAAACTGTTTTTTCTCAATGCCAAAGTGGAAATGTTTAACAAGTTTCCAATCCCACTTGGCATCTGCATCCGTAAATTATTATCCCTCAAATCCAAGCTTTCTTACCCCTTCAAATTCAGAATTGAATCTGGAATTGGTCCCGAAAATTTATTCTGGTTAATAGAAAGTTGCTGCAACTTTAATTGTGAGATTCCCCATCTGTTCCGGAATATTTCCATCAAGAAAATTCTTATCCAACTTCAATGTCCTCAAATCTGCAAGCTTTCCGACTTCCACTTAAATCAAGAACCTGCAGAAACCTTATTTGGAATAGTTCTGCAGGAATGGAGCCATTAAATTTGTTTCTACTCATGTCAAGGTGAACTAATCTAATAAGATTAGCCAACTTTTCTCCTGAAATGTCCCCTTCTATACCATTAAAGGATATATTAAGGATCATCAAGGATCTGATGCTAATGTGGTTAAAGATTCTTGGATTTGCCACACTATTGAAGTGTAAATAAGGCTCAATAATGCTGTCAAGGTGCAGAGAGCTATTATCTCACGTGAATGTGAACTGTAAAAAACTTATTTGAATTGGAGAAGGGACTGTTTGTGATGAATAGGACAAGATAAACATGGAATGAACATTAACATGAAAATGAAAGGCACAAGTTTGATAAAACTTAGTGGCTTGGCCATCATTCTGTTTTACTTAATTTTGTGAAGTAGAGTTGGGTATTACTAAAGATAAGCACATGTTTCTCCAAACTCCAGACTCTAGAGTGCATAAAAATGGAAAGGCCGAGTAATTTTATCATATCAACCCTGTGTATAATTTCAAACTTATTTTTTTCGTTTGAATGTTTAATTATTGGTTATCTTGAACTTATAATATTCATTAAAGCGCACTGCTCTCGAAGTTTGTCGGGGACGAGGCTACTTCTTGGGTTAAACCACAGTTGGATAATATCAAGGTAACAGTTGATGCGGCAACTTTCACAGATCAGTTAGCTTTTGGTATGGGAATGATTGCGAGAGATTATCGGGGAGAGTTGATTCAGGACAGGTCGTTGCTGCAACACGAAGTTGTTTCTCCAGAGTTGGCAGAGGCAATGGCCATGAAGGAGGCCCTAAGCTGGATCAAGTCAAACAGATGGAACCGGGTGATAGTTGAAGCTGATTGCTTGTCAGTGGTGCAGGCCATCCGGAGCAAAGTTTCCATGTCTTCACCTTTTGGGTCGTGATCGATGAGCGTAAGAATATCATGCATGCATATAGCCTCTAAAATAATTCTTTTTACTCACAAAATCTACACCCACAAAATCTACAGATGATGAGCACATGCAGGAACACCATTATGACAATCTCATATATATCTGTGTATTAATATAATATACTTCGGACAAGACTAGGAAATTTGGAGTAACGATTTATGCATGAGCTTGATCAGTGACATTTGGCTTTGCATGTATTTGCTGCTTTGGCAAAACATACATGACTTTCAATATCATATCTCAGTAAAAAGTAATGCTATGATTTCTCAAAAAAAAAACTTTTAATTTTTTATAAATTTTTTTGTAAGATAATGGAGGAACTTATATATCACACTTATTATATTATTTATATTTAAACATAATTATCCAAAAGTACATGATGCACTTGAGGATGGAAAATCAATACGATTGGATAGCTGGAGATCAATACGTGTGGATCTTATCAGATTAATTGAGTGTATATTATGAGATTTAGGAGATGTGGTTTTATGAAAATTCCAAAAGGTGTATATTGGTGTTTGATTATATTTTTAATGTACAATTTTAAAATTTTTTGGGAAAGTTTACAAAATTGAATGATCATTTAATTTCATCAAACATTTAAGCTCACAGATAAAAATATTATTGTTATTTTGGAAATTATTTTACCTACGTATGCATTGCATATTAAGTTGAATTTTGTTCAATTAAGAACTTAAGCTACATATTTAATGGCTCAATTCGTGCACAACTATTTCAGTTAATGTTCTTGCAGTTTCTTGATTTAAGTCGTAATTTGTTAAAGGGTGGTTTGAGTAGTGAAGTTGGCAAGCTCGAAGATTTGAGGATACTCAAGTTGTGAAGTGATTGGAAATATTGGATTTGAGAAATAATCGTTTCCAGATGCAGATTCCAAGTGAGATTGGAAGCTTGTCCAACATTTCCACTCTGGTGTTGAGCTAGAAGATAATATGTAGATCTCTCATCTAATGAACTATGGGGTGACATTCCTGTATATCATACCTTCAAGTTCTGAGTCTGCATAACAATTCTCTACATGGCTCACTAGCACCCAACTCATTCTCCAACCAAAGTAAACTTCAAATTCTTGATCTCTCAAATAACAATATATAACAGAATCTTCCCCATTGTATATATACACAGTTATTTAGTTAGAGTTTATGATAGTAATACCGTCGAGCACAGAGAAATGTAGCAATGTGTGTATATATATTTTATTCATGTAGCTATTTGAATAGTTTGGTTGAGTACTCTTTCTTTGTGTTGTAACACCCGCGTACATATAGTTATCTCTTATTTATGAATAGCGCAGAAATACAAGTAGTTATAGACTTATAGCATTATTGTTTGTCCTCCAACTGCTTTTCCATGCAAGAAAGTGACCTCAATTTACTCTGCATAAGAAAGCAAAATAAAAATCCATGAGAGCATATCGACTACTGTATTATTGTGGATAGCTTTTACAGATAAAAAGCTTAGCCTATATTATGGGAAGCTAATGAAACGATCAGATCAGAGACACTTACGTTTTGCAATCGAATTCAGGATCAGCAGAGAATAGAAAAGGAAGTCCGCATTTTTCTGACAGAGAATCAAATCTTGGAATACGAGCAGCAGGATTAGCAGGAGCACCACGATTATATCTGCTCTGTGAAGTTGCTTCCTGGACGCAAGAACACAATTGTCTCCTTTCTGCTCGTGTCTTGGCTGTTGCACGTAGTGCTCTATACGCATTGCAGCACTCACCAGATGGCTCTGGTTGATCACCTCTGGTATAAACATTGCAGACTGCTCCTGTTCTCTGTTCCTCGGGTGCACCACATGTTAGAGCTTCACCCGGCTTCACCAGCATAAGAGCCGCCACCACCACCATTAATACCACTGCTAAGTATGCAACCTTTGCCATTAGTCTTACCAAATATGTAAAGATGTTGAGGATGATGTTAGAGATAGACCATGGAAGTATTTATAGCATGGTTTGCGAAAATCGGACTTGATAAATTAGGTTTAACTAACGGTTAGGTTGTCAAATTTGGCTTTATCACATTACAAGTAGATTACTATTTCATGCATGTTTAACTGATTTAACATGCCTCGGGGAGCTATACGTTAAATGAATTAGGCAAAGTAGACGAAATTACGCAAGTAGATGAATCCAGAAAACTGAAGGAACCCGTACATAAAATCAGACATAAGAATGGTGAGGCATGCATCACCATTCACCACATCAGGTGTACTAACAAATCGTGTTCTTGTCCGGAAAAACGTTAGAAAGTTTTTTTTGCCCCCCAAAATTTAGAGCAGATTTCATTAATACGAAAGAGACTCAATCGGGACAAACTCCAAATTGATCATGCAACCAGGCGCTTTGTTTCAGATTGCTTAACTAACTGAATACAAATATTCTGAAAATTAAAATTAAGATGATGGTTTCTTGTGCAATCCAACCTGCATCTCCTCTGAAATCAGTAGTTTCACTATTGACCCTCACAATAATTTCATAGATAGTACAATGTTCAGAGGACTCGGTTGGCCTCATGTTATGAACAGATATATTTTGTGAGAGGTGAGTACATGCGATTTTCACTACCTTTCCAAACGCACCCCAGCTATCTGTTGAGTGGGTTCAACCCAAGTCCCACATCGGAAAGATAAAGAAGATTTATCTTGAATATAAGCAGCCAAAGAACTCCATTAGTATGAGGCCTTTTGGGAGGAGCCCGAAAGCAAATCCGTGCGGGTTTGGCCACGGCCCAGAGCGGACAATATCATACTAATGCGGAGTTCACGGGTGTTGCGCGGCCCAACAAGTGGTATCAGAGCCAGGTTAAGAAGTTGATCTCGGGGTTGCGGGCTGCAGTTGTGTGATGTGGGGAGGCTCTCCAGAACTACGATTGGAGGTCTTGGGGTTGCGGGCTGCAGTTGTGTGATGTGGGGAGGCTCTCCAGAACTACGATTGGAGGTCTTGGACGGCTTGTGTCGAAAGTCTTTCTGACAAAGTGACAAAGGTGGTCGGACGGCGTGTCCCGCAAGATGAGGAACTGATGAGTCGCGGCGGTATAAGAGTCACAAGATTGGTGGTTCTTGGATTGAGTCTACCTGCCGGATACCAGCTATCGACCTATCGAAAGTGTTGTTGATGCGAGTCCTCCGGATCTCCCAATACACCGTAAAATTCATTTTCAACATAAACACGTCGCATAAAGCGAGACTCTCAAACACACAAATAATGACTCAGACAGAAAACAACGAAGAACCCAAATGAGTTTTCCGAATTTTGTGGAACAAAACTCGATTTTATTGAAGAAAAAACATACCGATTGAAAATTGAAAAGAAGAGAAGAGGTGTTGTGTGGATGGAGAATGAGCGGCTAGAGAATTGAGATGAGATGAAAGGTGACAGATAGGAATGGATAGAAGAGGCGGAGAAGGAGATGGAGGCGTCTAGGGTTAGAAGAAGATGGAGCGGCCGACTCTCATAAAATGTTGAAAGTTTAAGTTTCTAAGATTATAACAATCATGTCGGTGCTTTTTAGTTGTTACGTTTGGTTTTGTACCGGTGAAACTGACCAAAGTTTGACTGAAATTTATAAAAATTTATCAAATTGAAAAAATTTAAAAAAAATGTCACCAGAAATATTTTTTGAAAATAATAAAAGAGTGACTTATAATCATTGGTAAGAAATTAGTCAATTTGACCAACAAAAATAGAAATATGACAAATAAAAAGGAACGGACAGAGTATCATTTAATGTTTATGAAAAAATACTTTATATATTTTTTTTGCTCAAATATAAATGCTCATAGAAAAATAGTATGAAAAAATGGTACGAATATTTATATGTACAAATAAATGTTAATAATTAAAAATATCTATAAACTTCTATATAATATAATAAAATAATTAATAACATAACAATGTTTAAAATTAAATAAAGTCATTACAACACCATCAAACACATAAATAATATTTTAAGGGGTGTATTCAACCTGAATTTTAATAAATTTTATATAGTAATTTTTTTAATGGATCGTATCTGATTATGATTTTATGCGGAATCTTGATAAAATATCGCAAAGTTGATGAGAGTTTTTATAATTTAAGCACAATTCTTAAAATACATTGAACAATCTCACAAAATCTATTATTTTGTAAATTCCAAAAAGATACATTAACATTTGATATCATCAAATTTTAGTGAATTTTAAATAATATCAATTGAATGTCAGCAAATTTTAAAATATAATTTGAAATTCTAATGAAATACCACCAAATTTTATGTGTAATTTAAATCTAAATTGAATATCCCACAATCTTGATACATTTTATAAAATCCAAGCTGAATACACTCTGATTTCATAAATGAATTAAAATCTTTTAAAATCTCAATCTAATATACTCCTTAATCTCATAAGACGCTAAACCGATTCTTCATTTCAAAACCGGTATTAGTTCACGAACCAAACCGGCCATTTTCCACTTTTATCTTTTGACTATAAACGATGTATTTATTTTTTCAAGACATTATTTTTTATTCTTAGATTTTTTTTCTCATTAAATTTTACTCTTACAAAATTTTAACGAGATCTTTTTAGTTGATTATCTTTTTAGGCGTTAAATATGATATTGTCTAAATATCCAAAAAATACTTATATTCAGAATTATATAATTTTTTCAAGAAAAGGGTATATTCAATTTTTTTACATTATGCAAGAAATACTTATTTTAAATTTACTTAAAAGACCCCGATAATTTTTTTTATGAATTATGTTCCTCGTAACAAAAAAAAAATATTAAAAAAGTTTTATACCATAAACCTTGCGCCAATCCTAACACTATTTTTGGTATCCATTTTGGTTGCTAGCTTCCTCCCCCTACTACCATGGCGGCCATGATAATCAAGTCAAAGCAATGCCTACGTCTCCCCTCCCACCTCATCTCTCCTCTCTCCACACTCACCTCTCCAGCCCTACAAACTCTCGAAGAACCCGAATTAATCAAACCCATCCTCCATCTCTCCCCATCCGAAACCCTAATTTCAGACCAACTCCACTCCCTAATCAAAACCCACCACCGCAACAACCCCAACCCCACCTCCAATCTCTCTCTCCCCACTCTCTCCTTCGATCTCTCCCAAATCTCTCCCATCTCTCTCTCTCCCAACGTCATTCGCCATGTCATCCACAAATGCGGGTCCCCCCGCCACGGTATCCCCTTTAGCCAGACTCTCGCGTTCTTTAATTGGGCTGATAAATTAGTGTAGTGATGCTTATAATGATATGATTGACCTTTGTGGAAAGGTGCGCGCATTTGATGTGGCGTGGGGTTTGATTGATGATATGAAGGAGAATGGAATTGAGGTGTCGAATTCGACGTTTTCGGTTTTGATTAGGCGGTATGTGAGGGCGGGGTTGGCTAGTGAGGCGATTCTTGCGTTTAATAGAATGGGGGAGTATGGGTGTGTGGCTGATAAGATTGCGTTTACTAATGTTGTTTCGATTCTTTGTAAGAAGAGGAGGGCGGTTGAGGCTCAAGAGTTTTTTGATGGGTTGAAGGGGAAGTTTGAGGCGGATGTTGTGGTGTATACTAGTTTGGTTAATGGGTGGTGCAGGGCGGGGAATATTTCAGAGGCTGAAAGGGTGTTTAGTGAGATGAAGGAGGTTGGGATTCAGCCGAATGTTTACACTTATAGTATTGTTATTGATGCGTTGTGTCGGTGTGGGCAGATTACGCGAGCTCATGATGTGTTTGCGGAGATGATTGATGCGGGATGTCAGCCGAATGCTATTACATTTAATAATTTGATGCGGGTGCATGTCAAGGCTGGACGGACAGAGAAGGTTTTGCAGGTGTATAATCAGATGAGGAAGCTATCTTGTGCTGCCGATACTGTTACTTATAATTTTCTTATAGAGAGTCATTGTAGGGATGAGAATCGGGATGAGGCTGTTAAGGTTATCAATACAATGGTCAGAAAAGGGTGTGAGGCAAATGCTTCTACATTTAACCCGATATTTAGGTGTATTTTGAAAGCAGGGGATGTTAATTCTGCTCACAGGTTGTTTGCGAGGATGAAAGAGATAAAGTGTAAGCCTAATACAGTGACATACAATATACTGATGAGGATGTTTGCTGATTCTAAGTCTGCTGACATGGTTATCAAGCTTAAAGAAGAGATGGACGAGGGTGAGATTGAGCCTAATGTGAATACTTACAGGATTCTGATATCCCTATATTGTGGGATGGGACACTGGAATAATGCTTACAAGTTTTTCAGAGAAATGATGGAAGAAAAATGCTTGAAGCCTAGTGAGGCAGTGTATGAAATGGTTTTGCAGCAGCTGAGAAAAGCAGGACAGATAAAGAAACATGAAGAATTGGTAGAGAAAATGGTCATTAGAGGTTTTGTGGCTCGGCCTTTATAATTTTTTCACATTGTTGTTTCATTTTTACTGCAATATTTACATTGTAACTTTGCAGTCTCAGTTTCATTCTCTTTGTTGTCTTAATGAGCTTAAGTTTATACACCAGCAAATTTTTGGGGTCATTACTGAAGTTGCCACAATTGTTTTTGGATATTTGAGTTACTTGAGCTTGTAGATTCGTAAATAAAGCAAGCAAACCTGTCAACTATGTCATGAGCCGTTTATATCAATTTAACAATTAATACCCCAAATTTGTTTGACTTGTTTACAATCTGGATCTATAATCTTAATTCTATTATACGAGAACAAGACTGTTAGGTTGAGCAAATTCATTCAGTATATAATGACACTTCTGTCCTTGTTTTTACCCTTTTTGTCTACCCTCCAGATATGCATGGGCGCCTATTTCAAATTTTATCACAAAAACCGCCGGTTACCTTGTATATCTACACATAAACCCCCGCCTTTCTGATATTGCAGGTAATTGGCTTGGGTTGCTCCAATCGCAAAATCTTTATGTATCTGCTTCTTATGCTTTACACATTTAATATGATCGAATCAACATACAGAACCCATGTAAATGCTCTTGATTTTCATTTTTTTTGGTAGTATTGTAAGTGGTTATATTCTTTAGATATATATTAATGTGATTGTTTGATTAGGTTGGTAGGTAATGTATTGTTTCTGGAAATTATTTGGTAAAATTGAGTGTTACCCAATGATTGGTGTTGAATAGAGAATTGTTTGTAATGCTGTGATGGAATGACTGAACCTGGGTGGTTTTTAGTTTGAAGCTAATGATTCTTAGTTTCTTTGTTGATCCTTAAATTTTTTATCCTAATGATTTCTAGGCACAGACATTTCGTGTCACTAATTGGTTTACTGCGCGAAGGGGATAATGAAATGGTCCTGGCTTATTTGATCAATGTATATTGTGTTGGAACTGCAAGGGGGCATTTTGTACAAAATTTAATATTACTTCATATTTTTATTGGTGCAGCAAGATGGATGCCTTATCTGCACATTACTAAAGCTAATAACACTTTTTATTCACAGGGATGTTAAGCCTATGTACTAATCTGTTGGATGATAACTGTGCTGCCATCACTCGGCCTTCAGGCTTAAGGTAACAGATTTCATATACTCTCTATACATACAATTATTATATTTAGCAACTGTTGTCCCACAAGTGAGTAATATGTTCAGAATTTATTAATAAAACTGATAACTTGTATACACTTTGTCCTAAATAAAGTGCATGTTCAAAAATCATCAAGAACACAAGTAATGTGTATAGATAAATCCCAAATGTGTTGTCTTTGTTCTGGAATAAATTAGAGTAATTGTATTTCATATACTCCTTGTCATCATATTGTTGTTTATAAAATATTGGCGGCCAGTATATGTTTTTCCCCAAATTAGCTCATGCTCAAACCCCATAAAAAACTTTCTAAAGAATTTAGTGTCTGCACATTTGGATCACACAAATATTTATAAAAATAAAATTATTTTAATCTCCTCTTTATAACTGAGTGGTTTATTTGATTTAATATTTGCTTTAGAACATGTTTTATTGTACAGTGTAGAGGGAACTATACTTAATTGTCTTTTGCCCCCCCCCCCCCCCCCCCCCCCGACCCCGAAAACCCCCTACTTTAGGCTAAATTATCTCCAAGTGCTTATACAGACTATCTTAAATTTAATTCTCATGTCGTATGACTCTACTTATTATTATGTATACAAGGGGATGACTCTAGAATGTTCAAAGCTCTACCCTTTGATCTTTCAACTACATGTAACTTAAGTCCATGTCCTTACAAGTTACAAGTCCACGACTTTTGGCTCGTCAAGTTTATGTAACCTACATCTTGTATTCACATAAATAGGGATGAACATTGAGCTTGTATAACACACAAGAGAAAAATATTACAACTTCACTACTCTTATATGCTATCTGAACTAGTATAGTATATTTGTTCTAACATGCTATCAGCACCATAGTGTTAATATAAAAGTACACATTGTATTTGTTATTGCATGGAAAGAAAGCTATCGTAAGGTTGTGACTTGGAAGCTCGTGACACTGTTCCTCTTCTATTACGTAAGTACAATACCATCATAACATGCCACTATTGTAACATGTTTTTGCTCCTTCATTTATCTTGTTTGTTAATTCAGAGTTAAATCATTGTGTGTTTATACTAATTGCATCATGATTTGTTTCTGTCCTAATGAAAATCAACTTCACTCCTATTAGTACATGCATAAGCAGAGTTATTATTTGGTACCCAATTGGTTTGGAATAAACAAAAATGGGAATATGTGGTTTGTTTGTTTGTTTTTCTGTGATCTCATAAATAAAATTCAATATATATGTTATACCATCTGCATGCATGCTTCAGGTTATTAAAATTCAAGTAGAATGAATCTGGATACTAGAAGTCTATGGCTACAGACTTTTAGTTGGGCCGCTTATAGGATTTTTTTCTTTTAAACTAAAATATCTAGGTTTGATAAAAGGTCAAGTCATATAATTATTATCAAATATATACAATATGTTATGTAAACAAAAGATATATCTAGTTTGTCAAAGGTCAAGTTATATAATTATTAACAAATATAAACAATGTTTTATGTAAGAAAAGATATATCTTGTTTGTCACTACATGTGGCATTAGGCTAGCAACCATTCTCTGTAACCACAAAATCACAAAGTATTGAATCCCAAACTAAAATAAGTAAAAAAGACTTAATTTAATTCCATTGCAATCTTGCATTTAGAGAATAAAACTTTATTTCAGAATAATCAAAGGGTCTATTCAAATATAATTGTAATTTCTTGATTCTATTTTTAATGTAGTTATAATATTTCCAAGAATTAAAAATAAGGAATATCATTTTTGTATCATCTCATTTGTGATTTTTGTTGTTTCAAATTAGCACAATGTATTCAAAGAAAACATTAATAATTGTGCAAAATATAGAAATTAAATATTATTTCTCTTATTAAAATAGATTGATATTATTTAGTAAGAAAATAATGAACTTGGTTATTATAAACAATCAAGAATGTTGGAGCTTGGCTAAGGTTCGGCACTTTAAAAGAATTGTAGAATTTGATTCTCGTCTTAAAGTTTATTTAGCATTCATTTGATTTCGCAAAATATGAATTCAACAATTATCATAAAAGATGATGAATATATGATAATATTAATTCTAGCACATTATTATAAGATGTGTGTCATTGGTCTATTAATCTTAAAAAGGGTCGAAATTCTTTACTAAATCTCTATATACATTATCAAAGCCAGAGAACTTGTGTTCTTAATATTAGAAATTGGGGTTTTGTAATTCATGGAGAGTGTCTGTAAAGTGTAGTTGATCATTTCTTTTGTAGAAGAGAAAGAGTGTCCAGATTATTCATCTTGACAAGCCTGCTTGATATATATAAGTAGTAGAAGATAATTGATCGAGTTGGCTAATATATCCTTTTTTCGCTAGGTCTAAATGGTCATGACGCTCTCTTTGTTAGCAATCCAAGGTTAGCATGTTTGGTGCAATGAAATATATTATATTGGTGTCTCTATGAAAGCACATACAATGAGCATATATACAGTAAAGTTTTAAACTGATCGTATTGTAGTTGACACCCAGTATTTTAGTTGATGAGGAAAACAATATTATTGTAATTTTCAATGGAGTAGCCAGAAGAATATGCTTGGTATCATTGTTTGCAACAAAAATAATTATACAATATTGAACCCAAACTAAAATAAGAAAAAAAGAAGAACTTAATTGAATTACATTGTAATCTTGCATCTAGAATATTAAAATTTTATTTCGTAGATATAATTTGCAAACAAGCTGAAATTCTTATTTTTATTGAAATGAAAATATAACAATAATAAAGATATTCATTTCAGTCTATACTTAAGAGATATAAATCTCTCAACAGACAACAAAATCACAAGAAAGGCTTGAATAAATGGAAACATTGTTAATTTAGCATCTTGAATTTATAATACTCAAAGAAAAAATGTCTCAATGAATAAAGAATTTCTATAAATTACTACATCTAGAACCACATAACTTATAATTGTCATTGTCCGCACAGTTTCATAATATATGACGCCGTTCCATTTGCACACCATGGCGTTGAAAATGCTAGGTAATGAGATAGGGAAAAACAAGCCCTTGAAATAAAAATCAATCAAGAAATCTTTCAGATCTTAAAAGTCTATTCGGACCTTCCGAATACAAATAGATAAGATCCACTTGTGCAAACCTCCCAAATCCTTGAAGAACATTGACACAAACATTGTTCAACATGGAGAAGCCAATTACTTAACTCCACTTCGGGTGGAATATTGAATGACATCAATGTCGGGACAAATTGCCTCTATTGGGTCTATTTCTTAACCCACGAGAATGTCCACGACGCTTGGATTGAGAAAGTCCTCCGCCGTTACCCACTGCAATATTAGTATTTGACATATTTGATGGATGCGAATGAAGTTGGAAAGTAATTTGGCAGCAACAGATTAAAAGAAAAATGGACATATATAAACATAGATATAGGGGAGGGTGTTTCATGATGTCTTGAGCCTCAGATTTTAAAATTTTAATTATTTATTATATATTCAATTTTAATTTAATATTTTAATTGCTCTATTTAATGGGAATATGAAAGAAAAATAAAATTTGTTTAACTCATAAAGTCATGCTTAAAAATAAAATTTTTTACATATTTAAAAAATTATTTAAATAAAATGTGTGTGAATTGTTAGATAATACATTTATGAGCACAATAATACATATCATATTTACATATCATCTAGCAATTTACACACATTTTATATTAAATAGTTTTAAAAGTATGTAAATATTATATTTTAGACATGACTCTATGAGCTCAACAAATTTTATTTTATTTTCACTTTTCCACAAAATAGGGCCATTAAAAAATTAAACTAGAAATTATGACAAAAAAAATTAAACTAAAAATGAATACATAAAAAATAATTAAAATTTTAAAATCTTAGGCTCAAGGCGCCGTAAAAACACCCTGCCCTAAATCTCTGTCTATATATGTGCATTTTTCTTTTGATCCGCCGCTGCCAAATTACTTTCCAACTTCATTCGCGTTCATCAAATATGTCAAATGTTAATGTTGCGATGGGTAACGGCGGTGGAGTTTCTCCAGCCCGGCGTCGTGGACATCGCCGTGGGTCGAGAAATAGACCCAATAGAGGGCAATCTGTCCCGACTGTGGTGTCACTAAATGTTCCACCCGGAGTGGAATTAATAAGCTGGATAATTTGCTTTTCTGTGTTGAATCGTGTTTGTGTTAATGTTCTTCGTGGATTTGGCAGGGTCGCGCGGGTAGATCTTATCAATCTGTATTCGGAAGTTCCGAATAGACTTTTAAGATCCGAAGAATTTCTTGACTTGATTTTTATTTCAGGGGCTTGTTTTTCCCCTATCTCATTACCTACCCTTTTCAACGCCATGGTGCGCAGATGGAACGGCGACATAAATTATGGGACAATGCGGACAATGACCACCGTAAGTTATGTGGTTCTAGATGTAGTAATTTATAGAAATCCTTTGTTCATTGAGACACCTTTTGTTTGAGTGCTATAGATTCAAGATTCTAAATTGACTATGTTTCCATCTATTCAGTCTTTCTCATATTTTATTGTCTTTGGAGAGAGATCTATATCTCTTCAAAGTATGGATTGAAATTAATATCTTTATCATTGTTATGTTTCCATTTTCAATAAAAATAAGAATTTCACCTTGTTGCAAATTATATCTATGTTATAACATTTTAATATTCTAGATGCAAGATTACAATGCAATTGAATTCAGTTTTTTTTTTTTGCTTATTTTATTTGAGGTATGATGTTGTATAATTATTATTGTGGTCATTAAATTTGATTTATTTAAACAATGATACCATACATATATATTCTTCTAGCAATGTACTCCATTGGAAATTATAAGAATATTGTTTTCCTCATCAATTATAATACTGATCTGTTTAAAACTGATCGATAAAAGGACATGTTTCCACACACCTATATTACATCTTACATTTTTACTATATTTGCTCACTTATCTACTTTCACACAAACACCAATATAACATCTTTCATTGCATCAAACATGCCAGCCTTGAATTGCTAATAAAAAGAGCATGATAACCATTTGGACCTAGTGAAAGAAAGATATATTAGCCAATTCACTATCTTCGCTACTTATATTTATCAACCAGGCTTGTGAAGATGAATAATCCAAGCACTCTTTGTCCTCTAAAAAAAGATGATAAACTACACTACACAGACACTCTTCATGAATTATCAAACCCAAAATCCCAATTTGATAATTTCTAATATTAAGAACATCAATAGTGTTGATGCTAATTTTACAGTTGTATATTGGAATCTGTGAGTTTGATAATGTCGATAGAGATTTAGTAAATTTTTTTACCCCTTTAAGGACTAATGACACTTTATAATAATGTGCTAGAATTAATATTATCATATAGGCATATATTCATTGTCTTTTATGATATTGGTTTAATTTAGATAATTTTTTGTTGTGTAATCTATTGAATGCTAAATAAATTTTAAGATAGAGAATCATACTATACAATTCTTTTAAAGTGCGGAACTTTAGCCATGACTCTTAGATTGTTGAAATTATTTATAACCAATTTCATTATTTTCTTAATAAATAATATCAATCTATTTTAATGAAAGAAATAATATTTAATTTCTATATTTTACATAATTATTAATATTTTCTTTGAATGCATTGTTCTAATTTGAAACAACAAAAATCACAAATGAGATGAGACAAGAATGATGTTTCTTGTTTTTATTTTTTTTAAAAATATTTTAATATCAAGGTCATCCTCATCCTCTTCTTGTCCATCATTTGGTGGTGGCTCGTCTTTTGAACATTTCACCCTGATCTGCATGCCACATAACCCACTGTTGTTAGCAAAATAACTCGGATCATTCATTGTGTCCATTTGTCCACCCCGCGGGATTTCACCACTTAGCTTGTTGTTGCTCACATCTGACACAGAGAGTTCATCTAACTTCATAAATGACTGTGGAATTGTACCAGAAATATTGTTGTTGGATAGGTCCAATGTTTCTATACTCTCAAGATCCCCAAAACTTTGTGGTATACATCCAGAGAGCCTGTTGTTGGCGATGTTCAGTAGCTTTAGATACTTGAGCTTTCCTAATGAAGATGGAATATTACCGGAGAGCATATTCTTCGACAAGTCTAGCAAAGAATAGAACTGCTGGTTATGACTTGAGAGACCTTGTATAGCATTCTTTCAGTTCACTGTAAGGTCATTGATTTCTATTGTAAAAGTAAACATGCCCCTGTAGGATTTAATCGTGCCCTCAGTCCAGCTCAGCTCCATTTCATTATCAATATCAGGTCCACTTACATATAAAGCCCAACCTCCAAATAGATTTTCCAACTCCGATGGGACATTTCCAACAAGATTTTTAATTGAGAGATCTAGGATTTTGAGGCTACTTTGGTTGGAGAACAACTTGGTTGGTAGTGAGCCATGTAGATAATTGTTACGTACACTAAGAACTTGAAGGTAGGATAGTTGGGAAAGAAATTCTGGCAAATTACCTGTAATGTTGTTGTCATGGAGATCAAGATATTCAAGCATTATCATATTTGTTGGGTTCCTAGGCAACATACCAGAAAACTTATTCCCCCCCAGTGCAAGAATACTGGTTCCTCCGCAAAATGACACTGGAATGTCACCTGAAAGTTCATTAGAGGACAAATCAACATAAAAGAGTGAGCAATCTGCAGGATCAAAAACTGGGAATGTGTTGCCAGACAATTTGTTTCTTGACAAGTCTAATAGCATTAGTTGAGGGATATCAGCAATGGATCTTGGAATGGCCCCGGAAAAACTGTTTGCAGACAGCATAAGTACCTTGATGTTATTAGCATCACCTATATTTTCTGGCAACTCTCCTGAAAAATTGTTATTGAAAAAGGCGAGATGGTATTGAACCAGTAAGCTTGTTACACGACAGAAGTATACTTTTAACTTCCATTTCTGCAAGCCATATAGGAAATATTCCTGTTAAATTACAGTCACTCAGATCGATATATCAAGATTCTTTTGAGTGGAAATCCATTCAGGAATGTCTGCAGAAAATTTGCATGATTTGAGAGAGAGTTGAGAAAGCATACACTTAGGAACTATTTTGACATTGTTATTCCAAGTTAATGTGTTCCCTCCAAGATTTAAGATCTTGAGACTCTCTATGTTAAATAAACTTGAAGGGATTTCTCCCGAAAGCCTATTATTTTCCAACAGAAGTGTTTCCAACCTGATCAAGTTACTTATTGATGGAGGTATAAAACCACTGATACTGTTTTCGCTCATGTATAATATTTCCAATCCCTTCAAATACCCTATTGAATCTGGAATACGCCCCGAAAATTTGTTGTAATTGATAGAAAAGTGTTGCAACTTTGTCAGATTTCCAATTTGCTCAGGAACATATCCATCAAGCCGATTCTCTTCCAACTTTAGAGTCTTCAAATTTCCAAGCTTGCCAACTTCACTACTTAAACCACCCTTCAGTGAATTATAAGATAAATCAAGAAATTGCAGATTCTTCAACTGGAAAACTTGTTATTGAAAGAATGACTTAACCGTGAACTGGAAGAATGCTGCGCAAGGTCTCTCAAGTCATAACCGACATATTTATACTTTACTAGACTTGTCGAACAATAAGTTTTCAGGTGATGTTCCAGATTCATTAGGAAACCTCAAAGGACTGAAGCTACTCAACCTCTCCTACAATAAACTGTCTGGATATATACCACGAAGTTTTGGAGATCTAGAAAGTATAGAGACATTGGACCTTTCTAACAACAATATCTCTGGTACAATTCCAAAATCATTTCAGAAGCTAAATCAATTATCAGTATTAGATGTGAGTAACAACAAGCTAAGTGGTAAAATCCCGAGGGGTGGACAAATGGACACGATGAATGATCCGACTTATTCTGCTAACAACAGTTGGTTATGTGGGATGCAAATCAGGGTGAAATGTTCAGGAGATGAGATCACACCAGAGGCACAAGAAGAGGATGAGGATGATGATGAAGATGAGCCATGGTTGTTGTGGACATGAGTGTGGATCGGATTCCCTCTAGGCTTCATTTCATCAGTATTAACAGCCTTTCTTAGTGGCTACTTTGTTCTCCCAACACCAAAATTACTCAATTCATTATAGGCACAATGAAACCAAACTGTTGTTCACAATCTTTTTATACCCTTTAATGTAATATAATGTTGATTTTAATAATTATTTATCTATTTATACTTTTAATTAAATCTGTTACTAGCTCGCACCTTAACTGTCATTACACTAATAGATTACTGGCCCCCCCCCTTGGTTTCATTTCATTCTAGTCAGTACTTTGTTATATTAACACGTAAGTACCACTTTATCCGATAGAGGCACAAATAAAGCAGAGTGTTGTCGAGCACATAAAGCGCTTAGAGCATCTCCAGTAGTCTCTTAAACCACTCTTCAAATATAATATAAAAAATTGACTCTTAACAATTTAATGTACATTCATCTCCAACAACACTCTTTATATTCATTCTCTAAACAATATTTTACTATTAAATTACTTTTATTAAATAGGAGTACAATACAAAAGTGGAGAGAGAAAGTGGGTCCTTGTATTACTTTATAATAAAATATAACTTAAGAGTGGGTTGTAGACTCCTAAAAGAGAGGAGAGAGAAGAGGCTCTTAAGATTTTGAAGAGCCTCTAAGAGTCAATTGGAGCTACAATTTTGTTAATGCTCTCTACTTTTTGATTTAAAAGCTTGTTTAAAGAGCTTGTTGGAGATGCTCTTAGATCACTATAAATTTTTAGAACCCTTAATAAATTATATTGCTTGGGATGTAATTTTTCTACAAAAATAACATTGTAATTAAGTTGTAACTAAAGAAATAAAGTACAATGTTATTCGCCGAATTCAAAATCTTAATATTCTATATGTTAAGAACCAATTTCTACGCATAGCACTTTTTATGAATAACCGCCAAACATTGATGGTTTTTTTAAAAAAAAATCAAAATCTGGCATCTTCTTTTACCTTGTCAATTTTGGCTTTAACAATTTATGAAAACCTTCATAGTGAGTAGCACTGTGCAGAAGTTTCTTCAAATCATTCTCCAGGAGTCATCCCACTAAAAATAAGAAGCCGAAATTGATAATAATTACAGCTCTAGAACCTGAAGTTTCTAAATCATCAAGAAAAGAGCTTTAAGATTAAAAGGAACACTGCTTAGCTCACCAGTTTAAGAAAATTTTCAGTATGAAGAAGAAAATTCTTCTAATCATTCTGCGTCTTCAAGTCATTCCACTGTATATAAGAGGTGATATTGGTTAGACTTAGATGTAAATTCTTCATTTAATTAATTAACCTTTATAGTTAATAAAATAGATATATAAGATAGTTTAATAATTATTAAACAAAAATTGTTTTATCAAAGTAGCAAATGCAGAACGTTGAAAATTTATACAACCCATTTCCTAAATACTAATACACACTATTTACAATCTTTAAATCTTAATTTATTCAAGTCTTCTCAATCTCATCAGTTAATATGAGCATGAGAATGAAGAATGGTAACATAGGTTAGATGTTCCTATACATCTAGATTTGAAGAATTTGTCTACTCTTGGTAATTTATGTCACGGAACATGTATTCATTAGTTGATGGACTATTGCGGCTTGTCTTGACTCTTCCTGCATCTACTACTGTAACATCTGGACAAGTTTTTTCGGCTATGAAAATTGTGAAAACAAGTCTCTAAAGAGGAATGGAAGATTAATTTCTCAGGAATTACTTGTTAGTGTATATCAAAAAAGAGATTGTGGAGACCATTGATGTTGCAGAGATTATTGACTCATTTTATTTAATCAAAGAAAATTGAGCATATCTCGAATAAATCGGTATGCTTCTACTTTTATTCATTTTAATCCTTCATGTTAGATTCCTAATTCTGCCCCTGCACATTACATAAGTTGTTATAGTTCAGATAAAAACATAGCAATGAAATTGTAAGTATATATACTCAGGTTTTGATGTTATATGCTACCTTCGATAGTGATACATTTATTTATTTCCATTGCGAAAAAGAAATACAAACCGCAAAGCCGGTATATATACTTCTTTTAATTGCTGTAACATCAGAAATAGAGGCACTGCATTATATATGTTGCAGAACGTATACAAGGGCACAACGTCGGGATGTATCGGAATCAGCGAGAAAAGGAGAGCTTCTAAAGGCACCGTTCTAAGATTCACCGATTTAACTGATTATCACCTAATTAAATGTTATAGATTGTGCCGAGTTAAGTAAGCAAATAAGTCCGGTGCTATTTAGTTTCGCTTATCGTTCTGCGAATAATGTAGCTCATGTGCTCGCACAAGCTACTTGTTCTATGTCAGACGTAGGGGAGTGGTGCGTTACTCCTCCTAATTTCCTTGTTCATGCTTTAGAGTTGGATTCGATTCGTTAATGCAAGTTCGATTATATTCAAAAAAAAATACAAAAAAATGTTATAGTAGCGTACAGGGACGCACAATAAAGCT
This sequence comes from Daucus carota subsp. sativus, assembly GCF_001625215.2. Taxonomy (NCBI): domain Eukaryota; kingdom Viridiplantae; phylum Streptophyta; class Magnoliopsida; order Apiales; family Apiaceae; genus Daucus; species Daucus carota. The sequence goes on from NC_030389.2 coordinate 31,907,225, forward strand.
ACATTAAAAAATAGTGAATGAAATTATTGTATTTGTTCTATTAATTTTAGTTCCTCAGTAGACTTCTGAATCTCATTCAAGCAGATACAGATGAAGGTGTTACTTGTTAATTGCCTCCAGTACCTTGTTTGTCACGGCAGTGACATGCCACTTCAATTAATGAATTATTGAAGAAGAAAGGCAGGATATAAAATTACGAAGAGTATACACTGAAATTCTGATGAAACAATGAAAATGACAGGAGTACTTTAATTCACTTCTGTACAGATTTTCAAGTTATACTTCTCAGTCATTATGTTTCCAAAGATTGCTGAATCAAAATCTACTTGGTTATAGATTGTAATAATGATTTAATTAAGAGAAGAATAATACCTGAGGCATCTGAGAAACTTCATACATTCTATCTTATAATTTAGAACAACCAGCTCCATTTCACCAGAACAAGTAAAACTAGCACAATAATGGCCAAGCCGCTAAGCATGATCAAACTAATGGCCAAGCCGCTAAGCATGATCAAACTACTCTTGTCTTTGATTTTCATGTTTGTTCCATGCTTGTCTTGTCCTGCTCATCAAAAAAAATCCCTTCTGCAGTTCAAATCCAACTTGCTCGATATGTACCACACCTCAAACTCGTCATCCTTAGGCTTGGAGTCATGGGATTCCAACTCTGATTGTTGTAATTGGACTAGAGTTGTTTGTAGTTTGCATTCACATGAAATTACAGCTCTACACCTTAGGTCTTCACTTGCTTTTTCGATACTTCTTACCAAGTACAAAAATCTGGGACCCCATTTATGGCATTAGATCCTTAACGTTTCTTGATATCTCTTACAGTTATATCCAAGGTGAAATCCCTGGAAACGGTTTGGCTAACCTCACAAAACTAGTTCATTTTGATATGAGTCGCAATTACTTTAATGGTTCGATTCCACCAGAACTTTTCAACTTGAGGTTTCTGCAGTTTCTTGATTTAAGTGAAAATTTATTACAGGGTGGTTTAAGTGGTGAAATTGGCAAGCTTGGAAATCTGAAGACACTGATGTTGGATCACAATTTTCTTGATGGAAATCTTCCTGTACAGATTGGAAATGTAACAAAATTGAGGCAGTTTTCTGTCAGTCAAAACAAATTTTCGGGTCCTATTCCAGATTCAGTTTTGAATTTGAAGGGACTGGAATTATTGGATTTGAGGAATAATTATTTGGAACTCCAGATTCCTAGTAAGATTGGAAGCTTGTCCAACATTTTCACTTTGGCGTTGAGCAAGAATAGTTTCACAGGATTAATCCCGCCATCGATACGAAACTTGAGCAGATTGGAAACACTTCAGCTGGAAGATAATATGCTTTCTGGAGATATTCCTTCCTGGTTATTTGATATGGAGAGTATGAAGAATTTATATCTAGGAGGAAACTTACTGAATTGGAATAACCTCAAGCTAGTTCCCAATTATATGTTTTCTCATCTCTCTCTCAGATCATGTTTAATTTCTGGAAACATTCCTGAATGGATTTCCACTCAAAAGAATCTTGATATCTGGACTTGAGCGACAATCAACTCACTGGAAAATTCCCCCTTTGGCTTGCTGAGATGGAAATTGGAAGTATATTATTGTCACGTAACAAGCTTAGTGGTAAAATTCCATCTCGCCTTTTCCAATCTACAAGTTTATCAATTTTGATTCTTTCGAGAAATAATTTTTCAGGGGAGTTGCCAGAAAATGTAGGTGATGCTAATAAGATCCGGGTACTGATGCTCTCGGGAAACAATTTTTCGGGGGCCATCCCAAAATCAGTTGGAGATATGCCTCTGTTAATGATATTGGACTTGTCAAGAAACAGATTCTCTGGAAACACCGACACATTCCCAGTTTTTGATCCTGAATGTTCACTATATTATGCTGATCTTTCCTCTAATGAACTATCAGGTAATTTTCCCCAGTCATTTTGTGCACAAACGACTATTCTTGCACTAGGGGAAAATAAGTTCTCTGGCAATTTGCCTAAAAATCTCACAAATATGAATCAACTTCAGTATCTTGATCTCCATAACAACAACATTATCGGTGATTTATCAGAATTTATTTCCCAACTATCCTATCTTCAAGTTTTGAGTCTACGTAACAACTCTGTGCATGGCTCGCTGTCATCTAACTCTTTTTAAAACCGAAGTAGCCTCCGAATTCTTGATCTCTCAAGTAACAATCTCGTTGGAAGTATCCCTTCGGAGTTGGGAAATCTAGTAGAAATGACTGACATCGGTTCTTTCTTTCTAATAAGTATGCGTATCGATGAAATAGAGGTAAACTGGATTGAGTCTATAGTTACATTATTAACTGGCATGTTTACCTCTGTAATTGAGATGAATGACTTGACAGTGAACTGGAAAAATGCTGAACAAGGTATCTCAAGTCGTAGCCGTCATATCTATTCTTTCCTGGACTTGTCAAGCAATAAGCTGTCAGGTGACATTCCAGTTTCATTAGGGAATCTCAAGGGCCTTAAGTTACTCAATATTTCCAATAATAAACTTTCTGGATACATACCACAAAGTTTTGGGGATCTTGAGAGTATAGAGACCTTGGACCTATCAAGAAATAATATCGTTGGTACAATTCCACAATCGTTTACAAAGCTAAAGCAGATATCTGTGTTAGATGTGAGTAACAACAAGCTAAGTGGCCAGATACCACGGGGTGGACAAATGGACACGATGAATGATCTGAGTCATTTCGCTAACAATAGTGGATTATGTGGGATGCAAATCAGGGTGAAATGTTGGAAAGATGAGCCAACACCAGGTGATGCACAAGAAGATAATGATGGTGATGGTAAACAAGCGCCCTGGTTCTTGTGGACAGGACTGTGGATTGGATTTCCGCTTAGCTTTATTGCATCAGTGTCGACAATATTTCTTAGTGGATATTTTGTTATACCAACATTAAAGTACCACTGTTGTAATTATGTAAATCAGAGTTTGTGTATATCAGAGTTTGTGTATATGTTTCAGTGTGTGAGGTGTGGAACAGAATAAGGAACAAGAGGTTTTTTTTTAATTTCTGTTATCATTGTTCAATCTTTTGTCTCCTTTATATAATAGGAGAATACAAACCAAATACATGAATGATAAAAGATACATGTTCAGATACATCTCCTTAATTCTATGAACCATACTTAATGCACTCCTCAACTTCCATAATATTAGTTTATCCAACATATTCCTCCCTTAAACTAATTCCTTGCGATCCTTCATTCCCATCATCCTTTTGTAAGCATCCAGCAAGGCTTTGGACATTGGTTTAGTGAGCACATCTGCAACCTGATCTCGACTAGCAACATGACGTAAATGCACATTCTTCTCCTTTACATGCTCCCGAATAAAATGGAATCGAACATCAATGTGTTTACTCCTTTCATGATGCACTGGATTCCTGGCAAGCTCAATTGCAGACTTGTTGTCGATGCAAACTTCAGTTGATCTCTGTTGTGGAATTCTCAAATTACTAAGTAACCTTCTTAACCAAATAGCATGACAAACACAGTGAGAGGCTGCTACATATTCTGCCTCACAGGTTGATAATGCCACTATCGGCTGCTTCTTAGAATACCATGTAAAGGCAGTGTTTCCCATAAAAAACAAGTAACCAGATGTGCTTTTTCTTTCATCCACATCTCCACACCAATCACTATCAGAATATCCCTGCAATTTGTAGTCCTCAGTTCTGGAATAAAACAATCCCAGAGTTTTTGTTCCTTGGATATAACGTAGAATTCTTTTAATTGCCTTCCAGTGTGACTGTTTCGGATCTTCCATAAATCTGCTCATAATTCCAACACTATATGCAATGTCGGGTCTTGTGCATGTAAGATATCTCAAGCTTCCAACCAAACTTTGATATAAATTTGCCTCCACTGAATTTCCTCCCTCAAATTTAGAAAGTTTTGTACCCAATTCCATGGGTGTTGCTGCTGGATGACAGTGCTCCATTCTGAACTTCTTCAATATAGAATTAGCATACGCTTCTTGAGATATAAAAATTCCTGATTTTTCTTGCTTTACTTCGATTCTAAGAAAAAATTTCATCAAACCCAAATCTGTCATCTCGAATTCTTGGGTCATCTCCTTCTTAAACTCCTTAATCATCTCTTCATTGTTGCCCATAAAAATAAGATCATCAACATAAAGTGCAACGAATAGTAAATTACCTCGTCTTTCTTTGACATAAAGAGCAGCTTCATATGGACATTGAACAAATCCATTTTTCTTAAAGTAGGCATCAATGCGAGTGTTCCAAGCTCGTGGCGCCTGTTTTAAACCATATAGTGCTTTAAACAATCTCAACACCATTCCTTCTTTACCTGGTTTTGCATATCCAGGTGGCTGGTTCACGTACACCTCCTCTTCTAGCTTGCCGTTTAAAAAGGCTGATTTTACGTCCATCTGGTAAATAGGCCATTTGTGTTGAGCAGCTTGAGAGATCAGCAGCCTTATTGTCTCCATCCTTGCTACAGGTGCAAAAACTTCATCATAATCTATTCCAGCCTTCTGTCGATAGCCCTTTGCTACCAACCTCGCTTTATATCTTTCTACTTCTCCTTGTGCATTTAGTTTCTTCTTATAAACCCATTTAACATCGATAGGTTTACATCCTTCTGGAGGTTCCACCAGTTCCCAGGTTTTGTTCTTCTCAATAGCTTTAATTTCATCATCCATTGCTGCTTTCCACATCTTATCTTTTACTGCTTCTCCAAAATCTATGTTTTCTGCATCAGCCACCAAACATACTAAGTGCACCTCACCATGTTCATATATATATCTTGTAAACTTCAAGTTCTAGGATTTCTCGGCTCATCCTCATCTGATTCTTCATTTTTAGCATCAAAACTTGTTGCTGAAATCGTAGAAATCTGAATATCATCTTCTGTTGTTTCCTTATCATGTGCTTTACTCCAACTCCATACATCATCTTCTTGTATCTTCACATCTCGACTCACAACAACCTTCATAGCAACTGGATCAAGTAGTCTGTAGGCTTTTGTTTTCTCATCATAGCCAATAAAAATATATTTCTTGCTTTTATCATCCAACTTTGTTCTCCTCTGATCAGGAACATGTGAATATGCCACACTCCCAAAAACTTTCAAGTGTGAGACAGTAGGCTTCCTTCCACTCCATAATTCTTGAGGTGTTTTATTCCCCAAGTTTGAATGTGGGCAGCGATTCTGAATGTAAACAGAACACTGCACTACTTCTGCCCAGAGTTCTTTTGGCAGTTCCTTGCTCTTTAACATTGATCGAACCATGTCTAGAATTGTTCGATTTTTCCGTTCAGCCACGCCATTCTGCTGTGGTGAATAAGGGGCTGTTAAGAACCTTCTAATGCCATGTTCTTCACAGTATTCTGTAAAAGCATTTGAAGTATATTCTCCTCCTCTATCAGAACGCAATCCCATGATTTGCATTCCTGTCTTCTTTTCAACCAGCACTTTGAATTTCTTGAAAACTATTAATGCCTCAGATTTTTCAATTAAGAAATAAACCCAAGTTCTTCGAGAATAATCATCAATAAAAGTGATGAAGTACCTCTTGGAGCCATATGATCCAGGTGTGATAGGACCACATATATCCGTATGCACCAACTCGAGAGGCTTTGAAGCACGATAAGTCGCCTTTTTCTGGAATGAACTCCTTGTTTGTTTTGCCAGCACACAATCTTCACAAAAACCGCCTGTATGATCCATGCTTGGTAGTCCATGAACCATTCCTTTGTTGGCCAACTCCTTCAAACCACCATAGTGTAAGTGGCCAAGTCTCTTGTGCCATAAAGTTGCTGTATCTTCTGATTTTGCTTGTAAACATTTCTCCTGTATGTTCTTCAGATTCAGCTTGAACATTCGATTTGGAGACATTTCAGTTTTAGCAACTGTCCTGCCATTTTTGTCCTTCAAGCACATGACTTTATCTCCCATAAGAATTGAGTATCCTTTTTCAATTAGCTGTCCAAGACTCAGAATATTATTCTTCATGTCAGGGACATAATACACATCTTCAATTTTTCCTCGTTTGCCATCCTTTCTAGTAAAACATACTTCACCCTTTCCTTTTACTTCTATCTTCGAAGAATCTCCAAATGACACAACTCCAGAATTTACTTCCTTCAGATTAGTAAAGAGATGTTTGAGGCCAGTCATATGATTGCTGGCCCCACTATCAAGATACCACATAATATCATCTTCAGGAATCATACCTTTGCAGGCCATTAGTAGAACACCTTTGTCTTGTTGCTCCTCCGTTTCGACTAGATTTGCATTTTCCTCAACCTTCTTGTTAAACCAGCAGTCTTTGGCATAATGTCCAAACTTTCCACAATTGTAACATTCTACAGATCTGCTTCCTCTTCCAGAATATGATCTTCCACCTCTGCCACGGCCACGTCCTTGACCACACCAGTTTTGTTGATTTGTCTGCACTTTCTCTTCAAATCTGTTGTTTACAGGACCTCGTCCTCTGCCTCGAGTAAAAAACTGTTTTGCACGTCCACGTCCTCTTCCTCTACTGTATTGCGTATATAGGACTTTATCTTTGTCTTCAACTGAGACATCAGTTTTCAATACTTGAGATTCTGTCTCCTCCTTCTTTAGTAATCTTTCTGAATATGCTTGCAGAGATCCCATCAGTTGATCAACAGTCATGGTCTCTATATCATTTGACTCTTCAATAGAGATTCCAACAAGTTGCAATTTTGTATTCAAAGATCTTAATATTTTTTCATTCACACGTGCATCTTCAATCTTTTCTCCATAATTCTTCATTTGATTTACAACAGAGGAAACCCTCGTGAAGTAATCCAGGACTGATTCCGTATCTTTCATATGTAAAGACTCAAATTCACCACGTAGAGTTTGTAATCGTACCTTCTTTACTTTGTCAACACCTTTAAAATTGTTCTGCAAAATCTCCCAGGCCTCCTTTGCTTTTGTTGCAGATGCAATCTTCTCAAACATGCCTTCATCCAGGCCCATATGTATAATAGACAGAGCTTGCTGATCTTGTTTTCGAGATTTTGCCAGATTGTTTTTGGGTTTTATATCAAACTGACCACCTATTTTGTCAAAAAATCTCACTTGACCCACCCAAAAAATTTCGGACTCATTTAAGCCACTATAAACCAAATATATATCATTTTACCCACTTCATTATTCATATCTTTTTACTTAATTATTTATAAAAAATTAACCGTTTATTTTTTTACTACAAAACCACTTCGAGTACTTTCATAATAATTCCTGATATTTATTAAAATAATTTGGGAATTTCTAAAGCAACATAGCCATGTAGTTAAATAAAATATATAGTTATAGATATAGTTATATGATCATCCTAGCTATGTTGCTTTAGAAATTTCCAAATTATTTTGATAAATACTAGGGACTATTATCAAAGTACTCAAAGTGGTTTTGTAGTAAAAAAACAAACGGTTGATTTTTTATAAATGTTTAAGTAAAGAGCTATGAATAGTGATGATATATATTTTGTTTATAGTGGCTTACATGAGTCCAAAATTTTTTGGGTGGGTCAGGTGAGATTTTTTGACGAAATGGGTGGGCATTTTTATATAAAACCCGATTGTTTTTCTGCGCTTGATTCAACGCTCCTTCATTCTCTGGTTCCTCGTATCCTTTGTCAACAATTTCCCATGCCTCCTGTGATCCAAGCAAAGCTTTCATCCGAATACACCAGTGGCTATAATTTTCTTTGGTAAGTTTTGGAACAGCAAAAGAGTTATTCATGTTTGTAGTGCTCTGATACCAAGCTGTTGTAATTATGTAAATCAGAGTTTGTGTATATCAGAGTTTGTGTATATGTTTCAGTGTGTGAGGTGTGGAACAGCATAAGGAACAAGAGGTTTTTTTTAAATTTCTGTTATCATTGTTCAATCTTTTGTCTCCTTTATATAATAGGAGAATACAAACCAAATACATGAATGATAAAAGATACATGTTCAGATACATCTCCTTAATTCTATGAACCATACTTTATGCACTCCTCAACTTCCATAATATTAGTTTATCCAACAACCACTCACTTCACTATAGGCATAGATAAATGCAGTGTGTTATCTGGCACTTAAAGCCCCTGGACTATTACAAATATTTAGCACGGTTCATAAAATACTTTGTGTAGTTTGTTATCTTCGTTCTTATAGAATTATAGCAAGTTGTAGCTATAATAATTAGATGGCTTAATGACCTTTTAACCCTCGAAGTATGGGGTGATGTACCGATGCGGCCTCAAAGTTTGAAAGCGTACCTTTCGACCCTCAATGTTTGTACGTCGTACCTTTTAACCCTTTTCGATTATACCGGTATAAATTGGAGGGGACAGAGATGACATTATACCCCTTGTTTCCCTCCAAAATTCTGGACGACTCCCGCCACACCCCTTTGCCCTTGATGTTTTATATGTATATATATGTATCATAACTGTGTGTGTTTGTCTTTCTTGTGCAAAAAAAAACAAAAGAAGTAGAATGAAAATCATTGTCTGACATTAAATTACTTGCAAAAGATGAAGTTAAAAAACATCCCCAAAAGCATTACATAAAATAGTCCAGAAAACAGTCAAAGTAGCAAATGTCATAGCATTACATACTTAATATCATAGAGGAAAACTTAAAAGAAATCAAGGCTGCTGTGTATCCTTCTCCTTTGTTGTTGAACCTGGGAGATAAGTCTTCTTCAAATTACTGAGAGCCTTGGCCAATGAACTCTTTGTGATCACATTTCTTCCATGTGATAAGAAGGGTGCAGACTTCAGCTCTGTTTGACCAACAATTGTCTTAAATTGCTTCACTGGTGGAGGCTTTTTCTTCCCCAATTTCATAGGGCCTGTGTAAGAATTTATCTGCACTGGTGGAGAGTGTTCCTTGGTTTGTAGAGTATCCTCCTCAGCCTCAGCCTCAGGCTCATCAAGGACAACTGGATTATCCTCTGTGTTTGTGAATTTGCTGAAAGCAGTTTTCTGAAACAATCTGGTGCTTCTCCTTGGCTCAACCTGAGAGGTTTGCATTGGCATTTTCCCTTTGTCAATCCTCTGTTGCATCTCCTTTTTTACAGTCTTCCTCCTGGCATCCTCCATCTCAAGAGCTTGTTGTTCAGCAACAGTTTTTTCTTGTTGCTTTTCTGAATCCATAATCTGTTTGAGGGTCTTCAACTTTGCAGCTGCAACCATGACAGGGGAATCTTTGGTTGTAGTCAACCCCAATGTCCTCAACTTCATTTGTCTAATCTTCTTTGCTGCAACTGCCAGAGGGGTCTCATCATCCTCACTTTCCTCACTTGCAGCCTCACCCTCTTCTTCAGCTTCATTTGCCTCAAGATCTTGACTTTGTTGAGTCAATGGTGGTCCTTGGTCAGGATACTCCATTGCCTCCTGTGCAGTTCCCACATCTTCTTCCCCATCTGTAGCCTCCTCATTTGCAGCACCAGGTTGAACATTTGCCTCCTCAGTTGCAGCATCAGCTTCAAAATTTGCCTCAACTGGATGAAGCTCTGGGCAAGTCCTTCTGTTATGGCCAATTGCCTTGCAATTCCCACACCTAAAAATCACAGAAGATCACAGAAAATGGCAAAAAATACAGAAATGGCAAAAATACAGAAAATGGCAAAAAATACAGAAATTGGCATAAAATACAGAAATGGCAAGAAATACAGAAAATTAATACCTCACAGTCAACTGAGTCTTTTTGCTTAAACTCTTCACACCTTGACTCTCCTTTTCAACCATGTCTGGCATCTTTGGCCTTCTCCTTTTTTTGGGCCTCCCTGGTTGCTTCTCAACTGTTGGTGGTTTCATCACTAAACCACTCTTCTCCCAGATCATGTGACCATTCATGGGATAGATAATTCCAGAGTAAGCCTTTTTGTAGTTGTTTGTGGTATACACCTTGTCAACATAGTCCTCCACAGAGTATCCCAGCCTATTCAAGCAACTTATGGCATGTTGGCAAGGTATGCCACACAAGTCCCATCTCTTACATCCACATGTCCTGTTTCCTAGATGGACAACATACTTGGAACCAGTAAATGTGGTGACTTCAAATTCATCATAACCAGCATATGTGGAGTAGCAAGATCCACTCAGTTTCTTGTTTTTCTCAATAATTTTGTAGATTTTTGGAGTAAATCTGTTATCCCCCCAAGAAACCATGTCATCCCTCTTGGACTGCAACCTCCTCATTAGATATTCTCTAATCATTTCTAACATGATTAGGACACCTTGCTCCCTAGCCCCCAAAATACACCTGTTGAAACTCTCACACATATTGTTTAACAGAAGGTCACATCTTGACTCTGTTTTAAAATGGGACCTAGTCCAATGATGAAATGGGACCTCTGTCAACCATTTCCAAGCACCCTCATTCTCTTCTTTAATATTGGTCATAACAACCTCAAAAGCCTCAATGTTAGCTGCCCTAGCACAAGCCCAGAGTTTGTCCTTCAAACTTCTACCCCCATACTTACCCTTAAAATTATTGTGTAGGTGCCTAACACAGTACCTATGCTCAACCATGGGTAACATCTCCTCAACTACAGTCAATAGCCCCTTTTGTCTATCACTAATGAAGGACCAACCATCACCTAGACCTATTTCAAAATCTTCAGCAAGTAAAGCAACAAACCATCTCCAAGAATCAAGTCTCTCTGCCTCTACTACTGCATATGCTATAGGAAACATGCAATTATTCCCATCTAAACCCACAGCACAGAGTAACTGACCTTTGTAAGCACTTTTTAGGTGACAGCCATCCAAGCCAATGAACTTCCTGCACCCAAGCTTAAAGCCATGCTTCAGTCCTCCTAGACATATGTACATCCTTCTAAACACTCCAGCAGCCCCTACAAGCACAGATCTGGAATTACAAAAAGTTGTACAGAAAGCATTCTAAAGTCAACTAATTAAACACAATACCTGGCTCAATGTCAATCACAACTGTTGAGTTGGGGTTCCTTTTGAGAAGCTCTGTCTTGTAATCCCACAGCTTTGCAAACTGCTCTTCCAGGGTGCCATTGATGATTTTCATACACTTTCTCCTTGCTTTTCTCAAGATGTGATGCTTGACATCCAGCTGCAGATCTTTCAAAACTCTGTTGTGGAAGGCTTTTATTGGCCAAGAGGGGTTGATTCTGAATTCTCCAAGATATTCCCTTGCTAAGAATCCTGAATTTATTAGAGGTAACCCCCTCTGCTCTCTAGTACATGTGTGTTCTGTCAAAAGAGAAGAGCAACATCAATATAATATGCAGTGAAACAGTTGGCATTGTAAAAAGACAGAAATAACCTCAAAATTTACCTGGTCCCACTTTCTTAATCTGCATGGTCTTGTTAAAGTTCAGAGAGGCAAAAGGAGTCCACTGACATGGAGCTTTACACACAGCCTTCACTCTTGTTCTGTCACTCTTAACAAACTTTATCACTCTCCCTTCACTAACTGAATGCTTCACTATAGCTTGTCTGAATTGCTTGTGATCAGTGAAGACCATCCCAACTGTCCACTTTGGATCTTCTGTATCCCTATAGCTTGGAAATGTTTTCCTTCTACTGCCTTCACCACCAACTTCATCCTCGAAATCATTGCCATCCAAGCTTTCAAGCTCATCACTGTCCTTGTCACTCTCTTCTTCATTTTCAGGATGCATCACCACTTTTTCTCCTAATCCCAAACCAGCCCTCAATGCACCAACCCATTCTACTCCACCATCGACATTATCATTGTATAGCATGTCATCATCAGTCATCGAGTAATCTGATTCAGCAAAATCAGAGTCATCTAATTCATCCCCACTCACCCTATCTTCAGCTACATCATTCACCCCTCCAAAATTTTCCTCAAACTCCTGATTAGAATGTTGCACATAAACATCTATTTTGTTGTCATTTTCCATAGCAAATGACAACATATCTTCTACGTCTTTGTCTTCTTTCAATAAAACCAACCCCCCATCCATCTCTCTCTGAGGAATCCTATAATAAAGACACCTCAATCCCCCGTAACCCAGAGCTTTACTCCATTCTCTCAGACTCTCCATGTTAATATCATCTTGGTCTCTAAAATGGTACACAGTCACTTTTCCCCCAACATATTCGGTGACGGGAACCCAATTTAAACACCCCCCATGGAACAGACTCAACGATATACAATCATCACCTTGTAATCACAAAACCACGAGATAAACATTGCAAGATAATCATAAAGAAAAAACAAAAGCTATGTGATATTGATGCATCTACAGGGGGGTAATCAGATTATTCAAGTTCAAAATAGGGTTAAGAAATTACCAGAGGAGCTGTTGCTAATGCTAGCCATCACGATCTACAACTTCGATCCACACCAAATCGCACCTTGTCTCTTCTAATCGCCAGCAGCTCGAGCTCACTTTAGTGTTTAGTGGTTTTGTATTCTTTAGGGTTTAAATGGTACGCTGAAACTTAACCCAAATTAGGAATTCTCTACTTTACCCCTCCGATTTATACCGGTATAATCGAAAAGGGTTAAAAGGTACGACGTACAAACATTGAGGGTCGAAAGGTACGCTTTCAAACTTTGAGGCCGCATCGGTACATCACCCCATACTTCGAGGGTTAAAAGGTCATTAAGCCTATTTAATGTGATCGAATCAACATACAGAACCCATGTAATACTGTATTGTCGTGCTCTTCATTTTCATTTTTTTTGGTAGTATTGTAAGTGGTTATATTCTTTAGATATATATTAATGTGATTGTTTGATTAGGTTGGTAGGTAATGTATTGTTTCTGGAAATTATTTGGTAAAATTGAGTGTTACCCAATGATTGGTGTTGAATAGAGAATTGTTTGTAATGCTGTGATGGAATGACTGAACCTGGGTGGTTTTTAGTTTGAAGCTAATGATTCTTAGTTTCTTTGTTGATCCTTAAATTTTTTATCCTAATGATTTCTAGGCACAGACATTTCGTGTCACTAATTGGTTTACTGCGCGAAGGGGATAATGAAATGGTCCTGGCTTATTTGATCAATGTATATTGTGTTGGAACTGCAAGGGGGCATTTTGTACAAAATTTAATATTACTTCATATTTTTATTGGTGCAGCAAGATGGATGCCTTATCTGCACATTACTAAAGCTAATAACACTTTTTATTCACAGGGATGTTAAGCCTATGTACTAATCTGTTGGATGATAACTGTGCTGCCATCACTCGGCCTTCAGGCTTAAGGTAACAGATTTCATATACTCTCTATACATACAATTATTATATTTAGCAACTGTTGTCCCATAAGTGAGTAATATGTTCAGAATTTATTAATAAAACTGATAACTTGTATACTCTTTGTCCTAAATAAAGTGCATGTTCAAGAATCATCAAGAACACAAGTAATGTGTATAGATAAATCCCAAATGTGTTCGTCTTTGTTCTGGAATAAATTAGAGTAATTGTATTTCATATACTCCTTGTCATCATATTGTTGTTTATAAAATATTGGCAGCCAGTATATGTTTTTTCCCAAATTAGTTCATGCTCAAACCCCATAAAAAACTTTCTAAAGAATTTAGTGTCTGCACATTTGGATCACACAAATATTTATAAAAATAAAATTATTTTAATCTCCTCTTTATAACTGAGTGGTTTATTTGCTTTAGAACATGTTTTATTGTACAGCATAGAGGGAACTATATTTAATTGTCATGTCCTATGAACTAAGGTGCTTATAAATATAGTAGTGAAAACATGGACTTGACTTGACAAGTAAGGAGTTCAGTTAGTTGAAAATCAGTATTGGTACTAAGGTACTATGTAGACATAAGCCATATGTGAAATCATACGACATGTAACTTAAGTCCAACAGATTAGTATGGTTATAAAAGTACACATTGTATTTGTTATTGCATGGAAAGAAAGCTATCGTAAGGTTGTGACTTGGAAGCTTGTGACACTGTTCCTCTTCTATTACGTAAGTACAATACTATCGTAACATGCTACTATTGTAACATGTTTTTGCTCCTTCATTTATCTTGTTTGTTTTCCTTAGTTTGTTAATTCAGAGTTAAATCATTGTGTTATTATACTAATTGCATCATGATTTGTTTCTGTCCTAGTGAAAATCAACTTCACTCCTATTAGTACATGCATAAGCAGAGTTATTATTTGGTACCCAATTGGTTTGGAATAAACAAAAATGGGAATATGTGGTTTGTTTGTTTGTTTTTCCGTGATCTCATAAATAAAATTTAATATATATGTTATGCCATCTGCATGCATGCTTTAGGTGATTAAAATTCAAGTTGAATGAATCTGGATACTAGAAGTCTAGAACTGGCTATCAGACTTTTAGTTGGGCCGCTTATAGGATTTTTGTTTTTAACTAAAATATCTAGGTTTGATAAATGGCCAAGTCATATAATTATTATCAAATATATACAATATTATATGTAAACAAAAGATATATCTAATTTGTCAAAGGTCAAGTTATATAAGTAATTATTAACAAATATAAACAATATTTAATGTAAAAAAAGATATATCTTGTTTGTCATTACGTGTGTCATTAGGCTAGCAACCATTCTCTGTAACCACAAAATCACAAAATATTGAATCCCAAACTAAAATAAGTAAAAAAAAACTTAATTTAATTTCTATTGCAATCTTGCATTTAGAGAATAAAAACTTTATTTTCGAATAATCAAAGGGTCTATTCAAATATAATAGTAATTTCTTGATTCTATGTTCAATGTAGTTAAAATATTTCAAAGAATTAAAAACAAGGAATATTATTTTTGTATCATCTCATTTGTGATTTTTGTTATTTCAAATTAGCACAATGTATTCAAAGAAAACATTAATAATTATGTAAATTATAGAAATTAAATATGATTTATCTTATTAAAATAGATTGATATTATCTAGTAAGAAAATAATGAACTTGGTTATTATAAACAATCAAATATATTATATTGGTGTTTTTGTGAAAGCAGATACAATGAGCATATATACAGTAAAGTTTTAAACTGATCGTATTGCAGTTGACGCCCAGTATTTTAGTTGATGAGGAAAACAATATTATTGTAATTCTCAATGGAGTAGCCAGAAGAATATGTTTGGTATCATTGTTTGCAACAAAATAATTATACAACATTGAACCCAAACTAAAATAAGCAAAAAAATGAATTTAATTAAATTACATTGTAATTTTGCTTCTAGAATATTAAAATTTTATTTCGTAGATATAATTTGCAAACAAGCTGAAATTCTTATTTTTATTGAAAATGAAAACATAACAATAATAAAGATATTCATTTCGGTCTATACTTAAAGAGATATAAATCTTTCAAAAGACAACAAAATCACAAGGATGGCTTGAATAAATGGAAACATAGTTAATTTAGCATCTTGAATTTATAATACTCAAAGAAAAGGTGTCTCAATGAATAAAGAATTTCTATAAATTACTACATCTAGAACCACATAACTTACAATTGTCATTGTCCGCACAGTTCCATAATATATGTCGCCGTTCCATTTGCGCACCATGGCGTTGAAAATGCTAGGTAATGAGATAGGGAAAAACAAGTCCTTGAAATAAAAATCAATCGAGAAATTTTTCAGATCTTAAAAGTCTATTCGGACCTTCCGAATAAAAATAGATTAGATCCACTTGTGCAAACCTGCCAAATCCTTGAAGAACATTGAGATAAACATTGTTCAACATGGAGAAGCCAATTAACCAGTTTATTAACTCCACTTCGGGTGGAACATTGAGTTACATCAATGTCGGGACAAATTGCCTCTATTGGGTATATTTCTTAACCCACGAGAATGTCAACGACGCTTGGATTGAGAAAGTCCTCTGAACCCACTACAATATTAGTATTTGACATATTTGATGGATGAGAATGAAGTTGGAAAGTAATTTGGCAGCAACAGAATAAAAGAAAAATGGACATATATAAAAAATAGATACAAGGGAGGGTGTTTTCATGATGTCTTGAGCCTCAGATTTTAAAATTTTAATTATTTATTATATTCAATTTTAATTTAATATTTTAATTGCTCTATTTAATGGGAATATGAAAGAAAAATAAAATTTGTTTAACTCATAAAGTTATGCTTAAGAATAAAATTTTAACATATTTAAAAAATTATTTTAAATAAAATGTGTAAATTGTTAGATAATACATTTATGAGTACAATTATACATATCATATTTACATATCATCTAGCAATTTACACACATTTTATATTAAATAGTTTTAAAAGTATGTAAATATTATATTTTAGACATGACTCAATGAGTTAAACTAATTTTATTTTTCTTTCACTTTTCCACAAAATAGGGCAATTAAAAAATTAAACTAAAAATGAATACATAATAAATAATTAAAATTTTAAAATCTTAGGCTCAAGGAACCGTAAAAACACCCTGCCCTAAATCTCTGTCTATATAAGTGCATTTTTATTTTGATCCGCCGCTGCCAAATTACTTTCCAACTTCATTCGTGTTCATCAAATATGTCAAATGTTAATGTTGCGATGGGTAACAGCGGAGGAGTTTCTTCAGCCCCACGT